>NC_090444.1:829768824-830128199 GCF_031143425.1 Pleurodeles waltl
TTCGGTCAGTTGCTAGGAAGGGTCCTGAGGGTGGAAAGGATTGCATGCTGGTTGCAATTCTAGAGATAGACCATAGTAGTCCATATGTAGAAGGTGAGGTAAATGGCTGCCTTGTATCATTTGTGATAGATAGTGGCGCTACACGCTTGACCGTTAGGATGATTGATGTCTCAAACCTACCCCTCTTAAGAAAATGGATCCAAGTTGAAGGAATTACCAATTCACAATATGTAAACAAAGTCTCAGCCTCAGTTCCAATAAGAAAATGTTCCCTCTATGACAGTCACCAGTTTGTGACTTGAGACTCAAGTTCCGCAAACCTACTGGGAAGGGACTTCCTGTGTAAACAAACTGTGTGATTTACTGCACACAAGAAGGTGTGGACATGGAGACTAAGGCAGCTAATGTAGAATTCTAAATAAGGTTCCAAGAATAGGTAGCCGGGCTGTACCCTGCAGTCATGAAGGTGAAAAGATGAACTGAAGACAGAAGTATGTGGAAAGGAAAGAAAAGGAATTAGGCTAACTTGAAATGCAAAACCCCTGAAAATCACAATGAGGCAAGAAGCAATCTTTCCACAGACGCTCCAGCACAAGCTCTCACCAGAATCAATAGCTGGTATGATACCTACCATCAAAGGCATGTTAGAATCTAATAACAAACAAAACAGAATTGCCAATTCAATGCTGTCCAGTCGTGATGAATCATACTGTCATCTATTTCCAAATTCCCACAGATGCGGAGTGGTTTTCGGTCATTGATTTGCCAAGCATTCTTTTCCAGTAGTCAACATGTAGACTGTCAATACTTTTTCAGGGAAAAGCCTTGTGTGATGCTGAGCTCTAAAGGGTGTACAGACAGCCCCTCGGTCTTTCAAAAGATACTGAAAAAATATAGAGACCTTACATTTGCCTTGTGGTTCAACATTGGTGCTGTACATTGATGATCTGCTCGTGGGATCTGTGACTAAAGAAGCTTGCAAACAAGACACAATTGCAATGCTCACATTTTTCGCTGAGAATGGGCACAATGTTTCCTCTGACAAATTGCATTCAGAAGGAAATCCGTTATATATGGCACCAAAATTAGAAAAGTGCAAGGAGAGTGTCTCATAAGTACATCTCAACAATCACAAAGATGAAGCAAATTTCCATGCAGAGGGAGGTGAAAATGTTTTTGGGAATGGTGGGCTGTTGTTGCAAGTGAATCCTAAACTTTTTCCAAAAGGCGAAGCCTCTACGGAGGCTCATGCACAATGATATCAGTGACCCAGAACCATATGAGGCGGAATGAATGGAAGACTTCCTACATCTTTGAGAATTGCTTTTAAGTGCACCTGCTCTAACAACGTCAGACTATAATAAAGAATGAACTTTGTATAGTTATGAGCATGAAGGATGCCTGCTGTCTGTGTTGTCACAGACCCATGAGGAAGTGAAAAGGCCAATGGCATACTTCTCATCTACTTTTGATCCAAGTGGCCACTGCATTCCTGGTTACCTAAAATGTGTTGCTGCTGCAAGTTTGAGCATACAGCAGAATGACAGTATTTTGATGGGGTGCCCACTCATTTTGATGTTCCCTCATTCAATCGAAATCCTCCTGAACCCCACTGGAACCCAACACATGATGGGCGGTCACCTTACTATTTATAAACACATGGTTTTGGTAGCTAAAAATGTATCACTGAGGCATTTTCAAGTGCTCAATCCTACCACCCTTTTGTCTATTCTCAACAGTGATTCTGAAGAGGATGAGTTGAACCATAGTTCTATCAATGTAACAGAATTATGAACTAAGCTGTGACAAGACATTCTGGATGTACCACTTGAAGAGTCTGACCGCACACAATTTGTAGATGGCTCTTGTTTGACAGACAGAAGTAGTATTTTGAGAGCAGCATATGCCATTTGCACCAGTCTTTTAAATGGTATTGGTATAACCTACACTTCCATACCATGGCTAAGAATTTATGTCAAAGATGTATTGTGTGTCAAAAAGTAAAAGTAGGAAGAAAGACTGCTGTAAGCATTCATCATGGAGGTAAGTCGGATGGTGCATTCAGTCGCCTTCA
Organism: Pleurodeles waltl; assembly: GCF_031143425.1. NCBI lineage: Eukaryota > Metazoa > Chordata > Amphibia > Caudata > Salamandridae > Pleurodeles > Pleurodeles waltl. Next base: position 829,770,899 of record NC_090444.1, read on the forward strand.
AATTGATTTTCTGGGAATGGCCCATTGTAACCAGCTGTGGTATATCCTGGTAGATGTGTGCCAGGAACAGAATCATCAATTAATTAGAAGAACCTGTAAAGAGTTCGTAAAATCAGAGATCTGAAAGGGTTGAGAAAGAAACTCAGAATGAATCAAAGTATCAAGTTTAAAGCAGCTTAAATTGAGTCTATTGATACTGATATTGTTCATAAAGCGTGTGAATGCCCAAAGGTATCTTGATGCTAGCATCTGCAAAATTAATACAACAGTGAACTAATAGGGCAGGGTGGACAAGAGAGGAAAGGGAACTTGAAGAGCAAGATGGTGTGGAACAGGTAATGCTTAGAGGTATCAACAGTGAGTAGCAATAAGTCAAGAGACCAAGAAGATTCAGAAAACCAAACAAAACAAGAAGTACTCTGACTCTGAATGGTCTGAATAGTCTGAAAAATATCTCAGCGTCTGCCAGAAGTCTAGTCTGAAGTATGAAATCAGAAACTTCCTACTCCAGGAAAACACATTTTATAACAATTCAGTATTGCAACTGGTAAATTATTTCTTCATTTCCGCACTAGTGCAACCAGGTTTCAATGTCTTCATGAGACCAGGCCAGCTTCCACCGACTGATTTATCACAGCTTATATGAAACATTTCATTTATCAAGCTCTAATGTTGCAACTAAACTGGATGCCGGTTCACACCACTGTAAGGAAAAGACTAGAAAAAGTTCATAGTTAGTGTAATGCATATTTGCACATCACATTTCCTTTCTCATAGACCATTTTCTATCCAGCTTATTCATAAAGAAACAGATTTTGTGATTTCAAACTAAAAAATGTATTCAATTAATGAACGTATGAACATGTGAAGGTTAAAAGAATCCACTTAACGACATGGACCATTGTCAAATTCAAACACATTTTAACAGGTATTCATAATACATTGCTGATCTAAGTCATTAATGACAAATAAAATATGTGCCTGGTGCTGCATTCTTCAACTAAAGTCTACATATTCTGTTTCAGCTGCTAAGAAAGCGCAAAAAGAAAAAATGAATTCATTTCTTTCTCGTTTTCAGGCCTTATTTCTATGCATTTAATTCGGCATTCAATACTTTTGTTAATTAAAAATGCCCTCCCAGACTATACCATAGAGTGTGGATTGAACTGATTAAAACAAAGAACTGAACTGACATAGAGTGTTGACGAAGATCAAAGTACAAGTTTTTCATTTGTCCCTGCTTTGAGCTGTTAAGCGATTCACATAGTATTTAAGGCACAAGTTTGTTGCAAAATTGTCTTTGTAGTCTTGATGATTCTTAGCAACCTCCGCACTTGGCTTGCTGTTAGACCTCTACATTCGGGCTGAATGTGCCTACCTAACAACAAGGTAAAGGCAGACCCTAGTGAATAGTAAATAGAAATTCAGAAAGGAGATTAACACATAAGGCTAATTCTGAAAGTATCTTTAGTTATATTGTTTATAATATTAAATGCTAGCAGAATACATAAAGCTAGTGAAACTAAAAAAAATTATGTGTGTTCTTATTTACCTGCTTCTGCAGCTGAGGGATCTATTTATGTTTGTCTTCCATTGCCCTGTGTGTTCTCTTGCAGTGTGTTTTTAAAGCTGTTTTACCACAACACCAATAAGCTGTTTTATAGTTATTATAATCACCTTTAGAGAAATTACCTATCAATAATTCAAATCTATGCATCTGGATAAAAAACCTATTTCTTGCTTCTCAAAAGCTTATGGAAGGGTAAGTAAAAGGGAACATATGGTGAAGTATTTCCAACCCTGTTTTAAATCTAATACGACTAGCACAAGTGCATGTGAGCGTTAATGTAAATTCATCCATGCTAACATCATTTTTATAGATGAACTTAACAAATGAATAAAGAAAGAGAGGTAAAGTTCAAGTAGAAGAACGAAGGGTGAGTCGAAGCAGAAGAAACAGAAAGATAAACAGTCGTGAATACATTCAAGGTTACATTTGGAGTAGGCAAACAGGAAAAGTATAAACCTTTAAAGTTTGAATCTTCCTTGTCTGTCAGTCTTGTAGGACCATGTGGGTTCAACATGGCTAAATTGAAATTGTCACTTGAAATGATTTACAGAGGGCCAGGCGGAGTAAGGAGCGCCAAAATCCATTAAAGGATTAACACCATTCTCAGTCCAGCAGAAGAATAAGGGGAAGAGTGGCATCACCCCCACTCCCCTGCTCCCCACTCAGAGCTCCTGTCTCCTCTGGTTCAGCCCATGAGGTCCCCACTCACATAGCTCCTCTCCTGTTCAGTGTCCTGTACAGTTACCATAGCCTTACCTGCTCAGTGTCAGATCCAGATGGCTGCCCTCAAATAGCCTAGCAGGCCACCTGACCTGCTCTCAGCTCCTCTACCCTTACAGTTCCCCTCCTCTACCCTCTCTGTTGCTCAACCTCCAAGGACTGCCCTGAAACAGCTCCTCTCATCACACTTCTCTGTCTGCAGAGGCTCATGATGCTCTACTTGGCACCACCTCCACCTCCGGTGCCTAGCCTCACTCAGCTCCTCTACGCTTTGCTAAAGGCCTCCTGCACTGTGTAATATATTCAGATTGTCCTAGCCTTTTGCCCAACACTGTCTTAAAAGCCAGATTCTCGAGTATATACTGTGATCCCATTGTTTATCTTCTTACAACTTTTCTTCTCTACCTTCAGAGCATCCTTGCTCTGGCCCCTACTTTGTTCCCCCCAAAAATGGGTGGAAAACAGTGACCCATGTAGAGGAAGCTTTTACTGCTGCTGCTCTCGAAATGCCTTCTGTGTATTTGAGGTAAGTTTGACTTGCTACTCCCTGTGCCCGACATACTTTGTGGGGGAGTAAAGCTAGCCTACTACTGCCTAGGCCACACCTGGTTATTGATAGTGGGATGGTGGGAGTGAAAGAAATGTTATCTGTTTTCTGCATGTCTGTGAAGTTTTCACTGCACAGCTGCTTGTGCTGCACTTGTCTCTGTGTGTCTTGTGGACTTCAAAGTCCATAATCCAGTACAAGGAGGAGTAGGTGGAGGCGGGCCCCCTGTGCAGCGCTATTTAGCATGTCCTAGAGTCCTGTAGTATGGAAAGTGAAAGTGAATCGGAGTCTGTTGGGTTTATGGACCTCAAAGCTCATAATCCAGTGCAAATCGGGGGAGATGAAGACGGGGCCCTGTGTGCAGCACTATTTATCGCGTTTTTGAGTCCCACAGCATGGGAAGGGAAATGCACTCCATGAGGATTGTGAACTTCCAAGCCTATAATCCAGTGCAAGGAGGAGGACGAGCAGGTGGAGGCGGGCCCAGTGTGCAGTGCTATTTACCACGTCATCGAGTCCTGCAACACCTTATTTTTCCACGCACCTCCTCCTCTGTGGTCCCCATGAGTCGTTATTTTTGATGCATCTCAGGTACTGTGTGTTACAAAGAAACAACCAATGATTTCTAGGGATTGAGACTATTTTAAAACCTTTAAAATATATATTTTAACAGTGCTTATTGGATTTTTGGCGTTTTTACCTTATTTTATTCAGATAAATATTATCTATTTTTCTAAACCCATATTGTGTATTTTTGTAGTGTTTTCACTGTGTTACTGTATAATTTATTGCACAAACACTTTACACATTGCCTTCTAAGTTAAGCCTGACTACTCAGTGCCAAGTTACCAGACGGTGGGCACAGGATAATTTGGATTGTGTTGTTTTAGTTTCCCTGACTAGGATTGTGGTCCCTACTTGGACAAGGGTGTATCCTTCTGCCAACTAGAGACCCAATTTCTAACAGACGGGCAACATTTAAAAAGCCCAATCAGGAAGTGGACCTTTTGGGTGAGAAGCTCTTAAAGGGGTGATCGGTAGCGCAGTTCACAATGCACCGTGTACCCGCCGACTGTGAAGAGTGGGAGCCAGCCTTGAAGTGTGGAGGAGACATTGCCCGGATCGTGATGAAGCAGCGTCCTTGACTTCCCCCAGAGGAGGAGGACTGTGTCCTGCCATCAGGTGGCCCGAGATGGAGTACCGCATCCTTGTTTGCCAGCACGTGGCCCAGAAGAGAAATACAGCGTCCGCCTCATGCCACTAAGCGGACCTACCAGAGCACGGGAAGCATCCTGCACGTGGTGAAGAGAAGCAGCTGGGCAGCACATATTCAGAGTGGCCAGCACAGTGAGGCAAGGTGAGCAGCGTGGAGTGCAAGGCGGAGGTGGCAGCACCATTTAAAAGCATCACCCTACATTGTGTTGGAACTGCCGGAGTACTAAGCTTGTTTGCGGGAAATTAAAGGACCAGAGGCTAATAATGTGGGGCAGTGTCAGACAGCATTGGGGCTTGTGAGGCCATGTTCACCAGGAGCTTTAGCACATAGGCAAAGGATGCTACATTAGGTGCCACAGGCCTCTCTAAGGCAAGGGCTCAAGTCCCAGGAGAGGTAGCAATTCACCTTCGTGCACTTTAACAATTGATGCGTTTTTTCTTGAACTTAAAACGTACAGTGCCTTGTCTGCAATTATCATAACAAGGGACAATGTTGGTCTTGGGAACTTAAAATGCACCGTGCCTCGCCCACAGCTACTATAATGAGGCACATTGTTGGCTGGAGCAGGGGAACAGCAAGAATCGAGTGATTGAGACATGGCTCCCAAAGGTAGGGCAGCAGGCAGAGGGAGAGAGAGAGGCACAAACCATCTCGATTTAGGAGCAACACGGAGGAAGGGTAGACAGATCATGCAAGGAGGTGCATGGTGGGCGAGCAATGGGAACATGATGGTCCAAAGTTGGATGTCGACCTGCAGGAGCTGCTTTGGAGAGTACACAAACTGGTGGTGCACAGAGGCAATGAATGGGTCAGCAGGCAGATGCTGGGCATGATGGAGCAGGAGAAAGCAGGCACCCTGAAGCAGACAGGAGATACCCGGGGGAAGGCCACAGGGCTAGGAGAAGCACACTCGGAAGATCACAGCCCCAAGGTCCTAGTTGTGAGGGACTTCCAGCCTGAGTGGCGGTCCCCGCAATGAAGGGTGATGGCATGCAGCACATGAAGACCCACCCCCAAGTTACGGGCACAGACCAGTAAGGATGCAAATTAGTTAGATCTAGGCTACCTAGTGAGGAGCAAGAGGACAGAAGGGACCACCATCTCCTCTACACAAGGGGGACAGCAGAACAGACAACTGCAGTGAGGAGAGTGATTATGGCCAGCGGAAGGCGCCTGTTGCATGGATGGTGGCAGCCAAACGTCCGAATTTGGCAAGGGTAAAGACAAAGCTATTGACAATGGTGAGGCACAAGCGCAAAGCAGTGCAGGTGCAAGAGCTCAATTAGGGGGTGCAGCTGCACAGCGAGGTTGGCGGGAGATCTATAGTGGGAATAGCGAACTTTGGCATGCAGGTAGGGGTAACAAACAGCCCATCGCTGGGACAAGTGGGCTGCCAGGGCAACAGTGGGCAGGACACAGCACGGCAGGCAAAGCCACAGGGTGCAGGGCCTTGTCAAGGAGGACCAGGGGCATGGGTGCAGACCTTCTTACCTTTTTTGGCTCCACCATGGTGGCTTTGGCTGGTGCTGGGGCACCCCGCCTTCAGGTTACCCTCCCTTCTGCTGCTAAGATTTGTCCTGGCAGGCACAGGGTGGGAAACCCTGGGGCAGGTTCAAGCATAAGGTGAAGGGAGGGCTGATGAGACCCCGGCCCAATCTCCGGCAGGAGAGAAAGTCATGGGTAAGCAGCAGGACAGGCTGCAACAGGGTAGGGTGCAGGTAACCAAGCTGAAGTTCAGAGCTCTGGCGCCACATGCAGGCCCCCTTATGACACAGTACTGAGATGACTATGGAGCCTGGTAGACCCGACTTGACTATGTTGGTGGAGAATGCTTTGGCACCCAAAACCTTAGCAAAATATCATAAGTGTTGGGGGACATTTCAGAGGGTGACCGGAGCTCAGGGGCAAGGCGAGGTGACAAGCAGAGAAATGGAGTCATTCATTCAGTGGGCCTTCTCAAATGGAATGACTAAGGCATAGGCACAAAACCACATGAATGCAGTGTCCTATTACGCAAAGCTGGCAACAAGGAAGGGTCCAGAGAGGTCCTTCTACTGCAGGGTGGCCATAAAAGTGTGGGAGTGGCTACAACCAAAGCATAAGGATAGAAGGCTCCCCATTGACTTTAAGCATTTGCAGGCAGGACCAGGAGATTACACTATTCAAGGCAGCATGTACGCTGGCATTCTTCAGGGCCTCCAGGGTGAGTGGCTAGTAGCCCCCTCCAGATACAACTCGGGGGCAGTGTGCTTAAGAGGAGAAGATATACACGTGGGTGAAGGGTACATGACAGTGTACCTATGGCGCTCCAAGATGGATAAGGAGGCCAAAGGTAAGTAGACGCACCTAGATTGCCTAGAAGACAGTGAGTGCTCCCCAGTATGACTCATGGAGGTGGACAGCCCATTCTTTCGAAACAGGGATGGTTCATACCTTAGCCGCTTTTAGTTTAAGGCGGTCCTCAGGATGGCTTTGGGTAGGGCGGATCTGCCCCATAGACAGTTTGGGTCACACTCATTCTGCATAGGCACAGCTACAATAGCAGCATTGAACGGGCTTAGCTGCGAGCACATAAAGAGAATAGGACGGTGGGCCTCGGGCACCTTTAAAGTCTACATTTGGCCCACAGCTTTCTAAGCTGGATTTTTTTCATGACAGACCCTGCGGGACATAGGTGCAGAGTTCGGATTCTGGGATGCTGCAATTGTTGGGGAAACCAGACACAGTATTATTGCACCTCAAGGGGAATGACTTTGCCAGCTTGGGGCAGAGGGACCTGCTAGGGGCAATGATATTTGGCCTCACAGTAGTCGCCAGGCTCATTTGCCTGGTGGAGCTGATTTGGCAAGAGATCATAGCACACTGCAAATGGAAGGGAGTTCTAAAGCATGAGGCAGTAGAAGATCCAAGCATAAGCTGTATATCTCTATCACTACGGCATACAAGGTTAATGGATGGGGTTTCGTACGACACAGGTGCATTAATCCGAAGACATCAGGTTACTATGAGAAAGACGGGAGTCTACCTGACTGGGCTGGGTATAGACATGTTTTGACTCAGTATAGTGAGGCCCTGGAACAAATGGGTTTCAGCTAAGGAAGAGTAAACCAGGAATCATGGGGGCAGCTGCCTGAGGTCGGAAAACTATGGACAGAGTGGCAGAGACAGCACAATAGAACAGCTAGAACGAGTGCAATTGACTAAAAAGAGGAGCCACTTAAGTATTAAAGCAGGGGCACTGGGGAGCAGGGGAATGGTCAGTAAAGGGGGGCAGCACATTGTGGACACAGCACTTGCAGCCCGGGCCAGGCACAAGGGTCGTCCACACAAAATCTCGGAAGCAAGGTGAATCCTAGGGGCACTTTATTGCAGACTGGACATTTAGGGGGTCATTCTGATTGAGGCGGGCGGCGGTAGCCGCCCGCCTCGCGGGAACCGCCATATGGCCGCTCCACGGTCGAAAGACCGCGGATGCCATTTAGGCTTTCCCGCTGGGCTGGCGGGCGACCGCCAGAAGGCCGCCCGCCAGCCCAGCGGGAAACCCCTCCCCACGAGGAAGCCGGCTCCGAATGGAGCCGGCGTAGTGGGTATGTGCGACGGGTGCAGTGGCACCCGTCGCGTATTTCAGTGTCTGCATAGCAGACCATGCCATTGGCATGGGCACTGCAGGGGCCCCCAGGGGCCCCGCAGAACCCCCTACCGCCATCCTGTTCCTGGCGGGAGACCCGCCAGGAACAGGATGGCGGTAGGGGGTGTCAGAATCCCCATGGCGGCGGAGCGCGCTCCGCCGCCATGGAGGATTCACAAGGGCAGCGGAAAACCGGCAGGAGACCGCCGGTTTTCCGCATCTGACCGCGGCCGAACCGCCGCGGTCAGAATGCCCTGCGGGGCACCGCCGGCCTGTCGGCGGTGCTCCCGCCGACCCTGGCCCGGCGGTCTCTGACCGCCGGGTCAGAATGACCCCCTTAATGTATTGCTGGGCAGGGATTTCAATTCAAAGCTAGTGTATAGAAGTTTATCAACTGCAACCCATCCTTGTTATTTGAAAGATCATGTAGAAGGATGCCAGAGGTAACCTTTTGTATAACTTCCTGTTGTCCCATTATGTATGTAAAATTGACTTTGCAGGCTCCCTGATCTTTCCTGTCCCAACTTTAACTGATATGGGCTGTAGTGCGATAATTTAGTATATCTTTGTCATGATCTTGCTTTAATGAATCCTAGTATATTTAGTGATCATAATCCCCTTGATGTCAAAACTAGAAACCCTCACAGGCCTCAGTAACTTTGAGATGGGGGAGTTATGAAGATTTCCACCAAATTAAATGGACATAGGCTACTGTGGAATAATGTACACTTTGGAGACATTTTTAGCAGACTTATTAATTGAAGTGTAGGTCTTATGGGGCTGTGTTTATCTGTGGATAGTAACCCGTCAGAAATTGTTGAGGGATATGTAACCCAGGGATCAACACAAGGAAGCTACTGATGAAACCCTTCGGAAGGTTATCTAGTAACTCTCAACAACGTTATGATAGAGCATGCAGATCTGCCAGTATTAATCTCAGTGATGCCCTAAACGAGTTTCCAGAAATAGGGATGAGGTAGCGCTGTTTAGGAGAGAGTTTAAAAGGGAGTTGAAAAAAATGGGAAATTGATTAACAAATTGAGGTTTGGGAGGAGATGGTTGACTCATGTAAGTGTAATGACCCTCAAGCCTTCTGTAAGGCTGCCAATATCAAAAGGTGTTCAAAAGCCCCGGCACAGGACTCTGACAAGAATATCAGCTCAATGAATGAGTTGCCCATTTTGAAATGATCTACTACCTTCCATCAATTCATATTAACAACTACAGTGAGGACTTGCCTTTACTTCCCCTTAATACAGATTGTGAACTGCATGAGGTGATAGCCACAATTAATATGAACCCTAGCAATAAGGCTCATGGACTCAGAAGGATTCCTTAAGATTTGTGTACAATCAATATAGGGCTCTGGGCCTCGCTACTGACAAATGTTATAAACATGGCCTGTACCACTGGATTTCCCCAATCTGGGCACACTGCAGTAATTGTACTGGTTTATAAAAAAAACTTCCCTAGGGATCTCCGCTACTACCAGCCAACATCCTTATTGGACTCAACTGTTAAAACTGTTTGGAGAATAGTTCTTGAGAGGCTATTGTTATGGTCCTCACAGTGTAATATAATTACAGTGCTGTGAGGCCTACTTGGGTCCACTTTTGTTCTCCATTTTAGCTTACCTTTATGATTTATGTTTTGTATATTTTATGCTGACATCACTTTTAGCAATGACATCTTACAAGCTTTATGCTTACACAATTTTATTCTGAGAAGATGCTGTACATGTTTGTTTTCAGAAAGTCTTTCTCACTATGTAATCTGTAAAAGGCTAGGAACACAGAACTAGATATCCTAGTGCTTGTGTTCCCCATTCCGGGACAGCTTCTAACATCTAGACATATCATTGCATCAGAGCTGTGCCTCTAACACCATGGTTTTGATTATATAAACACTGCACTTCCCTACAGAGGTCAGAGGAGCACTCCAGCCATAACTGTCCCGGAACGATACCTGTGCTCGACATGCAGCTTCCATGTTGCAGAGAAGGATTGCCAACATAACTCTAGACTGGCTCCCTTGCTCTGCTCTCCATGTAGGAGGGGTCACAGGCTATCCATCTAGATTGGGCAGAGGGTACACCCACTATGGTCTCAGAGTGTAGGTAGTGATTGGTAGGAAGATATAGATCTAAGATTGCCACCACTTGTGGGTCCAGCCTCCAGCTGAAAAACCTGGGAAGTTGGTGAGCCAGCCGAGATGCAAATAGGTCCACTGAAAATGGACTCAGCGTTCCTGGAGGATGGTTAGCACCCCAGATGAAGCTTCCACAAGCTCGAGTCCCGGAGGTGACGGGAGTGCCAATCCACCACCATGTTCGCCTACCCCAGCAAGTACTCCACTGTCACTGAAACCTAATGGCCCAGGCAGTATTGCCACATTTGTGGCCAGATCCGAGAGGACCTTGGAACACGTGCCCCCAAGATGATTGATGTATCCCACTGCTGAGACATTGTCCATCTTGAGGAGAACGCAAGACTGAATCCTGTACCTTGTCCAACACTGGACTGCAAATTACCCTGCAAGGAGCTCTAGGCAATTTATATGCAGGTCAGCTCTGGGGGAACCAAGAACCCTCCGGTGGAGAAATCACCACACCGTGTGTCCCAGCCTGACCTGCTGACATCAGACTCGATGACAAGATCTGGGGCCAAACCAAAAATGCCTCTCCCGTTCCAGGCTTCGATGTGAGAAAATCACCAGGAGATTTCCTCTTTCACCTCTTCAGAGAGAGACACTGTCTGCGAGTAAGTGAGACCCTTGAGCAGATGGGAGGCCTTGAGTCTTTGAAGGGCCCAGTATTGACGTGTCCCAGATTAATGGCCTGAATGGAGAAAGAGAGAAGGCCGATGAGGCGGGCAATTTGATGCAACCATGTGCAGGGGTTTCGCCAGAGTTCTCACCAATTTGTGTCTGATCTTCGCGATCTTCAGTGGAGAAGGCTCAGAGACTATGTGGTTGAATCAATGACGAACTCCAATAAGGTCACTCTCTAGGAAGGAACCAAAAGGGACTTTGTGTTGTTGATCACGAATCTCAAGTCCTCCAGGAGGTCTATCGCCATTTGTGGTTGAAGTGACAGCTGTCACAGGCACTGAGCAATAAGGAGCATATCGTCGAGGTAGATAATGGTGCCAAAAGTTTGAGAACCTTGGTGAAAAACCAAGGGGTGGAGGAGAGTCCAAACGGACGGCTGGAATATTTGAACACCTGATGACACCAGACAAACTGAAGTAACCTCTTGTGAGGAGGGAAGGTTGGGATTGCCAAATAGGCATTCTTGAAGTCCAAACGGACCATCCAGTTACCCAGACGTAACACATCCCGCAGGAGGTGGATGCCCTCCATCTTGAAATGGCCATAAATCACCCATTCATTCAACTCCCCCAGGTTGATGACAGGACAACAACCTCCATCAGTCTTGTCTACCAGAAATAGGTTGCTGAGAAACCCGTGGGGGTGGATGACTTTCAAACGAATAGAGCCTTTGCACAAGAGTGATTGAACCTCTGCGTCTATAAGCACTGCTTGCTGTGAAGATAAAAGGATCCACCGAGGGCCGGTGGGTTGGAGCGGGGTGTAATAGAATTCCATTTGAAACCTCTGCACTGTCTGCTGGACCCAAGCATCCATTGTGAGTGTCCGCAACCTGTGGAGAAAGAGTGCTAGTCTGCCTCCCACCTGGGCCACAGAAGAATGATGAGGGGTTGGAATGCCCCTTGAAGCCTCTGCCTTTAAAGCATTGGCCCCTGGTGGGGTAAGAAGTGGTGAAATGCTACTGGTCCTGATAGTAGTCTCGCCTGGTGCCTTGCCCTCTGGATGCAAACTTGTCAGCCGAGCAGTCCCTACCATGGCTGGCCCCATGAAAAACCAGAGTGGGAAGGCCCTCTTAATAGCCATTTTAGCTTTTTCTAATGAAGTGAACGTGTTGACCACTGCACTGAGCTCTTTAATAAAAGGCTCCCCAGGCAGCCCTCCTTGGGCCATTGCACCTCCCTCTGAGATGGTGACGTCCCCAAGCTTCAGGTCCACCTTTATCAAGAGGAAGCACCATCGCTCTGAGCATAGAGTGCATTCGGGTTACCTAAAAAGATAATCCCTCTCTGCTCCCATCCCAAAAGCACCTGGGGGAAATCAGGGAACCCGATGACTTGGCATCCTCCGCCATGTTGAGGATTTTTGTGAGCCGGCCCACCGTGTCCAGGAGCCTGTTCATACCCTTTTTGGGGTCCTTGACAAATTTCGCTAGGCAAGTAGCCATTTTAGGGTCAATCTCTTGTGTCAATGCAAACTTGTCAGCCAGGGCTGGGTGCGGGAAGTCTGCCCACAGGCAGCTACATGCCTCTTTCTCCAGAGGTTTGCGTTTTGACACATATTGTGTCACTTTATCGCCAGCGACCCATTCAGCTGATCGGGGATGGAGAATCTCATCTGGATCCAACATATCGGCTCCTGCTGCCGCAGCGGAGTCTTCAGAGGGGGGGAGAAGGTCACCACAGCCTGGAGGATCCTGCCTCCTCATCAGAGGACGATTCCTCATTCCTATCAGGGGAAAAGATGGAGGGTTCTCCAGCGGTTCTGCTGGCTCAGAAGGGGGTTAACCTGTTGGGTGTTTGGCCATAAAGACCTGCTTAAGGAGAATGAAGGTATTTAAATAACACTCCATCCGCACAGGGGTGCTTTGCTGGGACAGAGTCCAAATCTTGAGGTGTTGGGGGCCCTAAAGAAGGTCTTGGGGCCTCCTGTGGTGCTGAGGGCGTTTGGCACATTTGTGCGCAATCAATTGCACAAGGCGCTCTTCCTTAGGGCCCACGGCCTCATCAACTGCCCTTTAAATAGAAGCATCCACTGCATCATAAAAATCGTCATCCCAGGGTAGGGCCTCCAAAGGCTCCTCATACGTGTACACTTGAACCTCCATAAAGAAGGCGTTACTTGAAAAAACTATGCCAATGCAGGTGCTTATAGCACTTCCTAACCCCCTTTAGGGCTTAAGGAGGCAATAACGACACATACGGAGCTTTATAACCCCTTTTTAGAGCTAATGTAGGCAGTCAGGTGGCTACAAATAGGGGACTGGGTGTCCAGTCAACTGCTTTTAGTGGGCAGAACCACACAGAATATTGGTGTAAGCCAGGTAACACATCACCCCGGGTGCCAAAATCAGTAGGGTAATGTCGCGCCTGGGAAGGTGTTCCCTCACAGGCCCTCGTGGACAACAACAGTAATACAGACCCCTTGGAGGACTCACTATGGACCCAAGCAGGGCATCAATGCAAGCTCAGGGGATTTCCTCCAATCAAATGCAGGCCCCAGCGTACTGAGGCGGCACTCTCGAGGGCAAAAAGGCTCCATGCGGCAGATACCGGCATGCGATTTCTGCACCGTCCGTTACGAACTGACAGGGCTCGCGCATCACTAGAACGAGTTTCAACTAGCCTATAGCGCCACCAAATGTACCGAGGACTGGACCGTGGTGCAGAGCCGCACCAGAATAGCGACCGTGGAGGAGAGCAGAAACACATTCCTGAAGCCGTAACAAGCACACACACACACTCAGCTCAGAATATGAAAATAAGGCTATAAAAACACTTGCACACTAGCAAGGCGTTAAGGGAAACAAGACTTGCGGGCGAGCAGTGAAGAAAGAGGCTGACCTAATACAAAGGAAGGACTATGTGAGACCTGATGAAGCCTGATTGGCTTATTGTTGGAACTGTTAAGTGCCACGATTGGGCCGTTGGAGGAGTTATACCCAAAGACTCATGGGAGTTGTATTTTTTGTGTGCATTCTGTTATGAAAATATTTTGTTTTATGACTAGCTGCTATAATAAAACCCAAAGAAAGTAAAGCATAATCCTCGCCTCCAGTTCGGAAATAAAATCTGGGGTTTTTGCAATATAAGCACTTTACAGGTGGAGGAAAACCATGTATGTTGGCATATTCTGGGCCTACCTAAGAGCAGCACCTATTACACAATTTATGAGGAGCTTGTTTAGAGTTTGTAGAGGATTGTATTAAATTTGCTCCTGTATTATAGTGGCTTTCCATGTGGTGAAATGAGCATCCAATACTCAATAAACAATAACAGTGGATTGTTTTTCCTGGGACCCTGGCCTAGCTACTCCTTGGTTTAGTTTTATAAAAACTACTACAGAGTCTTGGTAGGCCCTCCCTATTTTTTCCTGCAAAGTTAAATTCCACTCAGACAACCTGGATCACTCAAAGTTTTATGAATGCAAGACACACACAGAGGTAAAGGGTGAAGCCTACAAACGTTGTCTAATAAAGAATATACACTGATACAGATTACTGCAGGTTTTTAATCTCATCTTGAGCAAGTTACCCACCAAATGGGAACAATACGATGGCAGATGTGTTTTCCTCTGGGACAACTTGATACTGTCTACATGCTGTTGTCCCTGTGATAAATTTTCCCTACAGACTCTGCTTCACTTTTTATTGTTCTGTAAGTTCTAAGTGCTGGGAACTTTCTTGAATCAGATATTCATTAACATAATAGCTTGTTTTTTTAAATTTTTCTACCTGAACTGTTTATAGGCAAGCAGCATTCAAGATTACAGTTTGATGATGGCCAGTCAGTCAGCAAAGGGAGACAGTGACATCGTGGATGATAGCGGGTGATGGTGGTCATTATTGTTCACTCCAGACTCATTCTCAATAAAGAAACGTAGCACATGGAATACAAAGAAAGCAGCCTTAGCATTAGCCCTGGGCTAACAACAGTTGAGTGGGCTAAGGGGCGGAGGAAAGTTGGGGCAGCAACAGCAGGCTTATTACCAACCCAAGCTCAGCAGTTTAGCTTGGGGGGGGGGTCAATGTAACCATCAGGATGTATCCTAGTCAATAATATTAGGCGGGTGGGAGTTTGAGATTCCCTAACAAGCGATTCAGTGTACCCATTTAAAAAAGGCATGTGGTGAGCTAGAACATGAATTGCATGGACTTACTTAGGAAAATGAATTTGGTGTTTGAAAAAATAAGTGATATTCTTGGTAGCATTAACATATGAATGGAACCTTCCTCTAGCAAAACAACTTCAAACACCCATACCACATGCTACAAACCCCAGATGAAAAATAAACAAAAGCTAGACAATAAAATGAACCAAGCATATAACATTGTGCTGGGATTACAAAGACGCACAATGAAATGTCACATTCACATGGAAAACAATAATACCTATTCACACAGGGCGGGGCATTCTGCCACTTATGTACTACGTGGTGTGCTTGGCTTGATTCATTGTGCTGTGCAATTTTTTCAACTGGGTTTTTGAAAGCAGGTCTAGTTTATAAGTTATGGTGCATTTAAGGTATCCAGAAGTGTACTGAATCAAACTTAAATAAATACAACAAGTGCAAACAGCAGTTATCCCTGACTACTTTACCCTACCACCACCATCTCCTTTGGAGAAGCTAAGAATAGAACTGGGCATTCAGTGCTATCCTATCTAGTATTCACTGTAGGTGCATTTGTGGACAGGACAGAGGACTGTTCTCTTGCCTTAACTTTTATGGGCAAGCAGCATTCAAGATCGCAGTTCGATGATTGTCAGCCAGTCAGAAAAGGGAGACAGTCAAATAGTGGACTATAGTAGATGATGTTGGACAGTATTGTCTACTCCAGCCTGACTCCTCAGCAGAGAAATGTAACGCATAGAATACAAAGAAAGCAGCCTTCGCAGTAGAGCTGGTCTACCAACAGTAGACAGGGCTAAGGGGTGGGGGAAAGTGGGAGCAGCAACAGCAGGTTTATTACCAACACAAGCCTAGCAAAAGCCTAAGCCTGGGGAAGGGGCCTCAAGGAGATTAGGCCAAAAGACAAGATCAGACTACACTGGGGGGGGGGGGAGTCTAGAACAGAGGTTGACTGAGGAATACTTGTCATAAATTCTGCTTGTTGAAAACTGTGAAATTGCAGGTACATTTTTAAATACCTAGCAGAATATACTAAGATATGGCATCCAAAACTCCAGGGATAATACAGAAAACTTTATAACTATTGCAATTTGCTAAAAGGACCTAAGCTCTTAAAGGTTACTTGTAAAATGAAATTTTCCAGCACTTTCAAGGAGTACCAAGCAAACCTGACCTTCCCAGGATTCACTAGTTTGGTGTCAAAATGGTGCTATTCCAGCCCAATTTATAAAAAAAACTTTAAGTGATAGAGGGAGTGAATAAAATATAATGTCAAGCGGATTGTCATTTACCTTGGCATCTAGGTACATGTATACAATTTGCTTTCTTTCTTGCCCCTTCCAATGTGATTCTCATTCATATTAAAGATCTGAGACTCTTCTTCAAAGGTTTTGGTTGAAAAAAAGATTCACAATCTGCCAATCTCAGGCAGAGTAGGAGGCCAAAAGAGCCCTAACAGGCTTATACAGCAGACTGATTACATTAATCTTATATTTATAATTTCAAACAGCATGAATGCAGTCATTTGGCTTTTATATCATCTGAGGTTTATGACTGGAACAAAAAAGGAGGGCAAAGTCTGCCTTCAGCCTGTTCCTTTGTCTTGGAAGGCACTGTGCATGCTACATAGAACACTGAATTTAATATTTTATTATATACGTGTTGATAATGAAGGCCAGTGTACAGTAGCAGTGGATATTTTTAATGGAAAAACATTTTCATAGAAGCAAACGTAATGGCTGAATAATTATTTGGCTGCCGCTTTGTAGGGATACAGGACTCGTTTCTGGATATGTTGAGTAGCTTCCAAGCAACAGAACCTCGACCCACTAGCAGAGAATCAGGCATCTCTTGTTCAGGGCACCCAGATGGCTATTAGTGTTAGGCTTGGTGCACTTCAGAGGGATATATGTCTCTTCAAATAAGAAATACAGTCCAAGGTCAATGCAAAACTCCTTATTGAGCACGTATCTCAATCCACGAAGGGAAGCTTACACACCCCACCCAACCTAGTTCCAGTGAAAAGATGTTATCTTCGACCTTGTGCAGACTTTGCATGGCTGTTGTTTAGGGAGCACTGCATATTATGAATCTTGCTGAAGGCAGGCGGTACCTAACAGTTCACCTTAATGAGTGCTGAGTGAACACACATTAAACGTCTAATTAGGAACACTGAGTTGATGCTTTGCTGTAGCTGTCAGAGCCACTGACATAGCTGCCAAAGGACTCTCCTATCATACATAACAAATGTAGCTAGACATGGATAAAATTGTATTTTAGTGTTTGCAGTTATAATTGTAGAAATATGCATACATATTCACTCAAAAATGTATTCTTCAAGGCTGCTGTTCAACCAATTTAGTTAAGGCTAAAGGACATTCTTTGGAAATCTGCTTATCAACTTGACAACAGGCAACCAGTTACATTGGTTAAATAAAAAAAAAAAACATAAACTATTGAGCAGCTTTAAATAATTAATCATTCACATTGGTAGTGAAATGAAATTGACCACAGCCCAGAGTGAAGAAATTGTAATATAAAATAAAGCCAAAGACAATATTTTTCATAGGACCAATTATTTCTCACAGCCCTCTACCAGCTCACCACTCCATTCTGCTATGCCACTGATCATGATAACATATAGAAAAACATTTCCATAAAGCTGCCAAATGACACTGTCATGTGCAGCATTCTAAGCCACTGCTTATGATTTAGTCAACAGTAAATTTCATGCTTATTTTTCTAAATGCATACTTTTAATGGTAAAGCGAAACTGCATATCCCAGAACATGCAAAGTGCCATTGGTCAAAATGCTCACATTTACTCAAAAGTGTCACACTTAACGCAGTGCCTCTTTACAGATGAGGCTCCACAATCAGTGCAACGTCTTGCTGCTTGACTCATTACACTCTCAAATATCGCTTGAATGTCTATGTAATCTTTACATTAGTTTATTTTAGTGCAAAATCAGTGACGTTACCCGATCTAGTGATTTAGCAAATCAAACACCCAGCATGCATTACCAACTGAATGTTTCAATCTTTGTAAATGTTAGGAATTGTGTCTCTAGTTGGCAGTGGTATCCACTCTATCCAGTTAGGGACTGCAATCCTAGTCAGGGTAAGTCAAAAACATAGCACAAATTAACCTGTGCTCACCCTTTGGTATCTTGGCCCAGAGCAGGCAGGCATAACTTAGAAGGTAATGTGTAAAGTATTTGTGCAACAAACATGCAGTAATCACAATGAAAACACCACAAAAAGACTCCACACAGGTTTATGAAAATAGAGATTATTAATCTGTGTAAACCAAGACCAAAATAACAATATTCCAATTTAGCAGACCAAAATATATTCATAAAGTTATTAAAAACTGTGCTTTTAGCAAGAGACATGGTCTAAAACGATGCTGGAAATTCTACAATGTGAATGCATTTCATTTGGGTAAATACGGTAATGCTCCGGTCGAGCACTCTTCCCTATAGAGCGGGCGGGTGTTGCTCGCTCGATCAAGTCTCTGTGCACCAGCGCAGCAGAGAGAAATGTGGGTGTCTGAAGGGAATGCACAAGTGTAGCTGTCGCCTAGCCCAGGCCAGACGTGTGGTTATAGGAATCTAGGGCAGAGAAGTGCCCCTTTTTTAAAAGTGGCATTTCTAAAATAGTAATAATAAATATAACTTTACCAATAAAGAGGATTTATTATTACCATTCGAATGATGCTAATCATGAAGCAGCTACTCCTCTCTGATCAGGAATCACAGCTCAAAGGTATTTTAAGGAATTCCCAATGCTGTTCTATGAGAGGGCCAGGCCTCTCAGTAATGAAAAATGACTCTGGTTGTTTTTTATTACAAGGACATGTAAAACTTAAGAGTACATGTCCTGCCATTTACCTACATGGTACCCTGCTTTATGTGCTACCCAGGGACTATCTTAGGTGTGACTTATATGTAAGAAAAGGGGAGTTTAGGGCTTGGCAAGAGGTTTGTAAATACCATGTCGGGATAGCAGTGAAACTGCGCAAACAAGCTCTATGGTGGCAGGCCTGAGACATGTTTATAGGGCTATTTAAGTGGGTGGCATATCAGTGCAGCCGACCCACTAGTAGCATTTAATTTACGGCCCTGGCTATTTGGTATACCACTTTACAGGGGACTTACACATAAATTAAATATGTCAGTTGCAGGGACACCAATGTTACTATGTTTAGGAGAGAAGCACATGCACTTTAGCACTGTTTAGCAGTGGTAACGTGCTCAGAGTCCTAAGGCCAACAAAAAGATGCAGCAACAAAACAGAAGGTAAAAGGCAAAAAGTCTGGGGTAAGACCACGCTAAGGATGTCAAGTAAATATGATTGTTTTATCACTGATGTGCACAAAGACCCAACTGACAGGGGCATAGTGCCTACAGAACATTGAACGGAGCACAATTTAGACTCATGTATTGTCTGTTAGTGCATCCGGACCAGCTTTTAGCTATAGTGGTTTGCGTTCTGGGACATGCAGTATTAATTTTAACATTTGCACTTTTTCAATAATCACAGTCTGCTTCGTGTTGTTGGCTGAGTCAGGACTTGTTAACTGTGAAATACCTGACATGGAGCAACTTGTAAGGAATGAAGTAGGAAGATTAAATCATACAATTTGTACACACTGATTTTTTTAGAGTAAGTTTGGCAACTAGAATGGAGAAATACCAGCAGGCAAAGACCAAGCAATGTTAGTTTTCTTGCTTGACAAGCTTTCAAATGGAAAATAGCAATTGTTAATCGTACATATCTATAAATCAGCTCAATTCACGTCTAACATCTCAGGAGCTGTCTTTTGTAACATTAGCTTTTTAGCCTAAACACTTCCCCCCTGCTATCACTGATACATCTTAAACAGTTTTCTTTAAACTAAAAGGCACAGTATTCAATCTGTTTTATGCAGAATAACTAGAGGTATATGAAGGTGTTGCACATGCCATGAGCCACGTAGTACCTATGCAAATGTGTAAAATTGTTTCTGATTCTAATGAGTGAATACGCATATCCATGTTTTCATTTTATAAGAGACTGTGGCAGGGTAAATAGTAATAGAGTCCCTTATCAGTGCAGGCATTGGTGAATATATATTTTAATATAAATTAGGCACTATTTAGTATATGGAACACTTGTTATTTACGCTTTACATTGAGGTGTGGCACAGTACTATATAAAAACTACCATTTATCTGATATAATATGAGGATTCCTAACACAGTGCCACAGGACAGAATCAGAGACTATGGCCCTCATTACAACCCTGGCGGTCGGTGGTAAAGTGGCGGTAAAACCGCCAACAGGCCGGCGGTTAAAAAAAATGGGATTATGACCATGGCGGAAACCGCCAACGTAGACAGCCAATTTAACACTCCGACCACCACGGCGGTACAAAGAAACAGCATGGCGGTCACCTCCAACAGACAGGCGGAAGACAATGTACAGCTCACACTATTAAGACAGGCCAATCCGCCACCTTTTCCGGGGCAGATTCAATGCGAACAAAAACACGGCGGAAACAGGACGTGGAAGGGAAAACACTCACCTCTACACACCCCACGAGGAACCAGGACACCATGAGCCTGAACTCCAAATCCTCCCTGTGGTAGTCTTCCTGCTTCTCTACCAGGAGCACGAAAGACGGCGGTGACGACCACGGTGAGTACTGCACCTACAACACAGGGGAGGGTGGAGGGAAAAGTGAGTGACACACAAACGCAACAACCCCACCCCCACCCCCACCCTCACCCACAACAACATACACACAATTACATGCAGCAACATTACATTTACACCCCCCATCCCCCTGGAAGAACGCAATGACAAAAGGAAATTATTGTAATCATTTTAACCATTGTAATCAAGAAAAATCCATTAGTCAAAAATGTATATACACTATAAACAATTATGTACACCAAGAATTCAAGTCCTGGTACTGCACCAATATAGTCCGTGGACCACTGGGCCCAAAATGCATGGGCGAGGCCCACACTCGATACCCGATCGAAACAGAGAGAACACTGCAGGGGCATCAGATCGAAATAAAACAGGCACCTCAGGGGGAAGGGAAGGTGGGGGCACCTCAGCCGGATGAGTGCACAACGCCAGCTCCACGAGGGGGCTCCATGCCCATTGATGTATCCTGGGGAGTGCAAAGCCACAGTCTCTCAAGTCTCTCCAGTCGGTGGTTTGCCCACTGCTTTATCCTGGGGAGTGCAAAGCCACAGTCTCTCAAGCCTCTCCAGTGGGTGGGTTGCCCACTGCTTTATCCTGGGGAGTGCAAAGCCACAGTCTCTCAAGTCTCTCCAATGGGTGGTTTGCCCACTGCTTTATCCAGGGGAGTGCAAAGCCACAGTCTCTCAAGTGGATAACAGTCTCCACTGGTTCTAGAGGGGGCTTTGTGCCCAGAGTGCTTCATCCTGCCAAGGACTGAGGTAGTGGATGTCTTTCTCCACTGGTTCTGGAGGGGGCTTTGTGCCCAGAGTGCTTCATCCTGCCAAGGACTGAGGTAGTGCATGTGACACTCCACTGATGGTGGTGCAACATGCAAGCTGCCCAGGCCCCTAGAACTGACCACCAGCCTCGTACGAATGACAACTGGGGATGGCAGCCATGTCTGTGGTGGTGCCACTGGCTCAGGATGTCGCGGGGCCACTGGCAGTGCTGGCGGCGGGGTCAGTAGCGGCGGTGCTTGCGGCAGTCATTGGGGCGGCGGTGCTGGTGGCGGCCTCATGACTGCGGTGCAGGTGGCTGGCTCACTGACTGCGGTGCTGGTGGCGGGCTCACTAACTGCGGTGCTGGCAGTGGTGTCAGTAGCGGCAGTGCAGGTGGCTGGCTCACTGACTGCAGTGCTGGTGGCGGTGTCAGTAGCGGCGAAGCAGGTGGCTGGCTCACTGACTGCGGTGCTGGCGGCGGTGTCAGTAGCGGCGGTGCTGGTGGCGGGCTCACTGACTGCGGTGCTGCTGAAAGGCACAGTGTCTGCTGTGCTGGTGAAGGGCTCAGTATCTGGGGTGCTGGCGGCGGTGTCCGTGGCGGCGGTGCATGTGGCGGTGCCGGTGGTGGTCTTGTCCGCCGTGCAGGTTGGCGGCAACAATGACTTGCCTTTCATTTTCAGGCCCTTGTCCACCTTGGATGGTGGCGCAGCTGTTTTGCCACTTCCAATAATTGTCTTGCCTGAGCTGTTGGTGGCAGGTGTTTTGGCCTTCTCTATCCGGGATGTGGGCAACTTTTTCTGTTTTGGAGGTGGGGGAATGTCCTTGGCCTCGCTCCTTGGGACACTGGCAGCCTTGTTGCTTGGCACACTCCAAAATCCGGCTATTGATGGCACCACTGTGCCCGGTGATGTGGTGGCTGAGCTGCTGGGTTGGGACCTGGAAAGGCGGGCCCTAGAGGACGGACGGGGTGGGGAAGGTGTATGGAAGAGGTCAACATTTGATAGGAAAAGCTTTTTAGACACACTGGGACGGGTAGATGGAGGGGATTTGGGAGTGGAGGAAGAGGTAGTGGTTGTAGGAGGTGTTCGTTTGCTGACTTTGGGTGAAGGTGCATGGGCTGGAGGCTGTCGTGAGGTGGATGGCTGTTGGGTGGGTGTGTGACTGCTTTTGTGTAGTTTGGGAGGAGGGCTCACAGACACACTGGGAGAGCACACAGGGGATGTGTGAATGGTAGAGGGGGTGGTGAGTGCACGTGAGCGGTGTGTGGTGATGGGCGTGCTGGTGATGGAGGCAGTGGCTGAAGATGTAGTGCATGCAGGTGTGAGTGGAGATGTGACAGGGAGGGAGGAGGGAGACGTGGAGAGGGGGACACAGTGGAGGAAGTGGATGTTGGTATGTGTGCATGGGTATGATGCTTGTGTGAGTGCCTGTGGGATGTGTGGTGCTTATGTTTGCCAGAGCCACCCTTGTGTGTTGATGTGTATGCATGCTGGTCTGATGGTGTGCTTGGGATAGGCTGAGGTACTGGGGATTGGGTCTGGGTGGAGGAAGTTGGAGGGGGGAGGCTTCACACAGGGACAATGGCTGCCATCAGTGCAGAGGCCAGAGCCTGAAATGCTCGCTGTTGGGCTGCCTGGCCAGAATGACTGCCCTCCAGGTATGCATTTGTCTGTTGGAACTGCCTCTCTACACCCTGGATGACATTCAGAATGGTAGACTGCCCAACAGTGAGGGATCTCAGGAGGTCAATGGCCTCCTCACTGAGGGCAGCAGAGCTGACTGGGGCAGAGCCTGAGGTGCCTGGGGCGAAGGAGATGCCCACCCTCCTGGGTGAGTGGTCACGGGACACACGCTGAGGGGCTGCTGGGAGGGTGGTGCTGGTAGGGGGTGGTGGCTGTACCTGTTGATGCGGTGGGCACAGAGGGGCCCGCCACCGCAATGGAGCTCCCATCAGATGAGGAGTCGGTATCGCTGGTCTCTGCTCCTGTCCCCGCCATGGAGCTCTCCTCTCCCTCCGTCCCACTGTTGACTTCAGACTACGTTGTCTCGCCCTCCAGGGCCATGTGGGATGCAGCTCCCTCCTGCTCCGGTGGCACAGCTCCTCCGCCTGATGATGCTAATGCACACAAGAACAGGGAGACCACAAAAAGGGGGGGGGAGAAAGAAGAAATCAGTTCAGTGCATGTAATACCGCTAACATTGGCAGACACTACAGACACAGCAGCGCTCTGCACTACGCCATGCACTTAGAGTTCCCTAATTAATCACAGCGACATGGGGTGCATGGCCTATGCCCAATTGCTGCACACATGGAGTAGCATGTACTGGGGGAGGACCCTATCCACTAATTTGTCCAACTCCTCCGATGTGAAGGCAGGGGGCCCTTTCCCCAGACACATGAGCCATCGTCGCTTTCAGACTGAGGTCACAGCAGCACTTGCAGTGTAGGTCCTCTCCTGTCGAAGATCGGGTATCAAGTGAGTGAACAGACAGAAAAATGCGCTCACGTCTGCGGCGGTGCGTACCGTCACCACCAGCATACATCGTCATTGGCTCCTGGGACCCATAGGGCCCAATGTTAACCAATGCAGGATTGCGCTGCAGTCTTCGAACGCCCACCGCGATGGTGTACAACGCCATCGCAGTTACCTCATATCCCCTTGTCCCACATTACAGGTCAGGCAGCTGTCATTTCAGGGGGCCACATGGCATTACTTTTAAATGCGTCACACATATCTAGGCCTTGCATACACACAGAGACAGGCCTATAGCGGATTGACAAATGTGTACAATAAAATTGTTTTTTACTACCTCAGGGTTGGC
The DNA here is from genome assembly GCF_031143425.1 of Pleurodeles waltl. NCBI lineage: Eukaryota > Metazoa > Chordata > Amphibia > Caudata > Salamandridae > Pleurodeles > Pleurodeles waltl. The sequence goes on from NC_090444.1 coordinate 829,794,814, forward strand.
TAACTCTGAGTTCGCTGTTCTCATCCATGGGCACGTCCGCTGGGGCAGGTGAGGAGATGGCGGCATCCTCCGGTGTACAGACCGCTGGTGGACCTGTCAACAATGGAAGAGAGACATGTAATAGTCACCTACAGACTTGATCATGTCACAATCCAGGAACTGTGTGCCCAGTTGGAGCCAGACATGATTTCAGCTATCTGCCATCCCACAGGAATCCTCCCTCTAGCGTAGGCCCTGTCAGTACTCCGTTTCCTGGCAAGTGGGTCTTTTCAAACAACAGTGGCCATAGCATCAGGGATGCCCCAGCCTATGTTCTCAAACGTGTTGTCCAGAGTGTTGTCTGCCCTGCAGAAACACGTGCGCAGCTACATAGTGTTCCCTCAGGTGGAGGATTTGCCTACAGTGAAAGGTGACTTCTATGCCCTGGGACATATCCCAACATCATTGGAGCCATTGATGGGACACATGTGGCCTTGGTCCCCCCCGCAGGAGTGAACAGGTGTACAGAAACAGGAAGAGCTACCATTCAATGAATGTTCAGATGCTGTGTTTGGCCGACCAGTACATCTCCCATCTGAACACCAAGTTTCCTGGCTCAGTGCATGACGCTTACATTCTGAGGAATAGCAGCATCCCTTATGTGATGGGGCAACTCCAGAGGCACCATGTGTGGCTAATAGATGAGGACAAGGACCCTATACCCTGTGAATAGTTGTCTGGGTCTGGGGTTGTCCCTAAGGGTTAGTGTGTGTCTAACAGTTGTCCCTCGACATTTGCAGGTGACTCTGGTTACCCCAACCTATTATGGCTACTGACCCCAGTGAGAAATCCCAGGACAAGGGCAGAGGACCACTACAATGAGGCACATGGGCGAAATAGGAGAGTGATAGAAAGGGCCTTCGGTCTCCTGAAGGCCAGGTTCCGGTGCCTCCATATGACAGGTGGTTCTCTCTACTACTCACCAAAGAAGGTGTGCCAGATCATCGTGGCCTGCTGTATGCTGCACAATTTGGCTTTGCCACAACAGGTGCCTTTTCTGCAGGAGGATGGTCCAGAAGAAGGTCTTGTGGCAGCTGTGGAGTCTGTGGACAGTGAAGAAGAGGAGGCAGAAGAAGAGGATATCGACAACAGAAACAATGTGATCCAGCAATACTTCCAGTGAGACACAGGTAAAAAGACATCACTGCCTCCTACATCTGATAACATTGTTAGACCTACCATATGTCTGTCACTTTCACCCAGTGTATGGACCCTGGCCTGTCACTTTGCCTTTCCATTTCACAGATGTGGGTCCCACTGTGTGACCTCTGCTATGTTACCTCATGGACTAGAGCTGTGTGACATAGGTATGTTGACAATACAATGGACATTGCTATTTTCGTTAGTTATAGTAAATACACATTAGTGAAAGCACAGACTGACTCCAGATTGTTTTGTGATTCAAGGGTGTTTATTTAAGTGCAGAATAGTGGAGGGGGTTGTAAAATGGTCAGGGGTGATGGTGGAGGAATGTCCATGGCAGAGTCCAGTTATTTGTCTCACAGGTGCATTGTCCAAAGAGGGCATAGGAAGTGGAGCTAGGGCAGTTTAAGGATGGACAGGGTGACAAAGTGGGACAGAAGGATGACATTCAGGGTGGTCTCCTTTCTTGGCGGGGGTCTTGGCATTCTTCTCTGTCTTTGTCCTGGATCTCAGGGACCGTTTGCGGGGTGGTTCTCCATCTGCAGGGGGTGGGGTGATGGTGTTGTGGTCCTGTGGCGGTGCCTCCTGTCCACTAGTGCCGGCGGAGGTGGTGGGCAGTTCATCATCCAGGCTACTGTCAGGGGCCCCTTGTTGTGTCACAGTGTCCCTCCTGGTGTTCAAAAGGTCCTTCAGCACCCCTATAATGGTGACCAGGGTGGTGTTGATGGACTTGACTTCCTCCCTGAACCCCAAATACTGTCCCTCCTGTAGCCGCTGGGTCTCCTCAAACTTGGCCAGTACCATTGCCATCGTCTCCTGGGAATGATGGTACGCTCCCATGATGTTGGAGAGGGCCTCGTGGAGAGTGGGTTCCCTGGGCCTGTCCTCCCCCTGTCGCACAGCAGACCTCCCAGTTCCCCTGCTTTCCTGTGCCTCTGTCCCCTGAACCGTGTGCCCACTGCCACTGCTCCCAGGTCCCTGTTGGGTTGGTGGGTTTGCCTGGGTTCCCTGTAGTGGTGGACACATTGCTGCTTGACGTGTCCTGTGGACAGAGGTATGCGCCCGCTGGGTGGGTGCTGTGCTGGTGTTTCCTGAGGGGGGAGGTTCTGTGGTGGCTTCTGACTGTGTCAGGGTAACCGACTGTCCCGAGGTCCCAGATGGGCCGGGCTGGTCATCTAGATCCAGTTGGACAGAGCTGCTGTCATCACTGTGGGCATCCTCTGGTGGTGGGGTGGACATGTCTGGAACCTCCTATCCGGTGACGTTGGGTAGGGGTCCTGCAAGGGTGTAAAGGCATGATTATTGCATCTGTGTGTGGCATTGTGTGCAATGGGTGGGTGACCCTGTACCCCAGTCTTACATTCTTGTGTAGGACCTTGTGTGATAATTGTTTTGGGGTCTGTGTGGGTATCTGTAGTGGAGATGCTTTTGTGATGGGTGTCCATGCTTTGTTGTTGCATGCAGGGCTTGGTGTTGGGATGTGTGGATTGTGATAATGGGACATATGTGAGGTGTTGGAGTGATGGGGGTGAGGGTGGGGGTATGTGATAGCATGCAGGTAGGGTGGGGGATATGGTAGTTAAAGATTTGCCTTATCAGAGTCCATTCCTCCTGCTACTCCTGCGAGGCCCTCAGGATGCAGTATAGCCAAGACCTTCTCCTCCCATGTTGTTAGTTGTGGGGGAGGAGGTGGGGGTCTGCCGCCAGTCCTCTGAACTGCAATCTGATGTTTTGAGACCACGGAATGCACCTTCCCCCGTAGGTCGTTCCACCTCTTCCTGATGTCATCCCGTGTTCTTGGATGCTATCCCACTGCGTTGACCCTGTCCACGATTCTGTGCCATAGCTCCATCTTCCTAGCTATGGATGTGTGCTGCACCTGGGAGCCGAATAGCTGTGGCTCTACCAGGATGATTTCCTCCACTGTGACCCTGAGCTCCTCCTTAGAAAACCTGGGGTGTCTTTGCGGTGCCATGGGGTGGTGTGGGTGATGTGTGAGGTGGTGTGTGCTGTGATGTGTGAGGGGATGTGTTTGTGTGTGTTGTGTGAGGTGCATGGATGTTGTGTGAGTGATGGTCTTGAGTGCCTGTGGATGCTGAGAGAAAGTAGCCCCTTTCTAGCCTTGTTACCCCCACTTTTGGCCTGTTTGTGGGTATATGTCAGGGTGTTTTCACTGTCTCACTGGGATCCTGCTAGCCAGGGCCCAGTGCTCATAAGTTTGTGGCCTATATGTGTTCCCTGTGTGATGGCTAACTGTCTCACTGAGGCTCTGCTAACCAGAACCTCAGTAGTTCTGCTCTCTCTGCTTTCAAAATTTGTCACTAACAGGCTAGTGACTAAATTTACCAATTCACATTGGCATACTGGTACACCCATATAATTCCCTAGTATATGGTACTGAGGTACCCAGGGTATTGGGGTTCCAGGAGATCCCTATGGGCTGCATTATTTCTTTTGCCACCCATAGGGAACTCTGACAATTCTTACACAGGCCTGCCAGTGCAGCATGAGTGAAATAACGTCCACGTTATTTCACAGCCATTTACCACTGCCCTTAAGTAACTTATAAGTCACCTATATGTCTAACCTTCACCTAGTGAAGGTTGGGTGCAAAGTTACTTAGTGTGTGGGCTCCCTGGCACTAGCCAAGGTGCCCCCACATGGTTCAGGGCAAATTCCCCGGCTGTGCCAACCCCTCAGACAGGTTTCTGCCCTCCTGGGGTCCAGGCAGCCCTCGCCCAGGAAGGCAGGACAAAGGACTTCCTCTGAGAGAGGGTGTAACACCCTCTCCCTTTAGAAATAGGTGTGAGGGCTGGGGAGGAGTAGCCTCCCCCAGCCTCTGGAAATGCTTTGATGGGCACAGATGGTGCCCATCTCTGCATAATCCAGTCTACACCGGTTCAGGGATCCCCCAGCCCTGCTCTGGCACGAAACTGGACAAAGGAAAGGGGAGTGACCACTCCCCTGACCTGCACCTCCCAGGGGAGGTGTCCAGAGCTCCTCCAGTGTGTCCCAAACCTCTGCCATCTTGGAAACAGAGGTGTCTGTGGCACACTGGACTGCTCTGAGTGGCCAGTGCCAGCAGGTGACGTCAGAGGCTCCTTCTGATAGGCTCTTACCTCTCTTGGTAGCCAATCCTCCTTCCTAGGTAGCCAAACCTCCTTTTCTGGCTATTTAGGGTCTCTGCTTTGGGGATCTCACCAGATAACGAATGCAGGAGCTCATCAGAGTTCCTCTGCATCTCCCTCTTCACCTTCTGCCAAAGGATCGACCGCTGACTGCTCAGGACTCCTGCAAAACCGCAACAAAGTAACAAGACAACTACTAGCAACCTTGTATCGCTTCATCCTCCCGGCTTTCTCAACTGTTTCCAGGTGGTGCATGCTCTGGGGGTAGCCTGCCTCCTCTCTGCACAGGAGCTCTGAAGAAATCTCCTGTGGGTCGACGGAATCTTCCCCCTGCAACCGCAGGCACAAAAAGACTGCATCACTGGTCCTCTGGGTCCCCTCGCAGCACGACGAGCGTGGTCCCTGGAACTCAGCAACTCTGTCCAAGTGACTCGCACAGTCCAGTGACTCTTCAGTCCAAGTTTGGTGGAGGTAAGTCCTTGCCTCCCCACGCTAGACTGCATTGCTAGGTACCGCGTGATTTGCAGCTGCTCCGGCTCCTGTGCACTCTTCCAGGATTTCCTTCGTGCACATCCAAGCCTGGGTCCCCGACACTCTAACCTGCAGTGCACAACCTTCTGAGTTGTCCTCCGGCGTCGTGGGACTCCCTTTTGTGACTTTGCATGGACTCCAGTTCACTCTTCTTCCAAGTGCCTGTTCAGGTACTTCTACGGGTGCTGCCTGCTTCTGTGAGGGCTCCCTGATTGCCTGGCACCCCCTCTGTCTCCTCCTCCAAGTGGCGACATCCTGGTCCCTCCTGGGCCACAGCAGCACCCAAAAACCTCTACCGCGACCCTTGCAGCTAGCAAGGCTTGTTTGCAGTCTATCTGCATGGGAACACCTATGCAAGCTTCATCGCTATGTGGGACATCCATCCTCCAAAGGAGAAGTTCCTAGTTCTCTTCTTTCTTGCAGAACTCCAAGTTTCTTCTAACAGATGGCAGCTTCCTTGCACCCTCAGCTGGCATTTCCTGGGCTTCTGCCCACTCTCGACACTGTCGCGACTATTGGACTTGGTCCCCTTGTCTTACAGGTACTCAGGTCCGGAAATTCACTGTTGTTGCATTGGCGGTGTTTGTTTTTCCTGCAGCATACCCCTATCACGACTTCTGTGCTCTCTGGGGGTAGTAGGTGCACTTTACACCTACCCTTCAGTGTCTTGGGGTGGGCTATTTTTCTAACCCTCACTGTTTTCTTACAGTCCCAGCGACCCTCTACAAGCTCCCATAGATTTGGGGTCCATTCGTGGTTCGCATTCCACTTTTGGAGTATATGGTTTGTGTTGCCCCCATACCTATGTGCTCCTATTGCAATCTATTGTAACTTTACACTGTTTGCATTACTTTTCTTGCCATTACCTGCATAATGCTGGTTTGTGTGCAGATATCTTGTGTATATATCTTATCCTCATACTGAGGGTACTCACTGAGATACTTTTGGCATATTGTCATAAAAATAAAGTACCTTTATTTTTAGTACTTCTGTGTATTGTGTTTTCTTATGATATTGTGCATATGACACCAGTGGTATAGTAGGAGCTTTACATGTCTCCTAATTCAGCCTAAGCTGCTTTGCCATAGCTACCTTCTATCAGCCTAAGCTGCTAGAAACACCTCTTCTACACTAATAAGGGATAACTGGACCTGGCACAAGGTGTAAGTACCTCTACTACCCACTACAAGCCAGGCCAGCCTCCTACATTGGTTGTGCAGCGGTGGGATAAGTACTTGTAACTACTTACCACTTTGTCATTGTGTACTTTTCATAAGTGAATAATATACAAAACAAGTTCAGTGTATATACACCTAAAGAAAGGTTTTGCTTTTCTCCTCTTACACTTTCTACTAAGTGCTGAAAAGTATTCATTCATTTGACTTTATTTCGGTAAGTAAAAAACATACCATTAAAGTACAATACACAACAAAGAGAAAAAAGCTTTTTAAGAGCAAGAGGGTACTAAAAGATAAAAACACGGTTAAAAGGAACGAGACAAGTTTTAAAATCAAACAGAATAAACAGCCAGATGAGCATCATTTAATATAAAAAAAGGTCTACTCAACAAGGAAACTGGTTTCGTGGATCGGTGATGGTTGAAAATATAACGCACCAATATCTATTTCCTGAAGAGTAAAGACCAAAATCACACATCCAATTTGATAAATATACATAAATAAGTCTAAAAATTAGTTCCCCAATCTTACTCCTTAAAATTACTAATCTCAACTGTCAAAATAATACAAAAGTTTTTACCACTGATAAAACTATCTGGGTGAATGAATCACATTTTAAAATTCTCACAATGTGAGATGAGCGATCAGTTCCATAGATCTATAAATAATCAATAATATACTAAACCAATATCTATATCCTATGAAACAAAAAGACTGCAATCATACATCCAAGTTTAATAAATATACATAGGTAAAACTAAGAATTAACTACACAGTTTTATTCCTTAAAATTGCTAGTCTCAACCGCCAGATTGACTCGAGAAATCTTGCCACTGGTAGAACTATCTGGACGGACGGGTCGCATTTTAAAATTCTCTCAGCATGAAGACAGGATCTAACCCCTAATTGTTTGCAAAGCGGGATGAGCCAAAGTGCTCTTTGTTTATGATACGCTTGACAGTGGAAAAAAACATGTGGAATGGTTTCTTCACTTTTACATCCCATCGGGCAATATTTGGATCTATTAATTGAGCTGGTCCATTTGTACGTTAGACAGCACAAATGAAGAGACCCGATCCTGTACCTAATAAAAAGGGCACGAGCAAATGGAGATAACACTGCGTCCATAAAAGGCTCGAATTCATAATGGCATTTAACAAGTAAGAAATTGTCGGACATAGACAATGGGATGGAACTAACAAATTGGCCAACCTGAACATTATGCCAGAAAGCATCCTTTAACAGCTGTGCAGCATTTTTAGGAATAGAAATAGGATCCTGCCAGTAGGACCCTAAGCCAAGCTGGTAAAAAGATTGTTCAACAAAGACACACCATTTAGTTTTAATAGTAGAATCGCGGCCCACCAAATTAAGAAGGCCACAACGAAAAGGGGTTAGGGCATCTGTTGTCCATAACCGAATCCAAAATAGCAGAGGCCTTAAGGCAGCAATCTGTGAAATTGAGAAAAGGTTTAGATCCAGTCGAATGGGCAAGGATGGAGTACTCGATGGAACCCTTAGCAACATTTTTAAAAACTGATTTTCCACCCTTGCCAAATTCGCCAAATTACAGTGGCCCCAGAGTTCAGCACCATATAAGGCGGCCCCCCTAGCTTGAGCTTTGTATATTTCCAGGGCAGGGGACATTGCAAATTTGGGAGATCTAGAGGCAAATCTGACAATGCCACCCGCCCTCTGCTTCAGGCATAATAAGGATTTTTGGCGTTGAGCATGCCAAAGATGCGAATCTTCCACTTTAATGCCTAGGTAATCAAAGGTACCCACCCTTTCCAAGGGAACACCTTCTAAATATACAGGCCTCTTCATTTTGTGCCTAATATCCCCAAAAACCATGTATTTTGTCTTTGCTGAATTAATTGTTAGCCCATGGTCAGTGCAAAACTCCAGAAATCTGGAGAGCAGTCTAGAAAGGCCCGTGGCAGTGCGTGATAACAGTAGAGTATCATCTGCAAACAGAAGACAAGGAAGTTCTGCCCGCCCAGACTAGGGGCATCACTTTGGCAGTCTAAAAGGTATGGCAAACATGCATTGATAAACAAAAGAAACAAGGTGGGCGCCAAGACGCATCCTTGCCTCACACCCCGTGCAGTTGGAAAAGCAGGAGTCAGGTCGCCAGTAACACCCCAGCGAACTTTAGCACAGTTATCAGAATAAAGATCTTTAATGATGTTAATCATAGAACCCGGAACACCGATGGTACTAAGGACCTCCCAGAGCTTGGCACGCGGGACAAGGTCAAATGCAGATTTCAAATCAACAAAGGCCACAAATAAGTGGCCTTTATCTGCGTCTACGGTCTTCCACTTGATGGTTATAAATCGGAAGATCTGATCGATGGTGCTGATCTTGTCCCTAAATCCTGCCTGGAGATGACTTAAGACCTGATTTTTCGTTATCCAGTGTTTTAATCTAATTAGCAACTGGTACGAAAAAAAATTCTGCAATTTGTCTAATAGACTAATAGGTCTATAATTCCCAGGAGAGCTCTTGTCTCCTTTTTTGTGGACGGGGACGATGATCGCCATCTTCCACGAAACCGGGTAAGATCGAGTTGCCATAGCAGTGTTCGATACCCTATTGATGTACCGGGTCCATACAGTTAGGTCTGATTTGTACAAATCCGAGGGAATACCATCTTGGCCAGGGGCCCTACCAGATCTTTGAGCGCAGATTGCCATCTCTGTTTCTTTCAAGGTAAAGGGCGGCATTTCGGGCTGGCACAGTGCATAATCTGTAAGAGTATCATCGAAATCCGACCAAGAGCCATACAATTCCCAAAAATAAGAGAACCAAGTTACTGAATCGATATGACATTCAGGAGTAGATGGCAGGGCAGGATCACTATGCGAAACCAAAGTCCAAAAGAGCTTGGCATCGCGAGAACTAGCCGCCTCAGCCAGACACTCCCATAGGTGCTCCTCATATTTGAGTTTCGATAGCGTGCGAGTAGACGCATAATTCCTTCTCGCATATATAATGGCATCCCGGTTCTTTGACTTTAAGGCTTCAGATAAAAGATGGTTGGCCACCCGGCACTCTTTGTCGAACCATTTACACCTAGGAGCAGAAGATTTTAATTGGGTTTTAAAAGGTTTAGTGAAAAGCTCCTTGAGTTCAGCAAAAAAATCAGCATTGGCGGACAAAATTTCTGAGGAAGATAATACAATGGAGTCCTCAAAAAGTTGGTGACAGGACACCATGGCGCCAAGCTTGTGATTCAGTAAGTTGGATTTCAAAAACGAGGGCCACTTTACCACACGCCTATTAGTGGAAAGTTCCAACAGATCATTTCGATCAACCAAACCAGTGGGTAGATCAAACAGGGCTATATTATATGCAATTTGCAAGGGGGCATGGTCGCTAGTACGAGGAAGACCCACCTCTACATTAGTTATGAGATGCCAAACTCGTAGATCCAAAATAACATAATCCAAACAGCTGCTATAGTTTCCTCTAAAAAAAGTGGGCCTAGCAGGATTATCGTTTGGGAATCGACCATTTCCAAAACGAAGGCCGTATGTAAGTGCAAGGTCTATTAACTGGGACACCCTAGGGGAAGGAATAAGTGGTGTAGAATGAGATTGAAGCGGGGGAACTTTCCACACTACGTCCTCATCCTGAGTGGACTCAGCAAAGGTTGAGCCAAGTTCAATTTGGGCGTTAAGATCACCAGTAATGATGACTCGATATTTAGAATGGAATTCTGATAAAACATTATGCAAGAGATGGATAGTATCAGACTGTTGATTGGAAGGGCCTGGTCGGTTATAGATGTTAATGCATAACACAGGGGTACCAGACCTTGGCTGTATTACTATAGCTAAAATATCGCAGGAATCAACAGCAATTTCCTTTACCCTACCCATCTCAGACAGCTTAACCCAAGTACATAGACCCCCAAACGCCCTTCCCCTAGGGGATTGGATTGCCTTTTTTGTAAAAGAACGATAACCTTGCCTATACACACCATCCGTTGCCCAAGTTTTCTGAAACATGCAGATAGAATAAAATTCCACAATAGCCCCCCACTCCGAGTCAAGCAGGTTGCTCTGAATACCTGACACATTCCAGGACAACAAATACCATGCTGAAGATGGAATGCTACAAATAAGCATGCCAGAATCATTGTCCGTAACTAAATTAGGGTTTACTGTCGGGGTACAGAGAGAAGCACTTGGAATAGGACCGCCTAGACTAATTAAAGATCTTTGAGGTAGTACGGGAGGACCACTGGATATACAAGAATTAGAAGAGCGTAGTAAATCCACATCAGATGTATTCCCTAAAGAAGCGAGGTCTCGAGTATCAGTATATTTAGGGTTGTAAGGCAAAGCAGCCCCATCAACAGGGAAGGGCAACAAACCAGACTTAGCAACAGGAGCTGGAGCATTGCAAGGATTTTCCTTGAGCCTAAAAGAATGCGCGGGCAAGATCTTATGACCAGTAGCAGGCAAACATTCACTAAGGTGTATATCAAGGTCAGTTCTTAACATGTTGCGGGCTTCCATCTGCAAAAGCCCCCTAACTAGTTCAAAATTAACAAGATTAATTTTAATGGTGTCTCGTCCACCGGGACAGCCACGCACCCGAGAAGCAAAGACAATATCAGAATGAATAATAGAAGCACAGCCCCTGGTGTGACGGATCCAATATGACACCTTATTAACAAGAGAGGAAGTATCTTCTCTGGTATGAGATGTAAGAGGGGGAACATTGCACAAATAAATACAATTTGAATTAGATACATGAGTGGAAGGGGCCACAACTTGTCCAAAATCAAAAAGGGGAGATGTCGAATGTGCTGCCGAAGTGGCCAATTGTTGAAAAGTATTCTAAAACTTCTAAAAGTTTCTAAAAAGTTAGAAAAAGTTTTCTTCTCTGTTCTTTAAAAAGTTCTGAAACCTTTTCTTCCTTCTCACTGTCCCTAAACCTTTTACTATCATGACTGATGTAGAGTCTGTTCTTAAAATGGTCAATACTACCTATGACAATTTGAATTACAAGAGCCTAAGGAGTCTCTGCTTAGATAGAGGTTTAGTGATAGGAAAGAACCCTACAAAAGTGTTTCTATATAACATGCTTATTGTGAATGATGAGTCTCTAGGAGGCACTTCAAATGAGAGGTTAATAGAAGGCTCCCATTCTGACTCGGGAGATCTCCTTGAGGGTGGTGGGGAGGGTTCTGTTCCAAATCTGCCCCCTAGCAGACCACCTACTAATGCTGGTAGTAATGGAGCGACCCTTGACCCCAGGGTAGGTCGCTCCCCCGTCCTCACAGCGCCACCAGACCTGTGTGCCTTCTCCCTTTTGCTGTCTGCCCGCTTGGTTTTGCCTGTGTGTGCCCTTTGCTATCTGCTTGTTGTGATCGCCCTCCCCTCTCTCCGTTTACCCCGAGTGTGTGCCCTTTGCTGTCTGCCTGCTTGGTTTTGCCTGTGTGTGCCCCTCGCTGCCTGCTTGTTGTGATCGCGCTCCCCTTCTCTCCGTGTACCCCGAGTGCCTGCCTTCGCCGAGTGTCCCCGCCGTCCCCCCCGTCCTTCCGCCGCCTTTTCTCCTCGTTTTCCGCGTTTTTTCCCCGTTTTTCGTACCTTTTTCGGTACTTTTTCGTTTATAGGCCTCCTCGCCATTCTCGAGGCTTCCCGCCGTTGCTTTTCCCGCTTTTTCACCTACCCGCCCACCTCCCGCCTCCCAGCTAACCCCGCCTCCCCGGCTACCCCTTAAATGGCGGCCGCTGCGAGGCCGTGGTAGCGACCCTTGACCCCAGGGTAGGTCGCTCCCCCGTCCTCACAGCGCCACCAGACCTGTGTGCCTTCTCCCTTTTGCTGTCTGCCCGCTTGGTTTTGCCTGTGTGTGCCCTTTGCTATCTGCTTGTTGTGATCGCGCTCCCCTCTCTCCGTGTACCCCGAGTGTGTGCCCTTTGCTGTCTGCCTGCTTGGTTTTGCCTGTGTGTGCCCCTCGCTGCCTGCTTGTTGGGATCGCGCTCCCCTTCTCTCCGTGTACCCCGAGTGCCTGCCTTCGCCGAGTGTCCCCGCCGTCCCCCCCGTCCTTCCGCCGCCTTTTCTCCTCGTTTTCCGCGTTTTTTCCCCGTTTTTCGTACCTTTTTCGGTACTTTTTCGTTTATAGGCCTCCTCGCCATTCTCGAGGCTTCCCGCCGTTGCTTTTCCCGCTTTTTCACCTACCCGCCCACCTCCCGCCTCCCAGCTAACCCCGCCTCCCCGGCTACCCCTTAAATGGCGGCCGCTGCGAGGCCGTGGTAGCGACCCTTGACCCCAGGGTAGGTCGCTCCCCCGTCCTCACAGCGCCACCAGACCTGTGTGCCTTCTCCCTTTTGCTGTCTGCCCGCTTGGTTTGCCTGTGTGTGCCCTTTGCTATCTGCTTGTTGTGATCACGCTCCCCTCTCTCCGTGTACCCCGAGTGTGTGCCCTTTGCTGTCTGCCTGCTTGGTTTTGCCTGTGTGTGCCCCTCGCTGCCTGCTTGTTGTGATCGCGCTCCCCTTCTCTCCGTGTACCCCGAGTGCCTGCCTTCGCCGAGTGTCCCCGCCGTCCCCCCGTCCTTCCGCCGCCTTTTCTCCTCGTTTTCCGCGTTTTTTCCCCGTTTTTCGTACCTTTTTCGGTACCTTTTCGTTTATAGGCCTCCTCGCCATTCTCGAGGCTTCCCGCCGTTGCTTTTCCCGCTTTTTCACCTACCCGCCCACCTCCCGCCTCCCAGCTAACCCCGCCTCCCCGGCTACCCCTTAAATGGCGGCCGCTGCGAGGCCGCGCAGCGAGCGCGCCGCTGGCGCGCCGAAGGCGTGCCTAAGGCAAGCCCGTCTGCGCCCGTCCGCGCCTGGACCACGCCCAGCGCCCGACTCCCTGGTCCCCGCGCCTCCCGCCTGACCTACGACTCCACCACGCTCACCAAACTCAACCCCGGCCGCACGCCGGGCTGCTACCGTGCCACCCCGAAACGGACCCACGGATCCTTCACCTGCAACAACTGCCGTTTCACCTGCCTTCGGGCCCACTCCGCTCCTGCCAAGAACAACTCCCCCGGAAGCAATCTCCACTGCATCCTGGTCAACACCCGATCCATCCACAGGCACGCCATCGAACTGTGGAACCTCATCAACTCAACAAACCCGGACATCGCCTTCCTCACCGAGACCTGGATGAACCCCTCCTCGGCACCCGACATCGCCATAGCCATCCCCGACGGCTTCAAAATCATCCGGAAAGACCGCACCAACCGCATCGGAGGAGGCATCGCCATCGCACACAAAAACTCCATCCGCATCTCGACCCACACCGACGACTCACTCCCCGACGCCGAACATCTCCACTTCACGATCCACAGCGACCCCAAGACCACCCTCAGAGGCACCCTCATGTACAGACCACCAGGACCCCGCGCCAAGTTCAGCGAAGACATCGCAGACTTTGTCAACCCTCACGCACTCTTGTCCACCGACTACATCCTCCTAGGAGACCTCAACTTTCACCTGGAGAACCTCACCGACAAAAACACCACCGCCCTACTGGACAACTTCGCCAACCTGGGACTGAAACAACTAGTCAACACACCCACCCACCACGCCGGACACACGCTCGACCCCATCTTCTCCTCCAGCAAACACATCACCGTCAGCCACGCCACCGAACTCACCTGGTCGGACCACAGCTGTGTCCACTTCAGCTTCAAGAAGACCACCGTGCTTCACCACACCCAGCAACCACCAAGAAGACACTGGAATCGTATCACCACTGAACAGCTCGCATCAACCCTCTCCCAGAACCAACCCACCAGCACCACCGACCCAAACGAAGCTGCCAACAACCTCACAAGCTGGATCTCCGACTGCGCCAACCTCCTGGCCCCCCTGAAGACTCAAGCCAACACCAACAACCACAAGAAAAACTCCTGGTTCACCCCCGACCTCAAGAACTCCAAGAAAGAATGCCGCGCCCGCGAGAAGGCGTGGCGCCTCAACCAGACCGAAGAGAACATGTCAGCTCTCAAGGACGCCACCCGCCAACACCACCAACACCTCCGCGCCGCACGAAAAACAGCCTACCGGAACAGACTTGACAACAACGCCCACAACAGCAAGGAACTATTTGGCATCGTCAAAGAGCTCTCCAACCCGGACGCAGAAAACAACCCTATTCCCCCCTCACAGGACCTCTGCGACTCCCTCGCAACCTTCTTCCACCACAAGATCATCGACATATACAACAGCTTCCCGACCGCCAACGCAAACCCCCACCGGAACCCGCCACCGACATCACCAGCATCCTCACCTGGAGCCCTACCACCACCAAGGAGACCACCCGCGTCATGAACTCGATCCACTCCGGATCCCCATCAGACCCCTGCCCGCACCACATCTACAACAAGGCCGACAACATCATCGCACCGCACCTCCGAGACGTCATCAACGCCTCCCTCACCGCCGCCACCTTCCCGGAGAGCTGGAAACACGCAGAGCTCAACGCCCTCCTAAAGAAACCTACAGCAGACCCCACCGAACTCAAAAACTTCCGGCCCATCTCTCTCCTACCATTCCCCACCAAAGTGATTGAGAAAATCGTCAACGCTCAACTCACCACCGCCCTGGAAACCAACGACTCCCTCGACCCCACACAGTTCGGTTTCAGGGCCAACCACAGCACCGAAACCGCCCTCATCGCAGCCACGGACGACATCCGAGCCCTGACCGACAAGGGAGAAACCGTGGCCCTCATACTCCTGGACCTCTCTGCAGCCTTCGACACGGTCTGCCACCGCACCCTGATACACCGCCTCAGCAACGCCGGCATCAGAGGCAAGGCCCTGGAATGGATCGTCTCCTTCCTCTCCGGAAGGACTCAGAGAGTCCGCCTGCCCCCCTTCAGATCCACAGCCACGGAGATCATCTGCGGCGTACCCCAAGGATCCTCCCTCAGCCCCACTCTCTTCAACGTCTACATGACCCCCCTGGCGAACATCGCACGCAAACACGGACTCGACCTCATATCCTACGCCGACGACACCCAGCTCATCTTATCCCTCACAAACAACCCCACCTCAGCTAGGACCAGACTACATGAAGGAATGAAGGAAGTAGCGAACTGGATGACAGACAGCCGGCTGAAACTGAACACAGATAAGACGGAGGTCCTCATCCTCGGCCCTACTCCCGCCGCATGGGACGACTCCTGGTGGCCCCCCGCCCTAGGCAGCACTCCCCAACCCACCGACCACGCACGCAACCTCGGCTTCATCCTGGACTCATCCCTCTCCATGACCAGACAGGTCAACTCGGTGACCTCGGCATGCTTCAACACCCTCCGCATGCTCCGCAAGATCTTCCGCTGGATCCCCACCGACACCAGGAAGACCGTCACCCACGCCCTCGTCACCAGCCGCCTGGACTACGGGAACACCCTATACGCCGGCATCACCACCAAGCTGCAGAGGAAACTACAACGGATCCAGAACGCTGCCGCACGACTCATCCTGGACATACCCCGCCACCACCACATTTCCGGACACCTGAAGAGACTTCATTGGCTCCCAGTCAACAAGAGGATCACCTTCCGACTCCTCACCCACGCACACAAAGCCCTCCACGACCTCGGACCCAAAATCATCAACAACCGCGTCTCCTTCTACACCCCTCCGCGCACTCTACGCTCGACCGGACAGGCCCTGGCAGCCGTACCCCGCATCCGCAAAGCCACCGCCGGAGGAAGATCCTTCTCTTTCCTAGCAGCGAAAACCTGGAACTCTCTGCCCAGCCACCTTCACGCCATACCTGACCACCTCTCCTTCAGAAGGCAGCTCAAGACCTGGCTCTTCGAGCACTGACCCCCCCCCCCTCCAGCGCCTTGAGACCCTTTATGGGTGAGTAGCGCGCTTTATAAATGCGATTGATTGATTGATTGATTGAATGGAAGTTCCCATCATAGTAGGGGTATCTTTACTCCTGGAGGCCAGGTTATTAGGGTTCAGTCAGTTAGGGACAGATCTCCCTCTGTTGTTTCCAATTTATCTTCTGTGTCCAAGCATTCCCAACCCACCCACCCTGAAGACATGTTAGAAAGGGAACTCAAAAAGCTGAGAGTGGAAGAGACCAGACTGAAGCTTAAACAGCACAGCTGGCCTTAGATAGGGAAGCCCTAGACCTGGAGAAGGAGAGACAGAGATTGGGGTTTGGACCCCATGGTGGCAGCAGCAGTATTCCTGATAGAAATCCTGTTAGAGAGCATGATTCCAGGAATCTGCACAAGATAGTCCCCCCTTACAAGGAGGGGAATGACATCAACAAGTGGTTTGCTGCACTTGAGAGGGCCTGTATGGTACAGGGGGTCCCTCAAAGGCAGTGGGCTTCTATATTGTGGCTATCTTTCAATGGAAAGGGTAGGGATAGGCTCCTTACTGTTAGAGAAAGTGATGCTAACAATTTTGCAGTTTTGAAGGATGCACTCTTGGATGGATTTGGCTTAACCACTGAACAATACAGGATTAAGTTCAGAGACACCAGAAAAGAGTCCTCACAAGACTGGATAGACTTTGTTGACTGTTCGGTGAAGGCCTTGAAGGGGTGGTTACATGGCAGTAAAGTTTCTGACTATGAAAGCCTGTATAATCTTATTCTGAGAAAGCATATTCTGAATAACTGTGTGTCTGACTTGTTACACCAATATCTAGTGGACTCAGATCTGACCTCTCCCCAAGAATTGGGAAAGAAGGCAGACAAATGGGACGGAACAAGAGTGAACAGAAAAGTTCATACAGGGGGTGACAAGGATGGCAAAAAGAAAGATGGTGAGAAATCTCAGGATAAGCATGGGGATAAGGGTAAAACCAAAGATCCTTCTTCAAATCCTAAAGACTATTCAGGGGTTGGGGATAAATCAAATTCTTCCTCTTCTTCACAACATGCACACATTAAAAATCCTTGGTGCTATGTGTGTAAAAATAAAGGCCATTGGCAAGGGGATAAGTCCTGTCCAGATAAACCCCCTGAGCCAACCACCACTAATACATCAAACTCTAGTGCTCCTAGCAGTAGTGGTAATAGTGGTGGGACTGCTGGCAACAGTCAAAATAAGGGTGTAGTTGAGTTCACTTATGGGTCCATCATAGAAACTGGGGTAATCAGTCGCAAGACAGTTTCTGTCACACCTAGTGGCATTGCCCTTGCCACACTCGCTGCTTGTCCCCTTACAGTAGATAAGTACAGGCAGACAGTTTCAATAAATGGTGTTGAGGCCCAGGCCTACAGGGACACAGGTGCCAGTATCACTTTGGTGACTGAAAGCCTAGTGTCTCCTGAACAACACATCATTGGACAACAGTACAAGATTATTGATGTCCATAACTCCACTAAGTTTCTTCCCTTAGCTATAGTTCAGCTTAGTTGGGGTAGAGTAACTGGCCCTAAGCAGGTGGTAGTGTCACCTAGCTTACTTGTAGACTGTCTCTTAGGTAATGGCCTAGAGACCTCAGGTTGGGCTGAGGTAGAGTTTTATACCCATGCAGCCATGCTGGGTATCCCTGAGGAATTGCTTCCTCTCATGTCTACTGAAATGAAATAGCAAAGGAGAGGAACAGGCTTGAAAACTCAGGATCCTTCTCCACCAACAGGTAAAAAGGGCATCACAGTATCCCCTACCCACCCTGCCATTCAGGATACCATTCCTGTGGTAGGAGAAACCTCTCCTGGGGTGGCACCTGTACCAAGGGAACCATCAGCTGGCACAGCTGTACTCCCTGAGGTGGAAGTACCTCTCTGTGGGATAACTAATATTGTTGAGAAAAAGTCCACCATTGTAGTTAACATGGAGCATCCCTCCAACCCTCCCAGAGAAACTTTAGTGCAGCAACCCTGCACTACCTCAAAACACTCAGGACAGCAGCCCTGCCCTAGTGTGGAGCTCATAGGACAGCATCCCTGCCCTGCTCCAAAACAAGAGAAACAGCATCCCTGTTCTCTCTTACAGCCATATGGACAAAAGTCTTTGCCCAGCTATGGCTTTACTGACACAGCATCCCTGTCTGGCATTCTCATCACTAGAAATAGGTCCAGTGGACAATTCCCATTGTTCTAAACTAAAACGTACTGAGAGGAACTCTGACAATATATCTTCACATTGTTGGTTAGCTAAAAAACTTCAAACAGGGTGGTTTACATCCCCACAGGGAAGTAACCATATAGTGGATGATAAAGGGAGTAACCAGTCTATTGCAGAGCTACTCTCCACTTATCACCACTTAGACAATAAAGACTCAACTGGCCAAGGTTAGCCTTACTGTCCTTCATTTGGGGGGGGAGGGTTGTGTGAGAAAGTAGCCTCTTTCTAGCCTTGTTACCCCCACTTTTGGCCTGTTTGTGAGTATATGTCAGGGTGTTTTCACTGTCTCACTAGGATCCTGCTAGCCAGGGCCCAGTGCTCATAGTGAAAACCCTATGTTGTCAGTATGTTTGTTATGTGTCACTGGGACCCTTCTAGCCAGGACCCCAGTGCTCATAAGTTTGTGGCGTATATGTGTTCCCTGTGTGATGCCTAACTGTCTCACTGAGGCTCTGCTAACCAGAACCTAAGTGGTTATGCTCTCTCTGCTTTCCAAATTTGTCACTAACAGGCTAGTGACTAAATTTACCAATTCACATTGGCATACTGGTGCACCCATATAATTCCCTAGTATATGGTACTGAGGTACCCAGGGAATTGGGGTTCCAGGAGATCCCTATTGGCTGCAGCATTTCTTTTGCCACCCATAGGGAGATCTGACAATTCTTACACAGGCCTGCCAGTGCAGCATGAGTGAAATAACGTCCACGTTATTTCACAGCTATTTACCACTGCACTTAAGTAACTTATAAGTCACCTATATGTCTAACCTTCACCTAGTGAAGGTTGGGTGCAAAGTTACTTAGTGTGTGGGCACCCTGGCACTAGCCAAGGTGCCCCCACATCGTTCAGGGCAAATTCCCCTGACTTTGTGAGTGCGGGGACACCATTACACGCGTGCACTGTACATAGGTCACTACCTATGTACAGCGTCACAATGGTAACTCCGAACATGGCCATGTAACATGTCTAAGATCATGGAATTGTCACCCCAATGCCATTGTGGCATTGGGGGGAAAATACCATGATCCCCCGGGCCTCTAGCACAGAACCCGGGTACTGCCAAACTGCCTTTTTGGGGTCTCCACTGCAGCTGCTGCCAACGCCTCAGACAGGTTTCTGCCCTCCTGGGGTCCAGGCAGCCCTGGCCCAGGAAGGCAGAACTAAGGACTTCCTCTGAGAGAGGGTGTAACACCCTTTCACTTTGGAAATAGGTGTGAGGGCTGGGGAGGAGTAGCCTCCCCCAGGCTCTGGAAATGCTTTGATGGGCACAGATGGTGCCGATCTCTGCATACGCTAGTCTACACCGGTTCAGGGATCCCCCAGCCCTGCTCTGGCGCGAAACTGGACAAAGGAAAGGGGAGAGACCACACCCCTGACCTGCACCTCCCAGGGGAGGTGCCCAGATCTCCTCCAGTGTGTCCCAGACCTCTGCCATCTTGGAAACAGAGGTGTCTGTGGCACGCTGGACTGCTCTGAGTGGCCAGTGCCAGCAGGTGACGTCAGAGGCTCCTTCTGATAGGCTCTTACCTCTCTTGGTAGCCAATCCTCCTTCCTAGGTAGCCAAACCTCCTTTTCTGGCTATTTAGGGTCTCTGCTTTGGGGATCTCACCAGATAACGAATGCAAGAGCTCATCAGAGTTCCTCTGCATCTCCCTCTTCACCTTCTGCCAAAGGATCGACCGCTGACTGCTCAGGACTCCTGCAAAACCGCAACAAAGTAGCAAGACGACTACTAGCAACATTGTAGCGCTTCATCCTGCCGGCTTTCTTACCTGTTTCCAGGTGGTGCATGCTCTGGGGGTAGCCTGCCTCCTCTCTGCACCAGGAGCTCTGAAGAAATCTCCTGTGGGTCGACTGAATCTTCCCCCTGCAACCGCAGGCACCAAAAGACTGCATCACTGGTCCTCTGGGTCCCATCGCAGCACGACGAGCGTGGTCCCTGGAACTCAGCAACTCTGTCCAAGTGACTCCCACAGTCCAGTGACTCTTCAGTCCAAGTTTGGTGGAGGTATGTCCTTGCCTCCACACGCTAGACTGCATTGCTGGTTACCGCGTGATTTGCTGCTGCCCCGGCTCCTGTGCACTCTTCCAGGATTTCCTTCGTACACAGCCAAGCCTGAGTCCCTGCCACTCTAACCTGCAGTGCACAACCTTCTGAGTTGTCCTCCGGCGTCGTGGGACTGCCTTTTGTGACTTCACATGGACTCCGGTTCACTCTTCTTCCAAGTGCCTGTTCAGGTACTTCTGCAGGTGCTGCCTGCTTCTGTGAGGGCTCCCTGACTTGCTGGGTACCCCCTCTGTCTCCTCCTCAAAGTGGCGACATCCTGGTCCCTCCTGGGCCACAGCAGCACCCAAAAATCTCTACCGCGACCCTTGCAGCTAGCAAGGCTTGTTTGCGGTCTTTCTGCGTGGGAAATCCATCCTCCAAAGGAGAAGTTCCTAGTCCTCTTCTTTCTTGCAGAACTCCAAGCTTCTCCCAACAGGTGGCAGCTTCCTTGCACCCTCAGCTGGCATTTCCTGGGCTCCTGCCCACTCTCGACACTGTCGCGACTATTGGACTTGGTCCCCTTGTCTTACAGGTACTCAGGTCCAGAAATCCACTGTTGTTGCATTGCTGGTGTTTGTTCTTCCTGCAGAATCCCCCTATCACGACTTCTGTGCTCTCTGGGGGTAGTAGGTGCACTTTACACCTACCTTTCAGGGTCTTGGGGTGGGCTATTTTTCTAACCCTCACTGTTTTCTTACAGTCCCAGCGACCCTCTACAAGCTCACATAGGTTTGGGGTCCATTCATGGTTCGCATTCCACTTTTGGAGTATATGGTTTGTGTTTCCCCTATACCTATGTGCTCCTACTGCAATCTATTGCAACTTTACACTGTTTGCATTACTTTTCTTGCTATTACCTGCAAAATTTTGGTTTGTGTACATATATCTTGTGTATATATCTTATCCTCATACTGAGGGTACTCACTGAGATACTTTTGGCATATTGTCATAAAAATAAAGTACCTTTATTTTTAGTACTTCTGTGTATTGTGTTTTCTTATGATATTGTGCATATGACACCAGTGGTATAGTAGGAGCTTTACATGTCTCCTAGTTCAGCCTAAGCTGCTTTGCCATAGCTACTTTCTATCAGCCTAAGCTGCTAGAAACACCTCTTCTACACTAATAAGGGATAACTGGACCTGACACAAGGTGTGAGTACCTCTGGTACCCACTACAAACCAGGCCAGCCTCCTACAGATGCTAGTTTGTTGATGGTGGTGTCTCTCTCTGGCCTTCTGTCGCAATTCTGGTCGTAAGGGTTTGTGGGTGATGTGGGTGATGTGGGTGTGTGCTTTATATTTTATTGGTTGTGTGGGAGTGGTGTGTGTATGTGTATCAGGTGAATTTCGATTTGTCCAATGTGGTTGTGTTTTGTAAGTGTGTGTGTATTTTGAGCGCGGCGGTGTGTACCGCCAATGGAATACCACGGTTGAAAGACCGCCGCGTGGATTCGTGGGTCGTGATAGTGTGGGCG
Source organism: Pleurodeles waltl (assembly GCF_031143425.1). Classification (NCBI taxonomy): domain Eukaryota; kingdom Metazoa; phylum Chordata; class Amphibia; order Caudata; family Salamandridae; genus Pleurodeles; species Pleurodeles waltl. The sequence goes on from NC_090444.1 coordinate 829,816,473, forward strand.
TATTCCTGTTGCCGTGACGGTGGAGGTTTTGTTATCAACAGTTTATCACTGGCCTTTGGTGTGGCAGACTTGTATGGGTGTTTAGATTTTGGCGGATTCCGAGCTGTGAGTCGTAATAGCTGTAGCAGAATTCCACGGCCGCAGCGGTGTGTTGGCGGTCTTCTGCACAGCGGTAAGCGGCATTTACAGCCAATGTTGTAATAAGGGCCTATGTTTTCAATACCTGTCAAGTAATTGCCTACTGCTCGCTCAGCATTAGTGAATGCATGCCTAGCAAACCTTTACTAATGGTTCCCAAGACAGCCACATGAGGATCAGAAAGACATGTCTTAAATGCATCTTTAGCACACTCACTGTGGTAAATCCAACTCCTTTCAGTTTGTGGATGCAAGTTGGGGGTGTCTGAGTTTGCTTCAAAGGCAACATCACAAGGTAAAATGATGGACGGAGTGTTGAAACTTTTCAAACACTGACTCCCAGTCACAGATCTGGGTTTAATCCATCGTTATTTTGCTTACCACGTCCCCCCAGTTCAGACCCAGCCATATGCAAATCAGAGTTGACCCTGCTCCCTATGGGAGCAGTCCAGCCCGAACTGCCAAGCCAGGTCCTTCCTGGACAGAATTCAAGCATCCTGGAACCAGTTTCAGGGTATCACCCTTGATCAGCCAGGCTAGCTTGAATCCAGTGGCGCAGCAAGCAAGGGACCCACGTCTGGGCATATCCTAGCCACTTGGGGAACACAAGGCAACATCACAAAATAAAATGATGGACGGAGTGTTGACATTTTTCAAACACTCACCCCAAGTCACAGATCTGAGTTTAATCCATTATTATTTTGCTTGCCACATCACCCCAGTCGGACCCAGCCATATGCAAATCAGTCTTGACCCTGCTCCCTATAGGAGCAGTTCAGCCCGAACTGCCAAGCCAAGTCGTCCATGGACAGGATTAAAGCATCCTGGGACTTGTTTCCAAGGCATCATTCCTGGAAATGAATGATCATATCTACCTTTAAAACTAAGGCGAACATGCCAGGGAATACATCCAAATTTCTCTAAAGAGAATATAATAAACTATGAAGAACAGTAGTTTTTGACACACATGATAGTCCCTGAGAAAGTAGCATGTGTCCCATCCACCCATATCATGGATGTCATTTAGGGGTCGCTGCTGCCTGGCCTTAGAGGTGGCAATTCAGAGCCAGGAACACATGGACTGCTGGTCTATTGCTTAGATTTCCACTGTCTTTGATTTCTCTCATGTTTTTATTACACTAATAGTGAATAATGCGTCATTATTCACTATTAGTGAATTAAAAAAGAGAGAAAAAAAAGAGAGTGGAGCCCTGACTGATGCCCATTTTTTATTACACTAATCGTGATTAATGTTTTATTCATTTTTCACTATTAGTGGAAGTAAAAGATGGAGTATAACTAGCTGGGACATAAATTCCCTGCAAGCCAACCTAAGCAAAAAATGGTTTTAACCCCTTCGCTGCCAGGCCTTTTCCCCCTCCTGTGCCGAGCCTTTTTTTGGCTATTTGGAGCAGTTCGCGCTTAGGCCCTCATAACTTTTTGTTCACATAAGCTACCCACGCCAAATTTGCGTCCTTTTTTTCCAACATCTTAGGGATTCTAGAGGTACCCAGACTTTGTGGGTTCCCCAGAAGGAGGCCAAGAAATTAGCCAAAAAACAGTGACAATTTCGTTTTTTTCAAAAAAATTGGAAAAATGGGCTGCAGAAGAAGGCTTGTGGTTTTTTCCCTGAAAACGGCATCAACAAAGGGTTTGCAGTGATAAAATCACCAGCTTCCCAGCTTTCAGGAACAGGCAGACTTGAATCAGAAAACCCAATTTTTCAACACAATTTTGGCATTTTACGGGGACATACTCAATTTTTACGATTTTTTGTGCTTTCAGCCTCCTTCCAGTCAATGACAGAAATGGGCATGAAACCAACGCTGGATCCCAGAAACCGCAACATTTTTGAAAAGTAGACAAAAATCTGAATTCAGCAAGGGGTAATTTGTGTAGATCCTACAAGGGTTTCCTACAGAAAATAACAACTGAAAAAGAAAAATATTGAAATTGAGGTGAAAAAAACATCAATTTTTCTCTACGTTTTACTCTGTAACTTTTTCCAGCAATGTCAGATTTTCGAAAGCAATATACCGTTAAGTCTGCTGGACTCTTCTGGTTGCGGGGATATATAGGGCTTATAGGTTCATCAAGAACTCTAGGTACCCAGAGCCAATAAATGACCTGCACCCTGCAGTGGGTTTTCAATCTATGCCGGGTATACAGCAATTCATTTGCTGAAATATAAAGAGTAAAAAATAGCTATCAAGAAAACCTTTGTATTTCCAAAATGGGCACAAGATAAGGAGTTGAGAAGCAGTGGTTATTTGCACATCTCTGAATTCCGGGGTGCCCATACTAGCATGTGAATTACAGGGCATTTCTCAAATAGACGTCTTTTTTACACACTGTCTTACATTTGGAAGGAAAAAATGTAGAGAAAGACAAGGGGCAATAACACTTGTTTTGCTATTCTATGTTCCCCCAAGTCTCCCGATAAAAATGATACCTCACTTGTGTGGGTAGGCCTAGCGCCCACGACAGGATATGCCCCAAAACACAACGTGGACACATCACAGAAAACAGAGCTGTTTTTAGCAAAGTGCCTACCTGTAGATTTTGGCCTCTAGCTCAGTCGCCACCTAGGGAAACCTACCAAACCTGTGCATTTCTGAAAACTAGAGACCTAGGGGAATCCAAGATGGGGTGACTTGTGTGGCTCGGACCAGGTTCTGTTACCCAGAATCCTTTGCAAACCTCAAAATTTGGCTAAAAAAACACATGTTCCTCACATTTCTGTGGCAGAAAGTTCTGGAATCTGAGAGGAGCCACGAATTTCCTTCCACCCAGCGTTCCCCCACGTCTCCCGATAAAAATGATACCTCACTTGTGTGGGTAGGCCTAGCGCCCGCAACAGGAAACGCCCCAAAGCGCAACGTGGACACATCCAAATTTGAGAAGGAAAACAGAGGTGTTTTTTGCAAAGTGCCTACCTGTAGATTTTGGCTTGTAGCTCAGCCGCCACCTAGGGAAACCTAGCAAACCTGTGCATTTCTGAAAACTAGAGACCTAGGGGAATCCAAGATGGGGTGACTTGTGTGGCTCGGACCAGGTTCTGTTACCCAGAATCCTTTGCAAACCTCAAAATTTGGCTAAAAAAACACATGTTCCTCACATTTCTGTGGCAGAAAGTTCTGGAATCTGAGAGGAGCCACGAATTTCCTTCCATCCAGCGTTCCCCCACGTCTCCCGATAAAAATGATACCTCACTTGTGTGGGTAGGCCTAGCGCCCGTGACAGGAAATGCCCCAAAGCGCAACGTGGACACAGCCAAATTGGTGAAGGAAAACAGAGGTGTTTTTTGCAAAGTGCCTACCTGTAGATTTTGGCCTGTAGCTCAGCCGCCACCTAGGGAAACCTACCAAACCTGTGCATTTCTGAAAACTAGAGACCTAGGGGAATCCAGGATGGGGTGACTTGTGTGGCTCGGACCAGGTTCTGTTACCCAGAATCCTTTGCAAACCTCAAAATTTGGCTAAAAAAACACATGTTCCTCACATTTCTGTGGCAGAAAGTTCTGGAATCTGAGAGGAGCCACGAATTTCCTTCCACCCAGCGTTCCCCCACGTCTCCCGATAAAAATGATACCTCACTTGTGTGGGTAGGCCTAGCGCCCGCGACAGAAAACGCCCCAAAGCGCAACGTGGACACATCCAAATTTGTGAAGGAAAACAGAGGTGTTTTTTGCAAAGTGCCTACCTGTAGATTTTGGCTTGTAGCTCAGCCGCCACCTAGGGAAACCTAGCAAACCTGTGCATTTCTGAAAACTAGAGACCTAGGGGAATCCAAGATGGGGTGACTTGTGTGGCTCGGACCAGGTTCTGTTACCCAGAATCATTTGCAAACCTCAAAATTTGGCTAAAAAAACACATGTTCCTCACATTTCTGTGGCAGGAAGTTCTGGAATCTGAGAGGAGCCACGAATTTCCTTCCACCCAGCGTTCCCCCACGTCTCCCGATAAAAATGATACCTCACTTGTGTGGGTAGGCCTAGCGCCCGCGACAGGAAACGCCCCAAAGCGCAACGTGGACACATCCAAATTTGTGAAGGAAAACAGAGGTGTTTTTTCCAAAGTGCCTACCTGTAGATTTTGGCCTCTAGCTCAGCCGCCACCTAGGGAAACCTACCAAACCTGCGCATTTCTGAAAACTAGAGACCTAGGGGAATCCAAGATGGGGTGACTTGTGTGGCTCGGACCAGGTTCTGTTACCCAGAATCCTTTGCAAACCTCAAAATTTGGCTAAAAAAACACATGTTCCTCACATTTCTGTGGCAGAAAGTTCTGGAATCTGAGAGGAGCCACAAATTTCCTTCCACCCAGCGTTCCCCCACGTCTCCCGATAAAAATGATACCTGACTTGTGTGGGTAGGCCTAGCGCCCGCGACAGGAAACGCCCCAAAGCGCAACGTGGACACATCCAAATTTGTGAAGGAAAACAGAGGTGTTTTTTGCAAAGTGCCTACCTGTAGATTTTGGCCTCTAGCTCAGCCGCCACCTAGGGAAACCTACCAAACCTGTGCATTTCTGAAAACTAGAGACCTAGGGGAATCCAAGATGGGGGGACTTGTGTGGCTCGGACCAGGTTCTGTTACCCAGAATCCTTTGCAAACCTCAAAATCTGGCTAAAAAAACACATGTTCCTCACATTTCTGTGGCAGAAAGTTCTGGAATCTGAGAGGAGCCACGAATTTCCTTCCACCCAGCGTTCCCCCACGTCTCCCGATAAAAATTATACCTGACTTTTGTGGGTAGGCCTAGCGCCTGTGACAGGAAATGCCCCAAAGCGCAACGTGGACACAGCCAAATTGGTGAAGGAAAACAGAGGTGTTTTTTGCAAAGTGCCTATCTGTAGATTTTGGCCTGTAGCTCAGCCGCCACCTAAGGAAACCTACCAAACCTGTGCATTTCTGAAAACTAGAGACCTAGGGGAATCCAAGATGGGGTGACTTGTGTGGCTCGGACCAGGTTCTGTTACCCAGAATCCTTTGCAAACCTCAAAATTTGGCTAAAAAACCACATGTTCCTCACATTTCTGTGGCAGAAAGTTCTGGAATCTGAGAGGAGCCACGAATTTCCTTCCACCCAGCGTTCCCCCACGTCTCCCGATAAAAATGATACCTCACTTGTGTGGGTAGGCCTAGCACCCGTGACAGGAAATGCCCCAAAGCGCAACGTGGACACAGCCAAATTGGTGAAGGAAAACAGAGGTGTTTTTTGCAAAGTGCCTACCTGTAGATTTTGGCCTGTAGCTCAGCCGCCACCTAGGGAAACCTATCAAACCTGTGCATTTCTGAAAACTAGAGACCTAGGGGAATCCAAGATGGGGTGACTTGTGTGGCTCGGACCAGGTTCTGTTACCCAGAATCCTTTGCAAACCTCAAAATTTGGCTAAAAAAACACATGTTCCTCACAATTCTGTGGCAGGAAGTTCTGGAATCTGAGAGGAGCCACAAATTTCCTTCCACCCAGCGTTCCCCCACGTCTCCCGATAAAAATGATACCTCACTTGTGTGGGTAGGCCTAGCGCCCGCGACAGGAAACGCCCCAAAGCGCAACGTGGACACATCCAAATTTGTGAAGGAAAACAGAGGTGTTTTTTGCAAAGTGCCTACCTGTAGATTTTGGCCTCTAGCTCAGCCGCCACCTAGGGAAACCTACCAAACCTGCGCATTTCTGAAAACTAGAGACCTAGGGGAATCCAAGATGGGGTGACTTGTGTGGCTCGGACCAGGTTCTGTTACCCAGAATCCTTTGCAAACCTCAAAATTTGGCTAAAAAAACACATGTTCCTCACATTTCTGTGGCAGAAAGTTCTGGAATCTGAGAGGAGCCACAAATTTCCTTCCACCCAGCGTTCCCCCACGTCTCCCGATAAAAATGATACCTGACTTGTGTGGGTAGGCCTAGCGCCCGCGACAGGAAACGCCCCAAAGCGCAACGTGGACACATCCAAATTTGTGAAGGAAAACAGAGGTGTTTTTTGCAAAGTGCCTACCTGTAGACTTTGGCCTCTAGCTCAGCCGCCACCTAGGGAAACCTACCAAACCTGTGCATTTCTGAAAACTAGAGACCTAGGGGAATCCAAGATGGGGGGACTTGTGTGGCTCGGACCAGGTTCTGTTACCCAGAATCCTTTGCAAACCTCAAAATCTGGCTAAAAAAACACATGTTCCTCACATTTCTGTGGCAGAAAATTCTGGAATCTGAGAGGAGCCACGAATTTCCTTCCACCCAGCTTTCCCCCACGTCTCCCGATAAAAATGATACCTCACTTGTGTGGGTAGGCCTAGCACCCGTGACAGGAAATGCCCCAAAGCGCAACGTGGAAACAGCCAAATTGGTGAAGGAAAACAGAGGTGTTTTTTGCAAAGTGCCTACCTGTAGATTTTGGCCTGTAGCTCAGCCGCCACCTAGGGAAACCTACCAAACCTGTGCATTTCTGAAAACTAGAGACCTAGGGGAATCCAGGATGGGGTGACTTGTGTGGCTCGGACCAGGTTCTGTTACCCAGAATCCTTTGCAAACCTCAAAATTTGGCTAAAAAAACACATGTTCCTCACATTTCTGTGGCAGAAAGTTCTGGAATCTGAGAGGAGCCACGAATTTCCTTCCACCCAGCGTTCCCCCACGTCTCCCGATAAAAATGATACCTCACTTGTGTGGGTAGGCCTAGCGCCCGCGACAGGAAACGCCCCAAAGCGCAACGTGGACACATCCAAATTTGTGAAGGAAAACAGAGGTGTTTTTTGCAAAGTGCCTACCTGTAGATTTTGGCCTCTAGCTCAGCCGCCACCTAGGGAAACCTACCAAACCTGCGCATTTCTGAAAACTAGAGACCTAGGGGAATCCAAGATGGGGTGACTTGTGTGGCTCGGACCAGGTTCTGTTACCCAGAATCCTTTGCAAATCTCAAAATTTGGCTAAAAAAACACATGTTCCTCACATTTCTGTGGCAGAAAGTTCTGGAATCTGAGAGGAGCCACAAATTTCCTTCCACCCAGCGTTCCCCCACGTCTCCCGATAAAAATGATACCTGACTTGTGTGGGTAGGCCTAGCGCCCGCGACAGGAAACGCCCCAAAGCGCAACGTGGACACATCCAAATTTGTGAAGGAAAACAGAGGTGTTTTTTGCAAAGTGCCTACCTGTAGATTTTGGCCTCTAGCTCAGCCGCCACCTAGGGAAACCTACCAAACCTGTGCATTTCTGAAAACTAGAGACCTAGGGGAATCCAAGATGGGGGGACTTGTGTGGCTCGGACCAGGTTCTGTTACCCAGAATCCTTTGCAAACCTCAAAATCTGGCTAAAAAAACACATGTTCCTCACATTTCTGTGGCAGAAAGTTCTGGAATCTGAGAGGAGCCACGAATTTCCTTCCACCCAGCGTTCCCCCACGTCTCCCGATAAAAATTATACCTGACTTTTGTGGGTAGGCCTAGCGCCTGTGACAGGAAATGCCCCAAAGCGCAACGTGGACACAGCCAAATTGGTGAAGGAAAACAGAGGTGTTTTTTGCAAAGTGCCTATCTGTAAATTTTGGCCTGTAGCTCAGCCGCCACCTAAGGAAACCTACCAAACCTGTGCATTTCTGAAAACTAGAGACCTAGGGGAATCCAAGATGGGGTGACTTGTGTGGCTCGGACCAGGTTCTGTTACCCAGAATCCTTTGCAAACCTCAAAATTTGGCTAAAAAAACACATGTTCCTCACATTTCTGTGGCAGAAAGTTCTGGAATCTGAGAGGAGCCACGAATTTCCTTCCACCCAGCGTTCCCCCACGTCTCCCGATAAAAATGATACCTCACTTGTGTGGGTAGGCCTAGCACCCGTGACAGGAAATGCCCCAAAGCGCAACGTGGACACAGCCAAATTGGTGAAGGAAAACAGAGGTGTTTTTTGCAAAGTGCCTACCTGTAGATTTTGGCCTGTAGCTCAGCCGCCACCTAGGGAAACCTATCAAACCTGTGCATTTCTGAAAACTAGAGACCTAGGGGAATCCAAGATGGGGTGACTTGTGTGGCTCGGACCAGGTTCTGTTACCCAGAATCCTTTGCAAACCTCAATATTTGGCTAAAAAAACACATGTTCCTCACAATTCTGTGGCAGGAAGTTCTGGAATCTGAGAGGAGCCACAAATTTCCTTCCACCCAGCGTTCCCCCACGTCTCCCGATAAAAATGATACCTCACTTGTGTGGGTAGGCCTAGTGCCCGCGACAGGAAACGCCCCAAAGCGCAACGTGGACACATCCAAATTTGTGAAGGAAAACAGAGGTGTTTTTTGCAAAGTGCCTACCTGTAGATTTTGGCCTCTAGCTCAGCCGCCACCTAGGGAAACCTACCAAACCTGCGCATTTCTGAAAACTAGAGACCTAGGGGAATCCAAGATGGGGTGACTTGTGTGGCTCGGACCAGGTTCTGTTACCCAGAATCCTTTGCAAACCTCAAAATTTGGCTAAAAAAACACATGTTCCTCACATTTCTGTGGCAGAAAGTTCTGGAATCTGAGAGGAGCCACAAATTTCCTTCCACCCAGCGTTCCCCCACGTCTCCCGATAAAAATGATACCTGACTTGTGTGGGTAGGCCTAGCGTCCGCGACAGGAAACGCCCCAAAGCGCAACGTGGACACATCCAAATTTGTGAAGGAAAACAGAGGTGTTTTTTGCAAAGTGCCTACCTGTAGACTTTGGCCTCTAGCTCAGCCGCCACCTAGGGAAACCTACCAAACCTGTGCATTTCTGAAAACTAGAGACCTAGGGGAATCCAAGATGGGGGGACTTGTGTGGCTCGGACCAGGTTCTGTTACCCAGAATCCTTTGCAAACCTCAAAATCTGGCTAAAAAAACACATGTTCCTCACATTTCTGTGGCAGAAAGTTCTGGAATCTGAAAGGAGCCACGAATTTCCTTCCACCCAGCGTTCCCCCACGTCTCCCGATAAAAATTATACCTGACTTTTGTGGGTAGGCCTAGCGCCTGTGACAGGAAATGCCCCAAAGCGCAACGTGGACACAGCCAAATTGGTGAAGGAAAACAGAGGTGTTTTTTGCAAAGTGCCTATCTGTAGATTTTGGCCTGTAGCTCAGCCGCCACCTAGGGAAACCTACCAAACCTGTGCATTTCTGAAAACTAGAGACCTAGGGGAATCCAAGATGGGGTGACTTGTGTGGCTCGAACCAGGTTCTGTTACCCAGAATCCTTTGCAAACCTCAAAATTTGGCTAAAAAAACACATGTTCCTCACATTTCTGTGGCAGAAAATTCTGGAATCTGAGAGGAGCCACGAATTTCCTTCCACCCAGCGTTCCCCCACGTCTCCCGATAAAAATGATACCTCACTTGTGTGGGTAGGCCTAGCACCCGTGACAGGAAATGCCCCAAAGCGCAACGTGGACACAGCCAAATTGGTGAAGGAAAACAGAGGTGTTTTTTGCAAAGTGCCTACCTGTAGATTTTGGCCTGTAGCTCAGCCGCCACCTAGGGAAACCTACCAAACCTGTGCATTTCTGAAAACTAGAGACCTAGGGGAATCCAGGATGGGGTGACTTGTGTGGCTCGGACCAGGTTCTGTTACCCAGAATCCTTTGCAAACCTCAAAATTTGGCTAAAAAAACACATGTTCCTCACATTTCTGTGGCAGAAAGTTCTGGAATCTGAGAGGAGCCACGAATTTCCTTCCACCCAGCGTTCCCCCACGTCTCCCGATAAAAATGATACCTCACTTGTGTGGGTAGGCCTAGCGCCCGCGACAGAAAACGCCCCAAAGCGCAACGTGGACACATCCAAATTTGTGAAGGAAAACAGAGGTGTTTTTTGCAAAGTGCCTACCTGTAGATTTTGGCTTGTAGCTCAGCCGCCACCTAGGGAAACCTAGCAAACCTGTGCATTTCTGAAAACTAGAGACCTAGGGGAATCCAAGATGGGGTGACTTGTGTGGCTCGGACCAGGTTCTGTTACCCAGAATCCTTTGCAAACCTCAAAATTTGGCTAAAAAAACACATGTTCCTCACATTTCTGTGGCAGGAAGTTCTGGAATCTGAGAGGAGCCACAAATTTCCTCCCACCGAGCGTTCCCCCACGTCTCCCGATAAAAATGATACCTCACTTGTGTGGGTAGGCCTAGCGCCCGCGACAGGAAACGCCCCAAAGCGCAACGTGGACACATCCAAATTTGTGAAGGAAAACAGAGGTGTTTTTTTCAAAGTGCCTACCTGTAGATTTTGGCCTCTAGCTCAGCCGCCACCTAGGGAAACCTACCAAACCTGCGCATTTCTGAAAACTAGAGACCTAGGGGAATCCAAGATGGGGTGACTTGTGTGGCTCGGACCAGGTTCTGTTACCCAGAATCCTTTGCAAACCTCAAAATTTGGCTAAAAAAACACATGTTCCTCACATTTCTGTGGCAGAAAGTTCTGGAATCTGAGAGTAGCCACAAATTTCCTTCCACCCAGCGTTCCCCCACGTCTCCCGATAAAAATGATACCTGACTTGTGTGGGTAGGCCTAGCGCCCGCGACAGGAAACGCCCTAAAGCGCAACGTGGACACATCCAAATTTGTGAAAGAAAACAGAGGTGTTTTTTGCAAAGTGCCTACCTGTAGATTTTGGCCTCTAGCTCAGCCGCCACCTAGGGAAACCTACCAAACCTGTGCATTTCTGAAAACTAGAGACCTAGGGGAATCCAAGATGGGGTGACTTGTGTGGCTCGGACCAGGTTCTGTTACCCAGAATCCTTTGCAAACCTCAAAATCTGGCTAAAAAAACACATGTTCCTCACATTTCTGTGGGAGAAAGTTCTGGAATCTGAGAGGAGCCACGAATTTCCTTCCACCCAGCGTTCCCCCACGTCTCCCGATAAAAATTATACCTGACTTTTGTGGGTAGGCCTAGCGCCCGTGACAGGAAATGCCCCAAAGCGCAACGTGGACACAGCCAAATTGGTGAAGGAAAACAGAGGTGTTTTTTTGCAAAGTGCCTATCTGTAGATTTTGGCCTGTAGCTCAGCCGCCACCTAGGGAAACCTACCAAACCTGTGCATTTCTGAAAACTAGAGACCTAGGGGAATCCAAGATGGGGTGACTTGTGTGGCTCGGACCAGGTTCTGTAACCCAGAATCCTTTGCAAACCTCAAAATTTGGCTAAAAAAACACATGTTCCTCACATTTCTGTGGCAGAAAGTTCTGGAATCTGAGAGGAGCCACGAATTTCCTTCCACCCAACGTTCCCCCACGTCTCCCGATAAAAATGATACCTCACTTGTGTGTGTAGGCCGAGCGCCCGTGACAGGAAATGCCCCAAAGCGCAACGTGGACACAGCCAAAATTGGTGAAGGAAAACAGAGGTGTTTTTTGCAAAGTGCCTACCTGTAGATTTTGGCCTGTAGCTCAGCCGCCACCTAGGGAAACCTACCAAACCTGTGCATTTCTGAAAACTAGAGACCTAGGGGAATCCAAGATGGGGTGACTTGTGTGGCTCGGACCAGGTTCTGTTACCCAGAATCCTTTGCAAACCTCAAAATTTGGCTTAAAAAACACATGTTCCTTACATTTCTGTGGCAGAAAGTTCTGGAATCTGAGAGGAGCCACGAATTTGCTTCCACCCAGCGTTCCCCCACGTCTCACGATAAAAATGATACCTCACTTGTGTGGGTAGGCGTAGCGCCCGTGACAGGAAATGCCCCAAAGCGCAACGTGGACACAGTCAAATTGGTGAAGGAAAACAGAGGTGTTTTTTGCAAAGTGCCTACCTGTAGATTTTGGCCTGTAGCTCAGCCGCCACCTAGGGAAACCTACCAAACCTGTGCATTTCTGAAAACTAGAGACCTAGGGGAATCCAATATGGGGTGACTTGTGTGGCTCGGACCAGGTTCTGTTACCCAGAATCCTTTGCAAACCTCAAAATTTGGCTAAAAAAACACATGTTCCTTACATTTCTGTGGCAGAAAGTTCTGGAATCTGAGAGGAGCCACGAATTTCCTTCCACCCAGCGTTCCCCCACGTCTCCCGATAAAAATGATAACTCACTTGTGTGGGTAGGCCTAGCGCCCGTGACAGGAAATGCCCCAAAGCGCAACGTGGACACAGTCAAATTGGTGAAGGAAAACAGAGGTGTTTTTTGCAAAGTGCCTACCTGTAGATTTTGGCCTGTAGCTCAGCCGCCACCTAGGGAAACCTACCAAACCTGTGCATTTCTGAAAACTAGAGACCTAGGGGAATCCCAGATGGGGTGACTTGTGTGGCTCGGACCAGGTTCTGTTACCCAGAATCCTTTGCAAACCTCAAAATTTGGCTAAAAAAACACATGTTCCTCACATTTCTGTGGCAGAAAGTTCTGGAATCTGAGAGGAGCCACGAATTTCCTTCCACCCAGCGTTCCCCCACGTCTCCCGATAAAAATGATACCTCACTTGTGTGGGTAGGCCTAGCGCCCGTGACAGGAAATGCCCCAAAGCGCAACGTGGACACAGCCAAATTGGTGAAGGAAAACAGAGGTGTTTTTTGCAAAGTGCCTACCTGTAGATTTTGGCCTGTAGCTCAGCCGCCACCTAGGGAAACCTACCAAACCTGTGCATTTCTGAAAACTAGAGACCTAGGGGAATCCAGGATGGGGTGACTTGTGTGGCTCGGACCAGGTTCTGTTACCCAGAATCCTTTGCAAACCTCAAAATTTGGCTAAAAAAACACATGTTCCTCACATTTCTGTGGCAGAAAGTTCTGGAATCTGAGAGGAGCCACGAATTTCCTTCCACCCAGCGTTCCCCCACGTCTCCCGATAAAAATGATACCTCACTTGTGTGGGTAGGCCTAGCGCCCGCGACAGAAAATGCCCCAAAGCGCAACGTGGACACATCCAAATTTGTGAAGGAAAACAGAGGTGTTTTTTGCAAAGTGCCTACCTGTAGATTTTGGCTTGTAGCTCAGCCGCCACCTAGGGAAACCTAGCAAACCTGTGCATTTCTAAAAACTAGAGACCTAGGGGAATCCAAGATGGGGTGACTTGTGTGGCTCGGACCAGGTTCTGTTACCCAGAATCCTTTGCAAACCTCAAAATTTGGCTAAAAAAACACATGTTCCTCACATTTCTGTGGCAGGAAGTTCTGGAATCTGAGAGGAGCCACAAATTTCCTCCCACCCAGCGTTCCCCCACGTCTCCCGATAAAAATGATACCTCACTTGTGTGGGTAGGCCTAGCGCCCGCGACAGGAAACGCCCCAAAGCGCAACGTGGACACATCCAAATTTGTGAAGGAAAACAGAGGTGTTTTTTGCAAAGTGCCTACCTGTAGATTTTGGCCTCTAGCTCAGCCGCCACCTAGGGAAACCTACCAAACCTGCGCATTTCTGAAAACTAGAGACCTAGGGGAATCCAAGATGGGGTGACTTGTGTGGCTCGGACCAGGTTCTGTTACCCAGAATCCTTTGCAAACCTCAAAATTTGGCTAAAAAAACACATGTTCCTCATATTTCTGTGGCAGAAAGTTCTGGAATCTGAGAGGAGCCACAAATTTCCTTCCACCCAGCGTTCCCCCACGTCTCCCGATAAAAATGATACCTGACTTGTGTGGGTAGGCCTAGCGCCCGCGACAGGAAACGCCCTAAAGCGCAACGTGGACACATCCAAATTTGTGAAGGAAAACAGAGGTGTTTTTTGCAAAGTGCCTACCTGTAGATTTTGGCCTCTAGCTCAGCCACCACCTAGGGAAACCTACCAAACCTGTGCATTTCTGAAAACTAGAGACCTAGGGGAATCCAAGATGGGGTGACTTGTGTGGCTCGGACCAGGTTCTGTTACCCAGAATCCTTTGCAAACCTCAAAATCTGGCTAAAAAAACACATGTTCCTCACATTTCTGTGGGAGAAAGTTCTGGAATCTGAGAGGAGCCACGAATTTCCTTCCACCCAGCGTTCCCCCACGTCTCCCGATAAAAATTATACCTGACTTTTGTGGGTAGGCCTAGCGCCCGTGACAGTAAATGCCCCAAAGCGCAACGTGGACACAGCCAAATTGGTGAAGGAAAACAGAGGTGTTTTTTTGCAAAGTGCCTATCTGTAGATTTTGGCCTGTAGCTCAGCCGCCACCTAGGGAAACCTACCAAACCTGTGCATTTCTGAAAACTAGAGACCTAGGGGAATCCAAGATGGGGTGACTTGTGTGGCTCGGACCAGGTTCTGTAACCCAGAATCCTTTGCAAACCTCAAAATTTGGCTAAAAAAACACATGTTCCTCACATTTCTGTGGCAGAAAGTTCTGGAATCTGAGAGGAGCCACGAATTTCCTTCCACCCAACGTTCCCCCACGTCTCTCGATAAAAATGATACCTCACTTGTGTGTGTAGGCCGAGCGCCCGTGACAGGAAATGCCCCAAAGCGCAACGTGGACACAGCCAAAATTGGTGAAGGAAAACAGAGGTGTTTTTTGCAAAGTGCCTACCTGTAGATTTTGGCCTGTAGCTCAGCCGCCACCTAGGGAAACCTACCAAACCTGTGCATTTCTGAAAACTAGAGACCTAGGGGAATCCAAGATGGGGTGACTTGTGTGGCTCGGACCAGGTTCTGTTACCCAGAATCCTTTGCAAACCTCAAAATTTGGCTTAAAAAACACATGTTCCTTACATTTCTGTGGCAGAAAGTTCTGGAATCTGAGAGGAGCCACGAATTTGCTTCCACCCAGCGTTCCCCCACGTCTCACGATAAAAATGATACCTCACTTGTGTGGGTAGGCGTAGCGCCCGTGACAGGAAATGCCCCAAAGCGCAACGTGGACACAGTCAAATTGGTGAAGGAAAACAGAGGTGTTTTTTGCAAAGTGCCTACCTGTAGATTTTGGCCTGTAGCTCAGCCGCCACCTAGGGAAACCTACCAAACCTGTGCATTTCTGAAAACTAGAGACCTAGGGGAATCCAATATGGGGTGACTTGTGTGGCTCGGACCAGGTTCTGTTACCCAGAATCCTTTGCAAACCTCAAAATTTGGCTAAAAAAACACATGTTCCTTACATTTCTGTGGCAGAAAGTTCTGGAATCTGAGAGGAGCCACGAATTTCCTTCCACCCAGCGTTCCCCCACGTCTCCCGATAAAAATGATAACTCACTTGTGTGGGTAGGCCTAGCGCCCGTGACAGGAAATGCCCCAAAGCGCAACGTGGACACAGTCAAATTGGTGAAGGAAAACAGAGGTGTTTTTTGCAAAGTGCCTACCTGTAGATTTTGGCCTGTAGCTCAGCCGCCACCTAGGGAAACCTACCAAACCTGTGCATTTCTGAAAACTAGAGACCTAGGGGAATCCCAGATGGGGTGACTTGTGTGGCTCGGACCAGGTTCTGTTACCCAGAATCCTTTGCAAACCTCAAAATTTGGCTAAAAAAACACATGTTCCTCACATTTCTGTGGCAGAAAGTTCTGGAATCTGAGAGGAGCCACGAATTTCCTTCCACCCAGCGTTCCCCCACGTCTCCCGATAAAAATGATACCTCACTTGTGTGGGTAGGCCTAGCGCCCGTGACAGGAAATGCCCCAAAGCGCAACGTGGACACAGCCAAATTGGTGAAGGAAAACAGAGGTGTTTTTTGCAAAGTGCCTACCTGTAGATTTTGGCCTGTAGCTCAGCCGCCACCTAGGGAAACCTACCAAACCTGTGCATTTCTGAAAACTAGAGATGTAGGGGAATCCAAGATGGGGTGACTTGTGTGGCTCGGACCAGGTTCTGTTACCCAGAATCCTTTGCAAACCTCAAAATTTGGCTAAAAAAACACATGTTCCTTACATTTCTGTGGCAGAAAGTTCTGGAATCTGAGAGGAGCCACGAATTTCCTTCCATCCAGCGTTCCCCCACGTCTCCCGATAAAATTATACCTCACTTGTGTGGGTAGGCCTAGCGCCCGTGACAGGAAATGCCCCAAAGCGCAACGTGGACACAGCCAAATTGGTGAAGGAAAACAGAGGTGTTTTTTGCAAAGTGCCTACCTGTAGATTTTGGCCTATTGCTCAGCCGCCACCTAGGGAAACCTACCAAACCTGTGCATTTCTGAAAACTAGAGACCTAGGGGAATCCAAGATGGGGTGACTTGTGTGGCTCGGACCAGGTTCTGTTACCCAGAATCCTTTGCAAACCTCAAAATTTGGCTAAAAAAACACATGTTCCTCACATTTCTGTGGCAGAAAGTTCTGGAATCTGAGAGGAGCCACGAATTTCCTTCCACCCAGTGTTGCCCCACGTCTCCCGATAAAAATCATACCTCACTTGTGTGGGTAGGCCTAGCGCCCGTGACAGGAAATGCCCCAAAGCGCAACGTGGACACAGCCAAATTGGTGAAGGAAAACAGAGGTGTTTTTTGCAAAGTGCCTACCTGTAGATTTTGGCCTGTAGCTCAGCCGCCACCTAGGAAACCTACCAAACCTGTGCATTTCTGAAAACTAGAGACCTAGGGGAATCCAAGATGGGGTGACTTGTGTGGCTCGGACCAGGTTCTGTTACCCAGAATCCTTTGCAAACCTCAAAATTTGGCTAAAAAAAACATGTTCCTTACATTTCTGTGGCAGAAAGTTCTGGAATCTGAGAGGAGCCACGAATTTCCTTCCACCCAGCGTTCCCCCACGTCTCCCGATAAAAATGATACCTCACTTGTGTGGGTAGGCCTAGCGCCCGTGACAGGAAATGCCCCAAAGCGCAACGTGGACACAGTCAAATTGGTGAAGGAAAACAGAGGTGTTTTTTGCAAAGTGCCTACCTGTAGATTTTGGCCTGTAGCTCAGCCGCCACCTAGGGAAACCTACCAAACCTGTGCATTTCTGAAAACTAGAGACCTAGGGGAATCCAGGATGGGGTGACTTGTGTGGCTCGGACCAGGTTCTGTTACCCAGAATCCTTTGCAAACCTCAAAATTTGGCTAAAAAAACACATGTTCCTCACATTTCTGTGGCAGAAAGTTCTGGAATCTGAGAGGAGCCACGAATTTCCTTCCACCCAGCGTTCCCCCACGTCTCCCGATAAAAATGATACCTCACTTGTGTGGGTAGGCCTAGCGCCCGCGACAGAAAACGCCCCAAAGCGCAACGTGGACACATCCAAATTTGTGAAGGAAAACAGAGGTGTTTTTTGCAAAGTGCCTACCTGTAGATTTTGGCTTGTAGCTCAGCCGCCACCTAGGGAAACCTAGCAAACCTGTGCATTTCTGAAAACTAGAGACCTAGGGGAATCCAAGATGGTGTGACTTGTGTGGCTCGGACCAGGTTCTGTTACCCAGAATCCTTTGCAAACCTCAAAATTTGGCTAAAAAAACACATGTTCCTCACATTTCTGTGGCAGGAAGTTCTGGAATCTGAGAGGAGCCACAAATTTCCTTCCACCCAGCGTTCTCCCACGTCTCCCGATAAAAATGATACCTCACTTGTGTGGGTAGGCCTAGCGCCCGCGACAGGAAACGCCCCAAAGCGCAACGTGGACACATCCAAATTTGTGAAGGAAAACAGAGGTGTTTTTTGCAAAGTGCCTACCTGTAGATTTTGGCCTCTAGCTCAGCCGCCACCTAGGGAAACCTACCAAACCTGCGCATTTCTGAAAACTAGAGACCTAGGGGAATCCAAGATGGGGTGACTTGTGTGGCTCGGACCAGGTTCTGTTACCCAGAATCCTTTGCAAACCTCAAAATTTGGCTAAAAAAACACATGTTCCTCACATTTCTGTGGCAGAAAGTTCTGGAATCTGAGAGGAGCCACAAATTTCCTTCCACCCAGCGTTCCCCCACGTCTCCCGATAAAAATTATACCTGACTTGTGTGGGTAGGCCTAGCGCCCGCGACAGGAAACGCCCCAAAGCGCAACGTGGACACATCCAAATTTGTGAAGGAAAACAGAGGTGTTTTTTGCAAAGTGCCTACCTGTAGATTTTGGCCTCTAGCTCAGCCGCCACCTTGGGAAACCTACCAAAGCTGTGCATTTCTGAAAACTAGAGACCTAGGGGAATCCAAGATGGGGTGACTTGTGTGGCTCGGACCAGGTTCTGTTACCCAGAATCCTTTGCAAACCTCAAAATCTGGCTAAAAAAACACATGTTCCTCACATTTCTGTGGCAGAAAGTTCTGGAATCTGAGAGGAGCCACGAATTTCCTTCCACCCAGCGTTCCCCCACGTCTCCCAATAAAAATTATACCTGACTTTTGTGGGTAGGCCTAGCGCCCGTGACAGGAAATGCCCCAAAGCGCAACGTGGACACAGCCAAATTGGTGAAGGAAAACAGAGGTGTTTTTTGCAAAGTGCCTATCTGTAGATTTTGGCCTGTAGCTCAGCCGCCACCTAGGGAAACCTACCAAACCTGTGCATTTCTGAAAACTAGAGACCTAGGGGAATCCAAGATGGGGTGACTTGTGTGGCTCGGACCAGGTTCTGTTACCCAGAATCCTTTGCAAACCTCAAAATTTGGCTAAAAAAACACATGTTCCTCACATTTCTGTGGCAGAAAGTTCTGGAATCTGAGAGGAGCCACGAATTTCCTTCCACCCAGCGTTCCCCCACGTCACCCGATAAAAATGATACCTCACTTGTGTGGGTAGGCCTAGCACCCGTGACAGGAAATGCCCCAAAGCGCAACGTGGACACAGCCAAATTGGTGAAAGAAAACAGAGGTGTTTTTTGCAAAGTGCCTACCTGTAGATTTTGGCCTGTAGCTCAGCCGCCACCTAGGGAAACCTACCAAAACGGTGCATTTCTGAAAACTAGAGACCTAGGGGAATCCAAGATGGGGTGACTTGTGTGGCTCGGACCAGGTTCTGTTACCCAGAATCCTTTGCAAACCTCAAAATTTGGCTAAAAAAACACATGTTCCCCACATTTCTGTGGCAGAAAGTTCTGGAATCTGAGAGGAGCCACGAATTTCCTTCCACCCAGCGTTCCCCCACGTCTCCCGATAAAAATGATACCTCACTTGTGTGGGTAGGCCTAGCGCCCGTGACAGGAAATGCCCCAAAGCGCAACGTGGACACAGCCAAAATTGGTGAAGGAAAACAGAGGTGTTTTTTGCAAAGTGCCTACCTGTAGATTTTGGCCTGTAGCTCAGCCGCCACCTAGGGAAACCTACCAAACCTGTGCATTTCTGAAAACTAGAGACCTAGGGGAATCCAAGATGGGGTGACTTGTGTGGCTCGGACCAGGTTCTGTTACCCAGAATCCTTTGCAAACCTCAAAATTTGGCTAAAAAAACACATGTTCCTTATATTTCTGTGGCAGAAAGTTCTGGAATCTGAGAGGAGCCACGAATTTCCTTCCACCCAGCGTTCCCCCACGTCTCCCGATAAAAATGATACCTCACTTGTGTGGGTAGGCCTAGCGCCCGTGACAGGAAATGCCCCAAAGCGCAACGTGGACACAGTCAAATTGGTGAAGGAAAACAGAGGTGTTTTTTGCAAAGTGCCTACCTGTAGATTTTGGCCTGTAGCTCAGCCGCCACCTAGGGAAACCTACCAAACCTGTGCATTTCTGAAAACTAGAGACCTAGGGGAATCCAATATGGGGTGACTTGTGTGGCTCGGACCAGGTTCTGTTACCCAGAATCCTTTGCGAACCTCAAAATTTGGCTAAAAAAACACATGTTCCTTACATTTCTGTGGCAGAAAGTTCTGGAATCTGATAGGAGCCACGAATTTCCTTCCACCCAGCGTTCCCCCACATCTCCCGATAAAAATGATACCTCACTTGTGTGGGTAGGCCTAGCGCCCGTGACAGGAAATGCCCCAAAGCGCAACGTGGACACAGTCAAATTGGTGAAGGAAAACAGAGGTGTTTTTTGCAAAGTGCCTACCTGTAGATTTTGGCCTGTAGCTCAGCCGCCACCTAGGGAAACCTACCAAACCTGTGCATTTCTGAAAACTAGAGACCTAGGGGAATCCAATATGGGGTGACTTGTGTGGCTCGGACCAGGTTCTGTTACCCAGAATCCTTTGCGAACCTCAAAATTTGGCTAAAAAAACACATGTTCCTTACATTTCTGTGGCAGAAAGTTCTGGAATCTGAGAGGAGCCACGAATTTCCTTCCACCCAGCGTTCCCCCACGTCTCCCGATAAAAATGATACCTCACTTGTGTGGGTAGGCCTAGCGCCCGTGACAGGAAATGCCCCAAAGCGCAACGTGGACACAGTCAAATTGGTGAAGGAAAACAGAGGTGTTTTTTGCAAAGTGCCTACCTGTAGATTTTGGCCTGTAGCTCAGCCGCCACCTAGGGAAACCTACCAAACCTGTGCATTTCTGAAAACTAGAGACCTAGGGGAATCCCAGATGGGGTGACTTGTGTGGCTAGGACCAGGTTCTGTTACCCAGAATCCTTTGCAAACCTCAAAATTTGGCTAAAAAAACACATGTTCCTCACATTTCTGTGGCAGAAAGTTCTGGAATCTGAGAGGAGCCACGAATTTCCTTTTACCCAGCGTTCCCCCACGTCTCCCGATAAAAATGATACCTCACTTGTGTGGGTAGGCCTAGCGCCCGTGACAGGAAATGCCCCAAAGCGCAACGTGGACACAGCCAAATTGGTGAAGGAAAACAGAGGTGTTTTTTGCAAAGTGCCTACCTGTAGATTTTGGCCTGTAGCTCAGCCGCCACCTAGGGAAACCTACCAAACCTGTGCATTTCTGAAAACTAGAGACCTAGGGGAATCCAGGATGGGGTGACTTGTGTGGCTCGGACCAGGTTCTGTTACCCAGAATCCTTTGCAAACCTCAAAATTTGGCTAAAAAAACACATGTTCCTCACATTTCTGTGGCAGAAAGTTCTGGAATCTGAGAGGAGCCACGAATTTCCTTCCACCCAGCGTTCCCCCACGTCTCCCGATAAAAATGATACCTCACTTGTGTGGGTAGGCCTAGCGCCCGCGACAGAAAACACCCCAAAGCGCAACGTGGACACATCCAAATTTGTGAAGGAAAACAGAGGTGTTTTTTGCAAAGTTCCTACCTGTAGATTTTGGCTTGTAGCTCAGCCGCCACCTAGGGAAACCTACCAAACCTGTGCATTTCTGAAAACTAGAGACCTAGGGGAATCTAAGATGGGGTGACTTGTGTGGCTCGGACCAGGTTCTGTTACCCAGAATCCTTTGCAAACCTCAAAATTTGGTTAAAAAAACACATGTTCCTCACATTTCTGTGGCAGGAAGTTCTGGAATCTGAGAGGAGCCACGAATTTCCTTCCACCCAGCGTTCCCCCACGACTCCCGATAAAAATGATACCTCACTTGTGTGGGTAGGCCTAGCGCCCGCGACAGGAAACGCCCCAAAGCGCAACGTGGACACATCCAAATTTGTGAAGGAAAACAGAGGTGTTTTTTGCAAAGTGCCTACCTGTAGATTTTGGCCTCTAGTTCAGCCTCCACCTAGGGAAACCTACCAAACCTGTGCATTTCTGAAAACTAGAGACCTAGGGGAATCCAAGATGGGGTGACTTGTGTGGCTCGGACCAGGTTCTGTTACCCAGAATCCTTTGCAAACCTCAAAATTTGGCTAAAAAAACACATGTTCCTTACATTTCTGTGGCAGAAAGTTCTGGAATCTGAGAGGAGCCACGAATTTCCTTCCACCCAGCGTTCCCCCACGTCTCCCGATAAAAATGATACCTCACTTGTGTGGGTAGGCCTAGCGCCCGCGACAGAAAACACCCCAAAGCGCAACGTGGACACATCCAAATTTGTGAAGGAAAACAGAGGTGTTTTTTGCAAAGTGCCTACCTGTAGATTTTGGCTTGTAGCTCAGCCGCCACCTAGGGAAACCTACCAAACCTGTGCATTTCTGAAAACTAGAGACCTAGGGGAATCCAAGATGGGGTGACTTGTGTGGCTCGGACCAGGTTCTGTTACCCAGAATCCTTTGCAAACCTCAAAATTTGGCTAAAAAAACACATGTTCCTTACATTTCTGTGGCAGAAAGTTCTGGAATCTGAGAGGAGCCACGAATTTCCTTCCACCCAGCGTTCCCCCACGACTCCCGATAAAAATGATACCTCACTTGTGTGGGTAGGCCTAGCGCCCGTGACAGGAAATGCCCCAAAGCGCAACGTGGACACAGCCAAATTGGTGAAGGAAAACAGAGGTGTTTTTTGCAAAGTGCCTACCTGTAGATTTTGGCCTGTAGCTCAGCCGCCACCTAGGGAAACCTACCAAACCTGTGCATTTCTGAAAACTAGAGACCTAGGGGAATCCAGGATGGGGTGACTTGTGTGGCTCGGACCAGGTTCTGTTACCCAGAATCCTTTGCAAACCTCAAAATTTGGCTAAAAAAACACATGTTCCTCACATTTCTGTGGCAGAAAGTTCTGGAATCTGAGAGGAGCCACGAATTTCCTTCCACCCAGCGTTCCCCCACGTCTCCCGATAAAAATGATACCTCACTTGTGTGGGTAGGCCTAGCACCCGTGACAGGAAATGCCCCAAAGCGCAACGTGGACACAGCCAAATTGGTGAAGGAAAACAGAGGTGTTTTTTGCAAAGTGCCTACCTGTAGATTTTGGCCTGTAGCTCAGCCGCCACCTAGGAAACCTACCAAACCTGTGCATTTCTGAAAACTAGAGACCTAGGGGAATCCAAGATGGGGTGACTTGTGTGGCTCGGACCAGGTTCTGTTACCCAGAATCCTTTCGAAACCTCAAAATTTGGCTAAAAAAAACATGTTCCTTACATTTCTGTGGCAGAAAGTTCTGAAATCTGAGAGGAGCCACGAATTTCCTTCCACCCAGCGTTCCCCCACGTCTCCCGATAAAAATGATACCTCACTTGTGTGGGTAGGCCTAGCGCCCGTGACAGGAAATGCCCCAAAGCGCAACGTGGACACAGTCAAATTGGTGAAGGAAAACAGAGGTGTTTTTTGCAAAGTGCCTACCTGTAGATTTTGGCCTGTAGCTCAGCCGCCACCTAGGGAAACCTACCAAACCTGTGCATTTCTGAAAACTAGAGACCTAGGGGAATCCAAGATGGTGTGACTTGTGTGGCTCGGACCAGGTTCTGTTACCCAGAATCTTTTGCAAACCTCAAAATTTGGCTAAAAAAACACATGTTCCTCACATTTCTGTGGCAGAAAGTTCTGGAATCTGAGAGGAGCCACGAATTTCCTTCCACCCAGCGTTCCCCTACGACTCCCGATAAAAATGATACCTCACTTGTGTGGGTAGGCCTAGCGCCCGTGACAGGAAATGCCCCAAAGCGCAACGTGGACACAGCCAAATTGGTGAAGGAAAACAGAGGTGTTTTTTGCAAAGTGCCTACCTGTAGATTTTGGCCTGTAGCTCAGCCGCCACCTAGGGAAACCTACCAAACCTGTGCATTTCTGAAAACTAGAGACCTAGGGGAATCCAGGATGGGGTGACTTGTGTGGCTCGAACCAGGTTCTGTTACCCAGAATCCTTTGCAAACCTCAAAATTTGGCTAAAAAAACACATGTTCCTCACATTTCTGTGGCAGAAAGTTCTGGAATCTGAGAGGAGCCACGAATTTCCTTCCACCCAGCGTTCCCCCACGTCTCCCGATAAAAATGATACCTCACTTGTGTGGGTAGGCCTAGCGCCCGCGACAGAAAACGCCCCAAAGCGCAACGTGGACACATCCAAATTTGTGAAGGAAAACAGAGGTGTTTTTTGCAAAGTGCCTACCTGTAGATTTTGGCTTGTAGCTCAGCCGCCACCTAGGGAAACCTAGCAAACCTGTGCATTTCTGAAAACTAGAGACCTAGGGGAATCCAAGATGGTGTGACTTGTGTGGCTCGGACCAGGTTCTGTTACCCAGAATCCTTTGCAAACCTCAAAATTTGGCTAAAAAAACACATGTTCCTCACATTTCTGTGGCAGGAAGTTCTGGAATCTGAGAGGAGCCACGAATTTCCTTCCACCCAGCGTTCTCCCACGTCTCCCGATAAAAATGATACCTCACTTGTGTGGGTAGGCCTAGCGCCCGCGACAGGAAACGCCCCAAAGCGCAACGTGGACACATCCAAATTTGTGAAGGAAAACAGAGGTGTTTTTTGCAAAGTGCCTACCTGTAGATTTTGGCCTCTAGCTCAGCCGCCACCTAGGGAAACCTACCAAACCTGCGCATTTCTGAAAACTAGAGACCTAGGGGAATCCAAGATGGGGTGACTTGTGTGGCTCGGACCAGGTTCTGTTACCCAGAATCCTTTGCAAACCTCAAAATTTGGCTAAAAAAACACATGTTCCTCACATTTCTGTGGCAGAAAGTTCTGGAATCTGAGAGGAGCCACAAATTTCCTTCCACCCAGCGTTCCCCCACGTCTCCCGATAAAAATTATACCTGACTTGTGTGGGTAGGCCTAGCGCCCGCGACAGGAAACGCCCCAAAGCGCAACGTGGACACATCCAAATTTGTGAAGGAAAACAGAGGTGTTTTTTGCAAAGTGCCTACCTGTAGATTTTGGCCTCTAGCTCAGCCGCCACCTTGGGAAACCTACCAAACCTGTGCATTTCTGAAAACTAGAGACCTAGGGGAATCCAAGATGGGGTGACTTGTGTGGCTCGGACCAGGTTCTGTTACCCAGAATCCTTTGCAAACCTCAAAATCTGGCTAAAAAAACACATGTTCCTCACATTTCTGTGGCAGAAAGTTCTGGAATCTGAGAGGAGCCACGAATTTCCTTCCACCCAGCGTTCCCCCACGTCTCCCAATAAAAATTATACCTGACTTTTGTGGGTAGGCCTAGCGCCCGTGACAGGAAATGCCCCAAAGCGCAACGTGGACACAGCCAAATTGGTGAAGGAAAACAGAGGTGTTTTTTGCAAAGTGCCTATCTGTAGATTTTGGCCTGTAGCTCAGCCGCCACCTAGGGAAACCTACCAAACCTGTGCATTTCTGAAAACTAGAGACCTAGGGGAATCCAAGATGGGGTCACTTGTGTGGCTCGGACCAGGTTCTGTTACCCAGAATCCTTTGCAAACCTCAAAATTTGGCTAAAAAAACATATGTTCCTCACATTTCTGTGGCAGAAAGTTCTGGAATCTGAGAGGAGCCACGAATTTCCTTCCACCCAGCGTTCCCCCACGTCACCCGATAAAAATGATACCTCACTTGTGTGGGTAGGCCTAGCACCCGTGACAGGAAATGCCCCAAAGCGCAACGTGGACACAGCCAAATTGGTGAAAGAAAACAGAGGTGTTTTTTGCAAAGTGCCTACCTGTAGATTTTGGCCTGTAGCTCAGCCGCCACCTAGGGAAACCTACCAAAACGGTGCATTTCTGAAAACTAGAGACCTAGGGGAATCCAAGATGGGGTGACTTGTGTGGCTCGGACCAGGTTCTGTTACCCAGAATCCTTTGCAAACCTCAAAATTTGGCTAAAAAAACACATGTTCCCCACATTTCTGTGGCAGAAAGTTCTGGAATCTGAGAGGAGCCACGAATTTCCTTCCACCCAACGTTCCCCCACGTCTCCCGATAAAAATGATACCTCACTTGTGTGGGTAGGCCTAGCGCCCGTGACAGGAAATGCCCCAAAGTGCAACGTGGACACAGCCAAAATTGGTGAAGGAAAACAGAGGTGTTTTTTGCAAAGTGCCTACCTGTAGATTTTGGCCTGTAGCTCAGCCGCCACCTAGGGAAACCTACCAAACCTGTGCATTTCTGAAAACTAGAGACCTAGGGGAATCCAAGATGGGGTGACTTGTGTGGCTCGGACCAGGTTCTGTTACCCAGAATCCTTTGCAAACCTCAAAATTTGGCTAAAAAAACACATGTTCCTTATATTTCTGTGGCAGAAAGTTCTGGAATCTGATAGGAGCCACGAATTTCCTTCCACCCAGCGTTCCCCCACGTCTCCCGATAAAAATGATACCTCACTTGTGTGGGTAGGCCTAGCGCCCGCGACAGAAAACACCCCAAAGCGCAACGTGGACACATCCAAATTTGTGAAGGAAAACAGAGGTGTTTTTTGCAAAGTGCCTACCTGTAGATTTTGGCTTGTAGCTCAGCCGCCACCTAGGGAAACCTACCAAACCTGTGCATTTCTGAAAACTAGAGACCTAGGGGAATCCAAGATGGGGTGACTTGTGTGGCTCGGACCAGGTTCTGTTACCCAGAATCCTTTGCAAACCTCAAAATTTGGCTAAAAAAACACATGTTCCTTACATTTCTGTGGCAGAAAGTTCTGGAATCTGAGAGGAGCCACGAATTTCCTTCCACCCAGCGTTCCCCCACGACTCCCGATAAAAATGATACCTCACTTGTGTGGGTAGGCCTAGCGCCCGTGACAGGAAATGCCCCAAAGCGCAACGTGGACACAGCCAAATTGGTGAAGGAAAACAGAGGTGTTTTTTGCAAAGTGCCTACCTGTAGATTTTGGCCTGTAGCTCAGCCGCCACCTAGGGAAACCTACCAAACCTGTGCATTTCTGAAAACTAGAGACCTAGGGGAATCCAGGATGGGGTGACTTGTGTGGCTCGGACCAGGTTCTGTTACCCAGAATCCTTTGCAAACCTCAAAATTTGGCTAAAAAAACACATGTTCCTCACATTTCTGTGGCAGAAAGTTCTGGAATCTGAGAGGAGCCACGAATTTCCTTCCACCCAGCGTTCCCCCACGTCTCCCGATAAAAATGATACCTCACTTGTGTGGGTAGGCCTAGCACCCGTGACAGGAAATGCCCCAAAGCGCAACGTGGACACAGCCAAATTGGTGAAGGAAAACAGAGGTGTTTTTTGCAAAGTGCCTACCTGTAGATTTTGGCCTGTAGCTCAGCCGCCACCTAGGAAACCTACCAAACCTGTGCATTTCTGAAAACTAGAGACCTAGGGGAATCCAAGATGGGGTGACTTGTGTGGCTCGGACCAGGTTCTGTTACCCAGAATCCTTTCGAAACCTCAAAATTTGGCTAAAAAAAACATGTTCCTTACATTTCTGTGGCAGAAAGTTCTGAAATCTGAGAGGAGCCACGAATTTCCTTCCACCCAGCGTTCCCCCACGTCTCCCGATAAAAATGATACCTCACTTGTGTGGGTAGGCCTAGCGCCCGTGACAGGAAATGCCCCAAAGCGCAACGTGGACACAGTCAAATTGGTGAAGGAAAACAGAGGTGTTTTTTGCAAAGTGCCTACCTGTAGATTTTGGCCTGTAGCTCAGCCGCCACCTAGGGAAACCTACCAAACCTGTGCATTCCTGAAAACTAGAGACCTAGGGGAATCCAAGATGGTGTGACTTGTGTGGCTCGGACCAGGTTCTGTTACCCAGAATCTTTTGCAAACCTCAAAATTTGGCTAAAAAAACACATGTTCCTCACATTTCTGTGGCAGAAAGTTCTGGAATCTGAGAGGAGCCACGAATTTCCTTCCACCCAGCGTTCCCCTACGACTCCCGATAAAAATGATACCTCACTTGTGTGGGTAGGCCTAGCGCCCGTGACAGGAAATGCCCCAAAGCGCAACGTGGACACAGCCAAATTGGTGAAGGAAAACAGAGGTGTTTTTTGCAAAGTGCCTACCTGTAGATTTTGGCCTGTAGCTCAGCCGCCACCTAGGGAAACCTACCAAACCTGTGCATTTCTGAAAACTAGAGACCTAGGGGAATCCAGGATGGGGTGACTTGTGTGGCTCGAACCAGGTTCTGTTACCCAGAATCCTTTGCAAACCTCAAAATTTGGCTAAAAAAACACATGTTCCTCACATTTCTGTGGCAGAAAGTTCTGGAATCTGAGAGGAGCCACGAATTTCCTTCCACCCAGCGTTCCCCCACGTCTCCCGATAAAAATGATACCTCACTTGTGTGGGTAGGCCTAGCGCCCGCGACAGAAAACGCCCCAAAGCGCAACGTGGACACATCCAAATTTGTGAAGGAAAACAGAGGTGTTTTTTGCAAAGTGCCTACCTGTAGATTTTGGCTTGTAGCTCAGCCGCCACCTAGGGAAACCTAGCAAACCTGTGCATTTCTGAAAACTAGAGACCTAGGGGAATCCAAGATGGTGTGACTTGTGTGGCTCGGACCAGGTTCTGTTACCCAGAATCCTTTGCAAACCTCAAAATTTGGCTAAAAAAACACATGTTCCTCACATTTCTGTGGCAGGAAGTTCTGGAATCTGAGAGGAGCCACGAATTTCCTTCCACCCAGCGTTCTCCCACGTCTCCCGATAAAAATGATACCTCACTTGTGTGGGTAGGCCTAGCGCCCGCGACAGGAAACGCCCCAAAGCGCAACGTGGACACATCCAAATTTGTGAAGGAAAACAGAGGTGTTTTTTGCAAAGTGCCTACCTGTAGATTTTGGCCTCTAGCTCAGCCGCCACCTAGGGAAACCTACCAAACCTGCGCATTTCTGAAAACTAGAGACCTAGGGGAATCCAAGATGGGGTGACTTGTGTGGCTCGGACCAGGTTCTGTTACCCAGAATCCTTTGCAAACCTCAAAATTTGGCTAAAAAAACACATGTTCCTCACATTTCTGTGGCAGAAAGTTCTGGAATCTGAGAGGAGCCACAAATTTCCTTCCACCCAGCGTTCCCCCACGTCTCCCGATAAAAATTATACCTGACTTGTGTGGGTAGGCCTAGCGCCCGCGACAGGAAACGCCCCAAAGCGCAACGTGGACACATCCAAATTTGTGAAGGAAAACAGAGGTGTTTTTTGCAAAGTGCCTACCTGTAGATTTTGGCCTCTAGCTCAGCCGCCACCTTGGGAAACCTACCAAACCTGTGCATTTCTGAAAACTAGAGACCTAGGGGAATCCAAGATGGGGTGACTTGTGTGGCTCGGACCAGGTTCTGTTACCCAGAATCCTTTGCAAACCTCAAAATCTGGCTAAAAAAACACATGTTCCTCACATTTCTGTGGCAGAAAGTTCTGGAATCTGAGAGGAGCCACGAATTTCCTTCCACCCAGCGTTCCCCCACGTCTCCCAATAAAAATTATACCTGACTTTTGTGGGTAGGCCTAGCGCCCGTGACAGGAAATGCCCCAAAGCGCAACGTGGACACAGCCAAATTGGTGAAGGAAAACAGAGGTGTTTTTTGCAAAGTGCCTATCTGTAGATTTTGGCCTGTAGCTCAGCCGCCACCTAGGGAAACCTACCAAACCTGTGCATTTCTGAAAACTAGAGACCTAGGGGAATCCAAGATGGGGTCACTTGTGTGGCTCGGACCAGGTTCTGTTACCCAGAATCCTTTGCAAACCTCAAAATTTGGCTAAAAAAACATATGTTCCTCACATTTCTGTGGCAGAAAGTTCTGGAATCTGAGAGGAGCCACGAATTTCCTTCCACCCAGCGTTCCCCCACGTCACCCGATAAAAATGATACCTCACTTGTGTGGGTAGGCCTAGCACCCGTGACAGGAAATGCCCCAAAGCGCAACGTGGACACAGCCAAATTGGTGAAAGAAAACAGAGGTGTTTTTTGCAAAGTGCCTACCTGTAGATTTTGGCCTGTAGCTCAGCCGCCACCTAGGGAAACCTACCAAAACGGTGCATTTCTGAAAACTAGAGACCTAGGGGAATCCAAGATGGGGTGACTTGTGTGGCTCGGACCAGGTTCTGTTACCCAGAATCCTTTGCAAACCTCAAAATTTGGCTAAAAAAACACATGTTCCCCACATTTCTGTGGCAGAAAGTTCTGGAATCTGAGAGGAGCCACGAATTTCCTTCCACCCAACGTTCCCCCACGTCTCCCGATAAAAATGATACCTCACTTGTGTGGGTAGGCCTAGCGCCCGTGACAGGAAATGCCCCAAAGTGCAACGTGGACACAGCCAAAATTGGTGAAGGAAAACAGAGGTGTTTTTTGCAAAGTGCCTACCTGTAGATTTTGGCCTGTAGCTCAGCCGCCACCTAGGGAAACCTACCAAACCTGTGCATTTCTGAAAACTAGAGACCTAGGGGAATCCAAGATGGGGTGACTTGTGTGGCTCGGACCAGGTTCTGTTACCCAGAATCCTTTGCAAACCTCAAAATTTGGCTAAAAAAACACATGTTCCTTATATTTCTGTGGCAGAAAGTTCTGGAATCTGAGAGGAGCCACGAATTTCCTTCCACCCAGCGTTCCCCCACGTCTCCCGATAAAAATGATACCTCACTTGTGTGGGTAGGCCTAGCGCCCGTGACAGGAAATGCCCCAAAGCGCAACGTGGACACAGTCAAATTGGTGAAGGAAAACAGAGGTGTTTTTTGCAAAGTGCCTACCTGTAGATTTTGGCCTGTAGCTCAGCCGCCACCTAGGGAAACCTACCAAACCTGTGCATTTCTGAAAACTAGAGACCTAGGGGAATCCAATATGGGGTGACTTGTGTGGCTCGGACCAGGTTCTGTTACCCAGAATCCTTTGCGAACCTCAAAATTTGGCTAAAAAAACACATGTTCCTTACATTTCTGTGGCAGAAAGTTCTGGAATCTGATAGGAGCCACGAATTTCCTTCCACCCAGCGTTCCCCCACGTCTCCCGATAAAAATGATACCTCACTTGTGTGGGTAGGCCTAGCGCCCGTGACAGGAAATGCCCCAAAGCGCAACGTGGACACAGTCAAATTGGTGAAGGAAAACAGAGGTGTTTTTTGCAAAGTGCCTACCTGTAGATTTTGGCCTGTAGCTCAGCCGCCACCTAGGGAAACCTACCAAACCTGTGCATTTCTGAAAACTAGAGACCTAGGGGAATCCAATATGGGGTGACTTGTGTGGCTCGGACCAGGTTCTGTTACCCAGAATCCTTTGCGAACCTCAAAATTTGGCTAAAAAAACACATGTTCCTTACATTTCTGTGGCAGAAAGTTCTGGAATCTGATAGGAGCCACGAATTTCCTTCCACCCAGCGTTCCCCCACGTCTCCCGATAAAAATGATACCTCACTTGTGTGGGTAGGCCTAGCGTCCGTGACAGGAAATGCCCCAAAGCGCAACGTGGACACAGTCAAATTGGTGAAGGAAAACAGAGGTGTTTTTTGCAAAGTGCCTACCTGTAGATTTTGGCCTGTAGCTCAGCCGCCACCTAGGGAAACCTACCAAACCTGTGCATTTCTGAAAACTAGAGACCTAGGGGAATCCCAGATGGGGTGACTTGTGTGGCTCGGACCAGGTTCTGTTACCCAGAATCCTTTGCAAACCTCAAAATTTGGCTAAAAAAACACATGTTCCTCACATTTCTGTGGCAGAAAGTTCTGGAATCTGAGAGGAGCCACGAATTTCCTTTTACCCAGCGTTCCCCCACGTCTCCCGATAAAAATGATACCTCACTTGTGTGGGTAGGCCTAGCGCCCGTGACAGGAAATGCCCCAAAGCGCAACGTGGACACAGCCAAATTGGTGAAGGAAAACAGAGGTGTTTTTTGCAAAGAGCCTACCTGTAGATTTTGGCCTGTAGCTCAGCCGCCACCTAGGGAAACCTACCAAACCTGTGCATTTCTGAAAACTAGAGACCTAGGGGAATCCAGGATGGGGTGACTTGTGTGGCTCGGACCAGGTTCTGTTACCCAGAATCCTTTGCAAACCTCAAAATTTGGCTAAAAAAACACATGTTCCTCACATTTCTGTGGCAGAAAGTTCTGGAATCTGAGAGGAGCCACGAATTTCCTTCCACCCAGCGTTCCCCCACGTCTCCCGATAAAAATGATACCTCACTTGTGTGGGTAGGCCTAGCGCCCGCGACAGAAAACACCCCAAAGCGCAACGTGGACACATCCAAATTTGTGAAGGAAAACAGAGGTGTTTTTTGCAAAGTGCCTACCTGTAGATTGTGGCTTGTAGCTCAGCCGCCACCTAGGGAAACCTACCAAACCTGTGCATTTCTGAAAACTACAGACCTAGGGGAATCCAAGATGGGGTGACTTGTGTGGCTCGGACCAGGTTCTGTTACCCAGAATCCTTTGCAAACCTCAAAATTTGGCTAAAAAAACACATGTTCCTCACATTTCTGTGGCAGAAAGTTCTGGAATCTGAGAGGAGCCACGAATTTCCTTCCACCCAGCGTTCCCCCACGACTCCCGATAAAAATGATACCTCACTTGTGTGGGTAGGCCTAGCGCCCGCGACAGGAAACGCCCCAAAGCGCAACGTGGACACATCCAAATTTGTGAAGGAAAACAGAGGTGTTTTTTGCAAAGTGCCTACCTGTAGATTTTGGCCTCTAGTTCAGCCTCCACCTAGGGAAACCTACCAAACCTGTGCATTTCTGAAAACTAGAGACCTAGGGGAATCCAAGATGGGGTGACTTGTGTGGCTCGGACCAGGTTCTGTTACCCAGAATCCTTTGCAAACCTCAAAATTTGGCTAAAAAAACACATGTTCCTCACATTTCTGTGGCAGAAAGTTCTGGAATCTGAGAGGAGCCACGAATTTCCTTCCACCCAGCGTTCCCCCACGACTCCCGATAAAAATGATACCTCACTTGTGTGGGTAGGCCTAGCGCCCGTGACAGGAAATGCCCCAAAGCGCAACGTGGACACAGCCAAATTGGTGAAGGAAAACAGAGGTGTTTTTTGCAAAGTGCCTACCTGTAGATTTTGGCCTGTAGCTCAGCCGCCACCTAGGGAAACCTACCAAACCTGTGCATTTCTGAAAACTAGAGACCTAGGGGAATCCAGGATGGGGTGACTTGTGTGGCTCGGACCAGGTTCTGTTACCCAGAATCCTTTGCAAACCTCAAAATTTGGCTAAAAAAACACATGTTCCTCACATTTCTGTGGCAGAAAGTTCTGGAATCTGAGAGGAGCCACGAATTTCCTTCCACCCAGCGTTCCCCCACGTCTCCCGATAAAAATGATACCTCACTTGTGTGGGTAGGCCTAGCGCCCGCGACAGAAAACGCCCCAAAGCGCAACGTGGACACATCCAAATTTGTGAAGGAAAACAGAGGTGTTTTTTGCAAAGTGCCTACCTGTAGATTTTGGCTTGTAGCTCAGCCGCCACCTAGGGAAACCTAGCAAACCTGTGCATTTCTGAAAACTAGAGACCTAGGGGAATCCAAGATGGGGTGACTTGTGTGGCTCGGACCAGGTTCTGTTACCCAGAATCCTTTGCAAACCCCACAATTTGGCTAAAAAAACACATGTTCCTCACATTTCTGTGGCAGGAAGTTCTGGAATCTGAGAGGAGCCACAAATTTCCTTCCACCCAGCGTTCTCCCACGTCTCCCGATAAAAATGATACCTCACTTGTGTGGGTAGGCCTAGCGCCCGCGACAGGAAACGCCCCAAAGCGCAACGTGGACACATCCAAATTTGTGAAGGAAAACAGAGGTGTTTTTTGCAAAGTGCCTACCTGTAGATTTTGGCCTCTAGCTCAGCCGCCACCTAGGGAAACCTACCAAACCTGCGCATTTCTGAAAACTAGAGACCTAGGGGAATCCAAGATGGGGTGACTTGTGTGGCTCGGACCAGGTTCTGTTACCCAGAATCCTTTGCAAACCTCAAAATTTGGCTAAATAAACACATGTTCCTCACATTTCTGTGGCAGAAAGTTCTGGAATCTGAGAGGAGCCACAAATTTCCTTCCACCCAGCGTTCCCCCACGTCTCCCGATAAAAATTATACCTGACTTGTGTGGGTAGGCCTAGCGCCCGCGACAGGAAACGCCCCAAAGCGCAACGTGGACACATCCAAATTTGTGAAGGAAAACAGAGGTGTTTTTTGCAAAGTGCCTACCTGTAGATTTTGGCCTCTAGCTCAGCCGCCACCTAGGGAAACCTACCAAACCTGTGCATTTCTGAAAACTAGAGACCTAGGGGAATCCAAGATGGGGTGACTTGTGTGGATCGGACCAGGTTCTGTTACCCAGAATCCTTTGCAAACCTCAAAATCTGGCTAAAAAAACACATGTTCCTCACATTTCTGTGGCAGAAAGTTCTGGAATCTGAGAGGAGCCACGAATTTCCTTCCACCCAGCGTTCCCCCACGTCTCCCAATAAAAATTATACCTGACTTTTGTGGGTAGGCCTAGCGCCCGTGACAGGAAATGCCCCAAAGCGCAACGTGGACACAGCCAAATTGGTGAAGGAAAACAGAGGTGTTTTTTGCAAAGTGCCTATCTGTAGATTTTAGCCTGTAGCTCAGCCGCCACCTAGGGAAACCTACCAAACCTGTGCATTTCTGAAAACTAGAGACCTAGGGGAATCCAAGATGGGGTGACTTGTGTGGCTCGGACCAGGTTCTGTTACCCAGAATCCTTTGCAAACCTCAAAATTTGGCTAAAAAAACACATATTCCTCACATTTCTGTGGCAGAAAGTTCTGGAATCTGATAGGAGCCACGAATTTCCTTCCACCCAGCGTTCCCCCACGTCTCCCGATAAAAATGATACCTCACTTGTGTGGGTAGGCCTAGCGCCCGTGACAGGAAATGCCCCAAAGCGCAACGTGGACACAGTCAAATTGGTGAAGGAAAACAGAGGTGTTTTTTGCAAAGTGCCTACCTGTAGATTTTGGCCTGTAGCTCAGCCGCCACCTAGGGAAACCTACCAAACCTGTGCATTTCTGAAAACTAGAGACCTAGGGGAATCCAATATGGGGTGACTTGTGTGGCTCGGACCAGGTTCTGTTACCCAGAATCCTTTGCGAACCTCAAAATTTGGCTAAAAAAACACATGTTCCTTACATTTCTGTGGCAGAAAGTTCTGGAATCTGATAGGAGCCACGAATTTCCTTCCACCCAGCGTTCCCCCACGTCTCCCGATAAAAATGATACCTCACTTGTGTGGGTAGGCCTAGCGCCCGTGACAGGAAATGCCCCAAAGCGCAACGTGGACACAGTCAAATTGGTGAAGGAAAACAGAGGTGTTTTTTGCAAAGTGCCTACCTGTAGATTTTGGCCTGTAGCTCAGCCGCCACCTAGGGAAACCTACCAAACCTGTGCATTTCTGAAAACTAGAGACCTAGGGGAATCCCAGATGGGGTGACTTGTGTGGCTCGGACCAGGTTCTGTTACCCAGAATCCTTTGCAAACCTCAAAATTTGGCTAAAAAAACACATGTTCCTCACATTTCTGTGGCAGAAAGTTCTGGAATCTGAGAGGAGCCACGAATTTCCTTTTACCCAGCGTTCCCCCACGTCTCCCGATAAAAATGATACCTCACTTGTGTGGGTAGGCCTAGCGACCGTGACAGGAAATGCCCCAAAGCGCAACGTGGACACAGCCAAATTGGTGAAGGAAAACAGAGGTGTTTTTTGCAAAGTGCCTACCTGTAGATTTTGGCCTGTAGCTCAGCCGCCACCTAGGGAAACCTACCAAACCTGTGCATTTCTGAAAACTAGAGACCTAGGGGAATCCAAGATGGGGTGACTTGTGTGGCTCGGACCAGGTTCTGTTACCCAGAATCCTTTGCAAACCTCAAAATTTGGCTAAAAAAACACATGTTCCTTACATTTCTGTGGCAGAAAGTTCTGGAATCTGAGAGGAGCCACGAATTTCCTTCCACCCAGCGTTCCCCCACGTCTCCCGATAAAAATGATACCTCACTTGTGTGGGTAGGCCTAGCGCCCGCGACAGAAAACACCCCAAAGCGCAACGTGGACACATCCAAATTTGTGAAGGAAAACAGAGGTGTTTTTTGCAAAGTGCCTACCTGTAGATTTTGGCTTGTAGCTCAGCCGCCACCTAGGGAAACCTACCAAACCTGTGCCTTTCTGAAAACTAGAGACCTAGGGGAATCCAAGATGGGGTGACTTGTGTGGCTCGGACCAGGTTCTGTTACCCAGAATCCTTTGCAAACCTCAAAATTTGGCTAAAAAAACACATGTTCCTCACATTTCTGTGGCAGAAAGTTCTGGAATCTGAGAGGAGCCACGAATTTCCTTCCACCCAGCGTTCCCCCACGTCTCCCGATAAAAATGATACCTCACTTGTGTGGGTAGGCCTAGCGCCCGCGACAGGAAACGCCCCAAAGCGCAACGTGGACACATCCAAATTTGTGAAGGAAAACAGAGGTGTTTTTTGCAAAGTGCCTACCTGTAGATTTTGGCCTCTAGCTCAGCCGCTACCTAGGGAAACCTACCAAACCTGTGCATTTCTGAAAACTAGAGACCTAGGGGAATCCAAGATGGTGTGACTTGTGTGGCTCGGACCAGGTTCTGTTACCCAGAATCCTTTGCAAACCTCAAAATCTGGCTAAAAAAACACATGTTCCTCACATTTCTGTGGCAGAAAGTTCTGGAATCTGAGAGGAGCCACGAATTTCCTTCCACCCAGCGTTCCCCCACGTCTCCCAATAAAAATTATACCTGACTTTTGTGGGTAGGCCTAGCGCCCGTGACAGGAAATGCCCCAAAGCGCAACGTGGACACAGCCAAATTGGTGAAGGAAAACAGAGGTGTTTTTTGCAAAGTGCCTATCTGTAGATTTTGGCCTGTAGCTCAGCCGCCACCTAGGGAAACCTACCAAACCTGTGCATTTCTGAAAACTAGAGACCTAGGGGAATCCAAGATGGGGTGACTTGTGTGGCTCGGACCAGGTTCTGTTACCCAGAATCCTTTGCAAACCTCAAAATTTGGCTAAAAAAACACATGTTCCTCACATTTCTGTGGCAGAAAGTTCTGGAATCTGATAGGAGCCACGAATTTCCTTCCACCCAGCGTTCCCCCACGTCTCCCGATAAAAATGATACCTCACTTGTGTGGGTAGGCCTAGCGCCCGTGACAGGAAATGCCCCAAAGCGCAACGTGGACACAGTCAAATTGGTGAAGGAAAACAGAGGTGTTTTTTGCAAAGTGCCTACCTGTAGATTTTGGCCTGTAGCTCAGCCGCCACCTAGGGAAACCTACCAAACCTGTGCATTTCTGAAAACTAGAGACCTAGGGGAATCCAATATGGGGTGACTTGTGTGGCTCGGACCAGGTTCTGTTACCCAGAATCCTTTGCGAACCTCAAAATTTGGCTAAAAAAACACATGTTCCTTACATTTCTGTGGCAGAAAGTTCTGGAATCTGATAGGAGCCACGAATTTCCTTCCACCCAGCGTTCCCCCACGTCTCCCGATAAAAATGATACCTCACTTGTGTGGGTAGGCCTAGCGCCCGTGACAGGAAATGCCCCAAAGCGCAACGTGGACACAGTCAAATTGGTGAAGGAAAACAGAGGTGTTTTTTGCAAAGTGCCTACCTGTAGATTTTGGCCTGTAGCTCAGCCGCCACCTAGGGAAACCTACCAAACCTGTGCATTTCTGAAAACTAGAGACCTAGGGGAATCCAATATGGGGTGACTTGTGTGGCTCGGACCAGGTTCTGTTACCCAGAATCCTTTGCAAACCTCAAAATTTGGCTAAATAAACACATGTTCCTCACATTTCTGTGGCAGAAAGTTCTGGAATCTGAGAGGAGCCACAAATTTCCTTCCACCCAGCGTTCCCCCACGTCTCCCGATAAAAATTATACCTGACTTGTGTGGGTAGGCCTAGCGCCCGCGACAGGAAACGCCCCAAAGCGCAACGTGGACACATCCAAATTTGTGAAGGAAAACAGAGGTGTTTTTTGCAAAGTGCCTACCTGTAGATTTTGGCCTCTAGCTCAGCCGCCACCTAGGGAAACCTACCAAACCTGTGCATTTCTGAAAACTAGAGACCTAGGGGAATCCAAGATGGGGTGACTTGTGTGGCTCGGACCAGGTTCTGTTACCCAGAATCCTTTGCAAACCTCAAAATCTGGCTAAAAAAACACATGTTCCTCACATTTCTGTGGCAGAAAGTTCTGGAATCTGAGAGGAGCCACGAATTTCCTTCCACCCAGCGTTCCCCCACGTCTCCCAATAAAAATTATACCTGACTTTTGTGGGTAGGCCTAGCGCCCGTGACAGGAAATGCCCCAAAGCGCAACGTGGACACAGCCAAATTGGTGAAGGAAAACAGAGGTGTTTTTTGCAAAGTGCCTATCTGTAGATTTTAGCCTGTAGCTCAGCCGCCACCTAGGGAAACCTACCAAACCTGTGCATTTCTGAAAACTAGAGACCTAGGGGAATCCAAGATGGGGTGACTTGTGTGGCTCGGACCAGGTTCTGTTACCCAGAATCCTTTGCAAACCTCAAAATTTGGCTAAAAAAACACATATTCCTCACATTTCTGTGGCAGAAAGTTCTGGAATCTGATAGGAGCCACGAATTTCCTTCCACCCAGCGTTCCCCCACGTCTCCCGATAAAAATGATACCTCACTTGTGTGGGTAGGCCTAGCGCCCGTGACAGGAAATGCCCCAAAGCGCAACGTGGACACAGTCAAATTGGTGAAGGAAAACAGAGGTGTTTTTTGCAAAGTGCCTACCTGTAGATTTTGGCCTGTAGCTCAGCCGCCACCTAGGGAAACCTACCAAACCTGTGCATTTCTGAAAACTAGAGACCTAGGGGAATCCAATATGGGGTGACTTGTGTGGCTCGGACCAGGTTCTGTTACCCAGAATCCTTTGCGAACCTCAAAATTTGGCTAAAAAAACACATGTTCCTTAGATTTCTGTGGCAGAAAGTTCTGGAATCTGATAGGAGCCACGAATTTCCTTCCACCCAGCGTTCCCCCACGTCTCCCGATAAAAATGATACCTCACTTGTGTGGGTAGGCCTAGCGCCCGTGACAGGAAATGCCCCAAAGCGCAACGTGGACACAGTCAAATTGGTGAAGGAAAACAGAGGTGTTTTTTGCAAAGTGCCTACCTGTAGATTTTGGCCTGTAGCTCAGCCGCCACCTAGGGAAACCTACCAAACCTGTGCATTTCTGAAAACTAGAGACCTAGGGGAATCCCAGATGGGGTGACTTGTGTGGCTCGGACCAGGTTCTCTTACCCAGAATCCTTTGCAAACCTCAAAATTTGGCTAAAAAAACACATGTTCCTCACATTTCTGTGGCAGAAAGTTCTGGAATCTGAGAGGAGCCACGAATTTCCTTTTACCCAGCGTTCCCCCACGTCTCCCGATAAAAATGATACCTCACTTGTGTGGGTAGGCCTAGCGCCCGCGACAGGAAACGCCCCAAAGCGCAACGTGGACACATCCAAATTTGTGAAGGAAAACAGAGGTGTTTTTTGCAAAGTGCCTACCTGTAGATTTTGGCCTCTAGCTCAGCCGCCACCTAGGGAAACCTACCAAACCTGCGCATTTCTGAAAACTAGAGACCTAGGGGAATCCAAGATGGGGTAACTTGTGTGGCTCGGACCAGGTTCTGTTACCCAGAATCCTTTGCAAACCTCAAAATTTGGCTAAATAAACACATGTTCCTCACATTTCTGTGGCAGAAAGTTCTGGAATCTGAGAGGAGCCACAAATTTCCTTCCACCCAGCGTTCCCCCACGTCTCCCGATAAAAATTATACCTCACTTGTGTGGGTAGGCCTAGCGCCCGCGACAGGAAACGCCCCAAAGCGCAACGTGGACACATCCAAATTTGTGAAGGAAAACAGAGGTGTTTTTTGCAAAGTGCCTACCTGTAGATTTTG
Organism: Pleurodeles waltl; assembly: GCF_031143425.1. Lineage (NCBI taxonomy): Eukaryota > Metazoa > Chordata > Amphibia > Caudata > Salamandridae > Pleurodeles > Pleurodeles waltl. The sequence continues at coordinate 829,855,943 of NC_090444.1, forward strand.
GCCTCTAGCTCAGCCGCCACCTAGGGAAACCTACCAAACCTGTGCATTTCTGAAAACTAGAGACCTAGGGGAATCCAAGATGGTGTGACTTGTGTGGCTCGGACCAGGTTCTGTTACCCAGAATCCTTTGCAAACCTCAAAATCTGGCTAAAAAAACACATGTTCCTCACATTTCTGTGGCAGAAAGTTCTGGAATCTGAGAGGAGCCACGAATTTCCTTCCACCCAGCGTTCCCCCACGTCTCCCAATAAAAATTATACCTGACTTTTGTGGGTAGGCCTAGCGCCCGTGACAGGAAATGCCCCAAAGCGCAACGTGGACACAGCCAAATTGGTGAAGGAAAACAGAGGTGTTTTTTGCAAAGTGCCTATCTGTAGATTTTGGCCTGTAGCTCAGCCGCCACCTAGGGAAACCTACCAAACCTGTGCATTTCTGAAAACTAGAGACCTAGGGGAATCCAAGATGGGGTGACTTGTGTGGCTCGGACCAGGTTCTGTTACCCAGAATCCTTTGCAAACCTCAAAATTTGGCTAAAAAAACACATGTTCCTCACATTTCTGTGGCAGAAAGTTCTGGAATCTGATAGGAGCCACGAATTTCCTTCCACCCAGCGTTCCCCCACGTCTCCCGATAAAAATGATACCTCACTTGTGTGGGTAGGCCTAGCGCCCGTGACAGGAAATGCCCCAAAGCGCAACGTGGACACAGTCAAATTGGTGAAGGAAAACAGAGGTGTTTTTTGCAAAGTGCCTACCTGTAGATTTTGGCCTGTAGCTCAGCCGCCACCTAGGGAAACCTACCAAACCTGTGCATTTCTGAAAACTAGAGACCTAGGGGAATCCAATATGGGGTGACTTGTGTGGCTCGGACCAGGTTCTGTTACCCAGAATCCTTTGCGAACCTCAAAATTTGGCTAAAAAAACACATGTTCCTTACATTTCTGTGGCAGAAAGTTCTGGAATCTGATAGGAGCCACGAATTTCCTTCCACCCAGCGTTCCCCCACGTCTCCCGATAAAAATAATACCTCACTTGTGTGGGTAGGCCTAGCGCCCGTGACAGGAAATGCCCCAAAGCGCAACGTGGACACAGTCAAATTGGTGAAGGAAAACAGAGGTGTTTTTTGCAAAGTGCCTACCTGTAGATTTTGGCCTGTAGCTCAGCCGCCACCTAGGGAAACCTACCAAACCTGTGCATTTCTGAAAACTAGAGACCTAGGGGAATCCCAGATGGGGTGACTTGTGTGGCTCGGACCAGGTCCTGTTACCCAGAATCCTTTGCAAACCTCAAAATTTGGCTAAAAAAACACATGTTCCTCACATTTCTGTGGCAGAAAGTTCTGGAATCTGAGAGGAGCCACGAATTTCCTTTTACCCAGCGTTCCCCCACGTCTCCCGATAAAAATGATACCTCACTTGTGTGGGTAGGCCTAGCGCTCGTGACAGGAAATGCCCCAAAGCGCAACGTGGACACAGCCAAATTGGTGAAGGAAAACAGAGGTGTTTTTTGCAAAGTGCCTACCTGTAGATTTTGGCCTGTAGCTCAGCCGCCACCTAGGGAAACCTACCAAACCTGTGCATTTCTGAAAACTAGAGACCTAGGGGAATCCAAGATGGGGTGACTTGTGTGGCTCGGACCAGGTTCTGTTACCCAGAATCCTTTGCAAACCTCAAAATTTGGCTAAAAAAACACATGTTCCTTACATTTCTGTGGCAGAAAGTTCTGGAATCTGAGAGGAGCCACGAATTTCCTTCCACCCAGCGTTCCCCCACGTCTCCCGATAAAAATGATACCTCACTTGTGTGGGTAGGCCTAGCGCCCGCGACAGAAAACACCCCAAAGCGCAACGTGGACACATCCAAATTTGTGAAGGAAAACAGAGGTGTTTTTTGCAAAGTGCCTACCTGTAGATTTTGGCTTGTAGCTCAGCCGCCACCTAGGGAAACCTACCAAACCTGTGCATTTCTGAAAACTAGAGACCTAGGGGAATCCAAGATGGGGTGACTTGTGTGGCTCGGACCAGGTTCTGTTACCCAGAATCCTTTGCAAACCTCAAAATTTGGCTAAAAAAACACATGTTCCTTACATTTCTGTGGCAGAAAGTTCTGGAATCTGAGAGGAGCCACGAATTTCCTTCCACCCAGCGTTCCCCCACGACTCCCGATAAAAATGATACCTCACTTGTGTGGGTAGGCCTAGCGCCCGTGACAGGAAATGCCCCAAAGCGCAACGTGGACACAGCCAAATTGGTGAAGGAAAACAGAGGTGTTTTTTGCAAAGTGCCTACCTGTAGATTTTGGCCTGTAGCTCAGCCGCCACCTAGGGAAACCTACCAAACCTGTGCATTTCTGAAAACTAGAGACCTAGGGGAATCCAGGATGGGGTGACTTGTGTGGCTCGGACCAGGTTCTGTTACCCAGAATCCTTTGCAAACCTCAAAATTTGGCTAAAAAAACACATGTTCCTCACATTTCTGTGGCAGAAAGTTCTGGAATCTGAGAGGAGCCACGAATTTCCTTCCACCCAGCGTTCCCCCACGTCTCCCGATAAAAATGATACCTCACTTGTGTGGGTAGGCCTAGCGCCCGTGACAGGAAATGCCCCAAAGCGCAACGTGGACACAGTCAAATTGGTGAAGGAAAACAGAGGTGTTTTTTGCAAAGTGCCTACCTGTAGATTTTGGCCTGTAGCTCAGCCGCCACCTAGGGAAACCTACCAAACCTGTGCATTTCTGAAAACTAGAGACCTAGGGGAATCCAATATGGGGTGACTTGTGTGGCTCGGACCAGGTTCTGTTACCCAGAATCCTTTGCGAACCTCAAAATTTGGCTAAAAAAACACATGTTCCTTACATTTCTGTGGCAGAAAGTTCTGGAATCTGATAGGAGCCACGAATTTCCTTCCACCCAGCGTTCCCCCACGTCTCCCGATAAAAATGATACCTCACTTGTGTGGGTAGGCCTAGCGCCCGTGACAGGAAATGCCCCAAAGCGCAACGTGGACACAGTCAAATTGGTGAAGGAAAACAGAGGTGTTTTTTGCAAAGTGCCTACCTGTAGATTTTGGCCTGTAGCTCAGCCTCCACCTAGGGAAACCTACCAAACCTGTGCATTTCTGAAAACTAGAGACCTAGGGGAATCCAATATGGGGTGACTTGTGTGGCTCGGACCAGGTTCTGTTACCCAGAATCCTTTGCGAACCTCAAAATTTGGCTAAAAAAACACATGTTCCTTACATTTCTGTGGCAGAAAGTTCTGGAATCTGATAGGAGCCACGAATTTCCTTCCACCCAGCGTTCCCCCACGTCTCCCGATAAAAATGATACCTCACTTGTGTGGGTAGGCCTAGCGTCCGTGACAGGAAATGCCCCAAAGCGCAACGTGGACACAGTCAAATTGGTGAAGGAAAACAGAGGTGTTTTTTGCAAAGTGCCTACCTGTAGATTTTGGCCTGTAGCTCAGCCGCCACCTAGGGAAACCTACCAAACCTGTGCATTTCTGAAAACTAGAGACCTAGGGGAATCCCAGATGGGGTGACTTGTGTGGCTCGGACCAGGTTCTGTTACCCAGAATCCTTTCCAAACCTCAAAATTTGGCTAAAAAAACACATGTTCCTCACATTTCTGTGGCAGAAAGTTCTGGAATCTGAGAGGAGCCACGAATTTCCTTTTACCCAGCGTTCCCCCACGTCTCCCGATAAAAATGATACCTCACTTGTGTGGGTAGGCCTAGCGCCCGTGACAGGAAATGCCCCAAAGCGCAACGTGGACACAGCCAAATTGGTGAAGGAAAACAGAGGTGTTTTTTGCAAAGTGCCTACCTGTAGATTTTGGCCTGTAGCTCAGCCGCCACCTAGGGAAACCTACCAAACCTGTGCATTTCTGAAAACTAGAGACCTAGGGGAATCCAGGATGGGGTGACTTGTGTGGCTCGGACCAGGTTCTGTTACCCAGAATCCTTTGCAAACCTCAAAATTTGGCTAAAAAAACACATGTTCCTCACATTTCTGTGGCAGAAAGTTCTGGAATCTGAGAGGAGCCACGAATTTCCTTCCACCCAGCGTTCCCCCACGTCTCCCGATAAAAATGATACCTCACTTGTGTGGGTAGGCCTAGCGCCCGCGACAGAAAACACCCCAAAGCGCAACGTGGACACATCCAAATTTGTGAAGGAAAACAGAGGTGTTTTTTGCAAAGTGCCTACCTGTAGATTGTGGCTTGTAGCTCAGCCGCCACCTAGGGAAACCTACCAAACCTGTGCATTTCTGAAAACTAGAGACCTAGGGGAATCTAAGATGGGGTGACTTGTGTGGCTCGGACCAGGTTCTGTTACCCAGAATCCTTTGCAAACCTCAAAATTTGGTTAAAAAAACACATGTTCCTCACATTTCTGTGGCAGGAAGTTCTGGAATCTGAGAGGAGCCACGAATTTCCTTCCACCCAGCGTTCCCCCACGACTCCCGATAAAAATGATACCTCACTTGTGTGGGTAGGCCTAGCGCCCGCGACAGGAAACGCCCCAAAGCGCAACGTGGACACATCCAAATTTGAGAAGGAAAACAGAGGTGTTTTTTGCAAAGTGCCTACCTGTAGATTTTGGCCTCTAGTTCAGCCTCCACCTAGGGAAACCTACCAAACCTGTGCATTTCTGAAAACTAGAGACCTAGGGGAATCCAAGATGGGGTGACTTGTGTGGCTCGGACCAGGTTCTGTTACCCAGAATCCTTTGCAAACCTCAAAATTTGGCTAAAAAAACACATGTTCCTCACATTTCTGTGGCAGAAAGTTCTGGAATCTGAGAGGAGCCACGAATTTCCTTCCACCCAGCGTTCCCCCACGTCTCCCGATAAAAATGATACCTCACTTGTGTGGGTAGGCCTAGCGCCCGCGACAGAAAACGCCCCAAAGCGCAACGTGGACACATCCAAATTGGTGAAGGAAAACAGAGGTGTTTTTTGCAAAGTGCCTACCTGTAGATTTTGGCTTGTAGCTCAGCCGCCACCTAGGGAAACCTAGCAAACCTGTGCATTTCTGAAAACTAGAGACCTAGGGGAATCCAAGATGGGGTGACTTGTGTGGCTCGGACCAGGTTCTGTTACCCAGAATCCTTTGCAAACCTCAAAATTTGGCTAAATAAACACATGTTCCTCACATTTCTGTGGCAGAAAGTTCTGGAATCTGAGAGGAGCCACAAATTTCCTTCCACCCAGCATTCCCCCACGTCTCCCGATAAAAATTATACCTGACTTGTGTGGGTAGGCCTAGCGCCCGCGACAGGAAACGCCCCAAAGCGCAACGTGGACACATCCAAATTTGTGAAGGAAAACAGAGGTGTTTTTTGCAAAGTGCCTACCTGTAGATTTTGGCCTCTAGCTCAGCCGCCACCTAGGGAAACCTACCAAACCTGTGCATTTCTGAAAACTAGAGACCTAGGGGAATCCAAGATGGGGTGACTTGTGTGGCTCGGACCAGGTTCTGTTACCCAGAATCCTTTGCAAACCTCAAAATCTGGCTAAAAAAACACATGTTCCTCACATTTCTGTGGCAGAAAGTTCTGGAATCTGAGAGGAGCCACGAATTTCCTTCCACCCAGCGTTCCCCCATGTCTCCCAATAAAAATTATACCTGACTTTTGTGGGTAGGCCTAGCGCCCGTGACAGGAAATGCCCCAAAGCGCAACGTGGACACAGCCAAATTGGTGAAGGAAAACAGAGGTGTTTTTTGCAAAGTGCCTATCTGTAGATTTTGGCCTGTAGCTCAGCCGCCACCTAGGGAAACCTACCAAACCTGTGCATTTCTGAAAACTAGAGACCTAGGGGAATCCAAGATGGGGTGACTTGTGTGGCTCGGACCAGGTACTGTTACCCAGAATCCTTTGCAAACCTCAAAATTTGGCTAAAAAAACACATGTTCCTCACATTTCTGTGGCAGAAAGTTCTGGAATCTGAGAGGAGCCACGAATTTCCTTCCACCCAGCGTTCCCCCACGTCTCCCGATAAAAATGATACCTCACTTGTGTGGGTAGGCCTAGCACCCGTGACAGGAAATGCCCCAAAGCGCAACGTGGACACAGCCAAATTGGTGAAAGAAAACAGAGGTGTTTTTTGCAAAGTGCCTACCTGTAGATTTTGGCCTGTAGCTCAGCCGCCACCTAGGGAAACCTACCAAAACGGTGCATTTCTGAAAACTAGAGACCTAGGGGAATCCAAGATGGGGTGACTTGTGTGGCTCGGACCAGGTTCTGTTACCCAGAATCCTTTGCAAACCTCAAAATTTGGCTAAAAAAACACATGTTCCCCACATTTCTGTGGCAGAAAGTTCTGGAATCTGAGAGGAGCCACGAATTTCCTTCCACCCAACGTTCCCCCACGTCTCCCGATAAAAATGATACCTCACTTGTGTGGGTAGGCCGAGCGCCCGTGACAGGAAATGCCCCAAAGCGCAACGTGGACACAGCCAAAATTGGTGAAGGAAAACAGAGGTGTTTTTTGCAAAGTGCCTACCTGTAGATTTTGGCCTGTAGCTCAGCCGCCACCTAGGGAAACCTACCAAACCTGTGCATTTCTGAAAGCTAGAGACCTAGGGGAATCCAAGATGGGGTGACTTGTGTGGCTCGGACCAGGTTCTGTTACCCAGAATCCTTTGCAAACCTCAAAATTTGGCTAAAAAAACACATGTTCCTTATATTTCTGTGGCAGAAAGTTCTGGAATCTGAGAGGAGCCACGAATTTCCTTCCACCCAGCGTTCCCCCGTCGTCTCCCAATAAAAATGATACCTCACTTGTGTGGGTAGGCCTAGCGCCCGTGACAGGAAATGCCCCAAAGCGCAACGTGGACACAGTCAAATTGGTGAAGGAAAACAGAGGTGTTTTTTGCAAAGTGCCTACCTGTAGATTTTGGCCTGTAGCTCAGCCGCCACCTAGGGAAACCTACCAAACCTGTGCATTTCTGAAAACTAGAGACCTAGGGGAATCCAGGATGGGGTGACTTGTGTGGCTCGGACCAGGTTCTGTTACCCAGAATCCTTTGCAAACCTCAAAATTTGGCTAAAAAAACACATGTTCCTCACATTTCTGTGGCAGAAAGTTCTGGAATCTGAGAGGAGCCACGAATTTCCTTCCACCCAGCGTTCCCCCACGTCTCCCGATAAAAATGATACCTCACTTGTGTGGGTAGGCCTAGCGCCCGCGACAGAAAACGCCCCAAAGCGCAACGTGGACACATCCAAATTTGTGAAGGAAAACAGAGGTGTTTTTTGCAAAGTGCCTACCTGTAGATTTTGGCTTGTAGCTCAGCCGCCACCTAGGGAAACCTAGCAAACCTGTGCATTTCTGAAAACTAGAGACCTAGGGGAATCCAAGATGGTGTGACTTGTGTGGCTCGGACCAGGTTCTGTTACCCAGAATCCTTTGCAAACCTCAAAATTTGGCTAAAAAAACACATGTTCCTCACATTTCTGTGGCAGAAAGTTCTGGAATCTGAGAGGAGCCACAAATTTCCTTCCACCCAGCGTTCCCCCACGTCTCCCGATAAAAATTATACCTGACTTGTGTGGGTAGGCCTAGCGCCCGCGACAGGAAACGCCCCAAAGCGCAACGTGGACACATCCAAATTTGTGAAGGAAAACAGAGGTGTTTTTTGCAAAGTGCCTACCTGTAGATTTTGGCCTCTAGCTCAGCCGCCACCTTGGGAAACCTACCAAACCTGTGCATTTCTGAAAACTAGAGACCTAGGGGAATCCAAGATGGGGTGACTTGTGTGGCTCGGACCAGGTTCTGTTACCCAGAATCCTTTGCAAACCTCAAAATCTGGCTAAAAAAACACATGTTCCTCACATTTCTGTGGCAGAAAGTTCTGGAATCTGAGAGGAGCCACGAATTTCCTTCCACCCAGCGTTCCCCCACGTCTCCCAATAAAAATTATACCTGACTTTTGTGGGTAGGCCTAGCGCCCGTGACAGGAAATGCCCCAAAGCGCAACGTGGACACAGCCAAATTGGTGAAGGAAAACAGAGGTGTTTTTTGCAAAGTGCCTATCTGTAGATTTTGGCCTGTAGCTCAGCCGCCACCTAGGGAAACCTACCAAACCTGTGCATTTCTGAAAACTAGAGACCTAGGGGAATCCAAGATGGGGTGACTTGTGTGGCTCGGACCAGGTTCTGTTACCCAGAATCCTTTGCAAACCTCAAAATTTGGCTAAAAAAACACATGTTCCTCACATTTCTGTGGCAGAAAGTTCTGGAATCTGAGAGGAGCCACGAATTTCCTTCCACCCAGCGTTCCCCCACGTCTCCCGATAAAAATGATACCTCACTTGTGTGGGTAGGCCTAGCACCCGTGACAGGAAATGGCCCAAAGCGCAACGTGGACACAGCCAAATTGGTGAAAGAAAACAGAGGTGTTTTTTGCAAAGTGCCTTCCTGTAGATTTTGGCCTGTAGCTCAGCCGCCACCTAGGGAAACCTACCAAAACGGTGCATTTCTGAAAACTAGAGACCTAGGGGAATCCAAGATGGGGTGACTTGTGTGGCTCGGACCAGGTTCTGTTACCCAGAATCCTTTGCAAACCTCAAAATTTGGCTAAAAAAACACATGTTCCCCACATTTCTGTGGCAGAAAGTTCTGGAATCTGAGAGGAGCCACGAATTTCCTTCCACCCAACGTTCCCCCACGTCTCCCGATAAAAATGATACCTCACTTGTGTGGGTAGGCCGAGCGCCCGTGACAGGAAATGCCCCAAAGCGCAACGTGGACACAGCCAAAATTGGTGAAGGAAAACAGAGGTGTTTTTTGCAAAGTGCCTACCTGTAGATTTTGGCCTGTAGCTCAGCCGCCACCTAGGGAAACCTACCAAACCTGTGCATTTCTGAAAACTAGAGACCTAGGGGAATCCAAGATGGGGTGACTTGTGTGGCTCGGACCAGGTTCTGTTACCCAGAATCCTTTGCAAACCTCAAAATTTGGCTAAAAAAACACATGTTCCTTACATTTCTGTGGCAGAAAGTTCTGGAATCTGAGAGGAGCCACGAATTTCCTTCCACCCAGCGTTCCCCCAAGACTCCCGATAAAAATGATACCTCACTTGTGTGGGTAGGCCTAGCGCCCGTGACAGGAAATGCCCCAAAGCGCAACGTGGACACAGCCAAATTGGTGAAGGAAAACAGAGGTGTTTTTTGCAAAGTGCCTACCTGTAGATTTTGGCCTGTAGCTCAGCCGCCACCTAGGGAAACCTACCAAACCTGTGCATTTCTGAAAACTAGAGACCTAGGGGAATCCAGGATGGGGTGACTTGTGTGGCTCGGACCAGGTTCTGTTACCCAGAATCCTTTGCAAACCTCAAAATTTGGCTAAAAAAACACATGTTCCTCACATTTCTGTGGCAGAAAGTTCTGGAATCTGAGAGGAACCACGAATTTCCTTCCACCCAGCGTTCCCCCACGTCTCCCGATAAAAATGATACCTCACTTGTGTGGGTAGGCCTAGCGCCCGCGACAGAAAACGCCCCAAAGCGCAACGTGGACACATCCAAATTTGTGAAGGAAAACAGAGGTGTTTTTTGCAAAGTGCCTACCTGTAGATTTTGGCTTGTAGCTCAGCCGCCACCTAGGGAAACCTAGCAAACCTGTGCATTTCTGAAAACTAGAGACCTAGGGGAATCCAAGATGGGGTGACTTGTGTGGCTCGGACCAGGTTCTGTTACCCAGAATCCTTTGCAAACCCCACAATTTGGCTAAAAAAACACATGTTCCTCACATTTCTGTGGCAGGAAGTTCTGGAATCTGAGAGGAGCCACAAATTTCCTTCCACCCAGCGTTCTCCCACGTCTCCCGATAAAAATGATACCTCACTTGTGTGGGTAGGCCTAGCGCCCGCGACAGGAAACGCCCCAAAGCGCAACGTGGACACATCCAAATTTGTGAAGGAAAACAGAGGTGTTTTTTGCAAAGTGCCTACCTGTAGATTTTGGCCTCTAGCTCAGCCGCCACCTAGGGAAACCTACCAAACCTGCGCATTTCTGAAAACTAGAGACCTAGGGGAATCCAAGATGGGGTGACTTGTGTGGCTCGGACCAGGTTCTGTTACCCAGAATCCTTTGCAAACCTCAAAATTTGGCTAAATAAACACATGTTCCTCACATTTCTGTGGCAGAAAGTTCTGGAATCTGAGAGGAGCCACAAATTTCCTTCCACCCAGCGTTCCCCCACGTCTCCCGATAAAAATTATACCTGACTTGTGTGGGTAGGCCTAGCCCCCGCGACAGGAAACGCCCCAAAGCGCAACGTGGACACATCCAAATTTGTGAAGGAAAACAGAGGTGTTTTTTGCAAAGTGCCTACCTGTAGATTTTGGCCTCTAGATCAGCCTCCACCTAGGGAAACCTACCAAACCTGTGCATTTCTGAAAACTAGAGACCTAGGGGAATCCAAGATGGGGTGACTTGTGTGGCTCGGACCAGGTTCTGCTACCCAGAATCCTTTGCAAACCTCAAAATCTGGCTAAAAAAATACATGTTCCTCACATTTCTGTGGCAGAAAGTTCTGGAATCTGAGAGGAGCCACGAATTTCCTTCCACCCAGCGTTCCCCCACGTCTCCCAATAAAAATTATACCTGACTTTTGTGGGTAGGCCTAGCGCCCGTGACAGGAAATGCCCCAAAGCGCAACGTGGACACAGCCAAATTGGTGAAGGAAAACAGAGGTGTTTTTTGCAAAGTGCCTACCTGTAGATTTTGGCCTGTAGCTCAGCCGCCACCTAGGGAAACCTACCAAACCTGTGCATTTCTGAAAACTAGAGACCTAGGGGAATCCAGGATGGGGTGACTTGTGTGGCTCGGACCAGGTTCTGTTACCCAGAATCCTTTGCAAACCTCACAATTTGGCTAAAAAAACACATGTTCCTCACATTTCTGTGGCAGAAAGTTCTGGAATCTGAGAGGAGCCACGAATTTCCTTCCACCCAGCGTTCCCCCACGTCTCCCGATAAAAATGATACCTCACTTGTGTGGGTAGGCCTAGCGCCCGCGACAGAAAACGCCCCAAAGCGCAACGTGGACACATCCAAATTTGTGAAGGAAAACAGAGGTGTTTTTTGCAAAGTGCCTACCTGTAGATTTTGGCTTGTAGCTCAGCCGCCACCTAGGGAAACCTAGCAAACCTGTGCATTTCTGAAAACTAGAGACCTAGGGGAATCCAAGATGGGGTGACTTGTGTGGCTCGGACCAGGTTCTGTTACCCAGAATCCTTTGCAAACCCCACAATTTGGCTAAAAAAACACATGTTCCTCACATTTCTGTGGCAGGAAGTTCTGGAATCTGAGAGGAGCCACAAATTTCCTTCCACCCAGCGTTCTCCCACGTCTCCCGATAAAAATGATACCTCACTTGTGTGGGTAGGCCTAGCGCCCGCGACAGGAAACGCCCCAAAGCGCAACGTGGACACATCCAAATTTGTGAAGGAAAACAGAGGTGTTTTTTGCAAAGTGCCTACCTGTAGATTTTGGCCTCTAGCTCAGCCGCCACCTAAGGAAACCTACCAAACCTGCGCATTTCTGAAAACTAGAGACCTAGGGGAATCCAAGATGGGGTGACTTGTGTGGCTCGGACCAGGTTCTGTTACCCAGAATCCTTTGCAAACCTCAAAATTTGGCTAAATAAACACATGTTCCTCACATTTCTGTGGCAGAAAGTTCTGGAATCTGAGAGGAGCCACAAATTTCCTTCCACCCAGCGTTCCCCCACGTCTCCCGATAAAAATTATACCTGACTTGTGTGGGTAGGCCTAGCCCCCGCGACAGGAAACGCCCCAAAGCGCAACGTGGACACATCCAAATTTGTGAAGGAAAACAGAGGTGTTTTTTGCAAAGTGCCTACCTGTAGATTTTGGCCTCTAGATCAGCCGCCACCTAGGGAAACCTACCAAACCTGTGCATTTCTGAAAACTAGAGACCTAGGGGAATCCAAGATGGGGTGACTTGTGTGGCTCGGACCAGGTTCTGCTACCCAGAATCCTTTGCAAACCTCAAAATCTGGCTAAAAAAACACATGTTCCTCACATTTCTGTGGCAGAAAGTTCTGGAATCTGAGAGGAGCCACGAATTTCCTTCCACCCAGCGTTCCCCCACGTCTCCCAATAAAAATTATACCTGACTTTTGTGGGTAGGCCTAGCGCCCGTGACAGGAAATGCCCCAAAGCGCAACGTGGACACAGCCAAATTGGTGAAGGAAAACAGAGGTGTTTTTTGCAAAGTGCCTATCTGTAGATTTTGGCCTGTAGCTCAGCCGCCACCTAGGGAAACCTACCAAACCTGTGCATTTCTGAAAACTAGAGACCTAGGGGAATCCAAGATGGGGTGACTTGTGTGGCTCGGACCAGGTTCTGTTACCCAGAATCCTTTGCAAACCTCAAAATTTGGCTAAAAAAACACATGTTCCTCACATTTCTGTGGCAGAAAGTTCTGGAATCTGAGAGGAGCCACGAATTTCCTTCCACCCAGCGTTCCCCCACGTCTCCCGATAAAAATGATACCTCACTTGTGTGGGTAGGCCTAGCACCCGTGACAGGAAATGCCCCAAAGCGCAACGTGGACACAGCCAAATTGGTGAAAGAAAACAGAGGTGTTTTTTGCAAAGTGCCTACCTGTAGATTTTGGCCTGTAGCTCAGCCGCCACCTAGGGAAACCTACCAAAACGGTGCATTTCTGAAAACTAGAGACCTAGGGGAATCCAAGATGGGGTGACTTGTGTGGCTCGGACCAGGTTCTGTTACCCAGAATCCTTTGCAAACCTCAAAATTTGGCTAAAAAAACACATGTTCCCCACATTTCTGTGGCAGAAAGTTCTGGAATCTGAGAGGAGCCACGAATTTCCTTCCACCCAACGTTCCCCCACGTCTCCCGATAAAAATGATACCTCACTTGTGTGGGTAGGCCGAGCGCCCGTGACAGGAAATGCCCCAAAGCGCAACGTGGACACAGCCAAAATTGGTGAAGGAAAACAGAGGTGTTTTTTGCAAAGTGCCTACCTGTAGATTTTGGCCTGTAGCTCAGCCGCCACCTAGGGAAACCTACCAAACCTGTGCATTTCTGAAAGCTAGAGACCTAGGGGAATCCAAGATGGGGTGACTTGTGTGGCTCGGACCAGGTTCTGTTACCCAGAATCCTTTGCAAACCTCAAAATTTGGCTAAAAAAACACATGTTCCTTATATTTCTGTGGCAGAAAGTTCTGGAATCTGAGAGGAGCCACGAATTTCCTTCCACCCAGCGTTCCCCCACGTCTCCCGATAAAAATGATACCTCACTTGTGTGGGTAGGCCTAGCGCCCGTGACAGGAAATGCCCCAAAGCGCAACGTGGACACAGTCAAATTGGTGAAGGAAAACAGAGGTGTTTTTTGCAAAGTGCCTACCTGTAGATTTTGGCCTGTAGCTCAGCCGCCACCTAGGGAAACCTACCAAACCTGTGCATTTCTGAAAACTAGAGACCTAGGGGAATCCAGGATGGGGTGACTTGTGTGGCTCGGACCAGGTTCTGTTACCCAGAATCCTTTGCAAACCTCAAAATTTGGCTAAAAAAACACATGTTCCTCACATTTCTGTGGCAGAAAGTTCTGGAATCTGAGAGGAGCCACGAATTTCCTTCCACCCAGCGTTCCCCCACGTCTCCCGATAAAAATGATACCTCACTTGTGTGGGTAGGCCTAGCGCCCGCGACAGAAAACGCCCCAAAGCGCAACGTGGACACATCCAAATTTGTGAAGGAAAACAGAGGTGTTTTTTGCAAAGTGCCTACCTGTAGATTTTGGCTTGTAGCTCAGCCGCCACCTAGGGAAACCTAGCAAACCTGTGCATTTCTGAAAACTAGAGACCTAGGGGAATCCAAGATGGTGTGACTTGTGTGGCTCGGACCAGGTTCTGTTACCCAGAATCCTTTGCAAACCTCAAAATTTGGCTAAAAAAACACATGTTCCTCACATTTCTGTGGCAGGAAGTTCTGGAATCTGAGAGGAGCCACAAATTTCCTTCCACCCAGCGTTCTCCCACGTCTCCCGATAAAAATGATACCTCACTTGTGTGGGTAGGCCTAGCGCCCGCGACAGGAAACGCCCCAAAGCGCAACGTGGACACATCCAAATTTGTGAAGGAAAACAGAGGTGTTTTTTGCAAAGTGCCTACCTGTAGATTTTGGCCTCTAGCTCAGCCGCCACCTAGGGAAACCTACCAAACCTGCGCATTTCTGAAAACTAGAGACCTAGGGGAATCCAAGATGGGGTGACTTGTGTGGCTCGGACCAGGTTCTGTTACCCAGAATCCTTTGCAAACCTCAAATTTGGCTAAAAAAACACATGTTCCTCACATTTCTGTGGCAGAAAGTTCTGGAATCTGAGAGGAGCCACAAATTTCCTTCCACCCAGCGTTCCCCCACGTCTCCCGATAAAAATTATACCTGACTTGTGTGGGTAGGCCTAGCGCCCGCGACAGGAAACGCCCCAAAGCGCAACGTGGACACATCCAAATTTGTGAAGGAAAACAGAGGTGTTTTTTGCAAAGTGCCTACCTGTAGATTTTGGCCTCTAGCTCAGCCGCCACCTTGGGAAACCTACCAAACCTGTGCATTTCTGAAAACTAGAGACCTAGGGGAATCCAAGATGGGGTGACTTGTGTGGCTCGGACCAGGTTCTGTTACCCAGAATCCTTTGCAAACCTCAAAATCTGGCTAAAAAAACACATGTTCCTCACATTTCTGTGGCAGAAAGTTCTGGAATCTGAGAGGAGCCACGAATTTCCTTCCACCCAGCGTTCCCCCACGTCTCCCAATAAAAATTATACCTGACTTTTGTGGGTAGGCCTAGCGCCCGTGACAGGAAATGCCCCAAAGCGCAACGTGGACACAGCCAAATTGGTGAAGGAAAACAGAGGTGTTTTTTGCAAAGTGCCTATCTGTAGATTTTGGCCTGTAGCTCAGCCGCCACCTAGGGAAACCTACCAAACCTGTGCATTTCTGAAAACTAGAGACCTAGGGGAATCCAAGATGGGGTGACTTGTGTGGCTCGGACCAGGTTCTGTTACCCAGAATCCTTTGCAAACCTCAAAATTTGGCTAAAAAAACACATGTTCCTCACATTTCTGTGGCAGAAAGTTCTGGAATCTGAGAGGAGCCACGAATTTCCTTCCACCCAGCGTTCCCCCACGTCTCCCGATAAAAATGATACCTCACTTGTGTGGGTAGGCCTAGCACCCGTGACAGGAAATGGCCCAAAGCGCAACGTGGACACAGCCAAATTGGTGAAAGAAAACAGAGGTGTTTTTTGCAAAGTGCCTTCCTGTAGATTTTGGCCTGTAGCTCAGCCGCCACCTAGGGAAACCTACCAAAACGGTGCATTTCTGAAAACTAGAGACCTAGGGGAATCCAAGATGGGGTGACTTGTGTGGCTCGGACCAGGTTCTGTTACCCAGAATCCTTTGCAAACCTCAAAATTTGGCTAAAAAAACACATGTTCCCCACATTTCTGTGGCAGAAAGTTCTGGAATCTGAGAGGAGCCACGAATTTCCTTCCACCCAACGTTCCCCCACGTCTCCCGATAAAAATGATACCTCACTTGTGTGGGTAGGCCGAGCGCCCGTGACAGGAAATGCCCCAAAGCGCAACGTGGACACAGCCAAAATTGGTGAAGGAAAACAGAGGTGTTTTTTGCAAAGTGCCTACCTGTAGATTTTGGCCTGTAGCTCAGCCGCCACCTAGGGAAACCTACCAAACCTGTGCATTTCTGAAAACTAGAGACCTAGGGGAATCCAAGATGGGGTGACTTGTGTGGCTCGGACCAGGTTCTGTTACCCAGAATCCTTTGCAAACCTCAAAATTTGGCTAAAAAAACACATGTTCCTTACATTTCTGTGGCAGAAAGTTCTGGAATCTGAGAGGAGCCACGAATTTCCTTCCACCCAGCGTTCCCCCACGTCTCCCGATAAAAATGATACCTCACTTGTGTGGGTAGGCCTAGCGCCCGTGACAGGAAATGCCCCAAAGCGCAACGTGGACACAGTCAAATTGGTGAAGGAAAACAGAGGTGTTTTTTGCAAAGTGCCTACCTGTAGATTTTGGCCTGTAGCTCAGCCGCCACCTAGGGAAACCTACCAAACCTGTGCATTTCTGAAAACTAGAGACCTAGGGGAATCCAATATGGGGTGACTTGTGTGGCTCGGACCAGGTTCT
Organism: Pleurodeles waltl; assembly: GCF_031143425.1. Taxonomy (NCBI): domain Eukaryota; kingdom Metazoa; phylum Chordata; class Amphibia; order Caudata; family Salamandridae; genus Pleurodeles; species Pleurodeles waltl. The sequence goes on from NC_090444.1 coordinate 829,872,145, forward strand.
GTTACCCAGAATCCTTTGCGAACCTCAAAATTTGGCTAAAAAAACACATGTTCCTTACATTTCTGTGGCAGAAAGTTCTGGAATCTGATAGGAGCCACTAATTTCCTTCCACCCAGCGTTCCCCCACGTCTCCCGCTAAAAATGATACCTCACTTGTGTGGGTAGGCCTAGCGCCCGTGACAGGAAATGCCCCAAAGCGCAACGTGGACACAGTCAAATTGGTGAAGGAAAACAGAGGTGTTTTTTGCAAAGTGCCTACCTGTAGATTTTGGCCTGTAGCTCAGCCGCCACCTAGGGAAACCTACCAAACCTGTGCATTTCTGAAAACTAGAGACCTAGGGGAATCCAATATGGGGTGACTTGTGTGGCTCGGACCAGGTTCTGTTACCCAGAATCCTTTGCGAACCTCAAAATTTGGCTAAAAAAACACATGTTCCTTACATTTCTGTGGCAGAAAGTTCTGGAATCTGATAGGAGCCACGAATTTCCTTCCACCCAGCGTTCCCCCACGTCTCCCGATAAAAATGATACCTCACTTGTGTGGGTAGGCCTAGCGCCCGTGACAGGAAATGCCCCAAAGCGCAACGTGGACACAGTCAAATTGGTGAAGGAAAACAGAGGTGTTTTTTGCAAAGTGCCTACCTGTAGATTTTGGCCTGTAGCTCAGCCGCCACCTAGGGAAACCTACCAAACCTGTGCATTTCTGAAAACTAGAGACCTAGGGGAATCCCAGATGGGGTGACTTGTGTGGCTCGGACCAGGTTCTGTTACCCAGAATCCTTTGCAAACCTCAAAATTTGGCTAAAAAAACACATGTTCCTCACATTTCTGTGGCAGAAAGTTCTGGAATCTGAGAGGAGCCACGAATTTCCTTTTACCCAGCGTTCCCCCACGTCTCCCGATAAAAATGATACCTCACTTGTGTGGGTAGGCCTAGCGCCCGTGACAGGAAATGCCCCAAAGCGCAACGTGGACACAGCCAAATTGGTGAAGGAAAACAGAGGTGTTTTTTGCAAAGTGCCTACCTGTAGATTTTGGCCTGTAGCTCAGCCGCCACCTAGGGAAACCTACCAAACCTGTGCATTTCTGAAAACTAGAGACCTAGGGGAATCCAGGATGGGGTGACTTGTGTGGCTCGGACCAGGTTCTGTTACCCAGAATCCTTTGCAAACCTCAAAATTTGGCTAAAAAAACACATGTTCCTCACATCTCTGTGGCAGAAAGTTCTGGAATCTGAGAGGAGCCACGAATTTCCTTCCACCCAGCGTTCCCCCACGTCTCCCGATAAAAATGATACCTCACTTGTGTGGGTAGGCCTAGCGCCCGCGACAGAAAACACCCCAAAGCGCAACGTGGACACATCCAAATTTGTGAAGGAAAACAGAGGTGTTTTTTGCAAAGTGCCTACCTGTAGATTTTGGCTTGTAGCTCAGCCGCCACCTAGGGAAACCTACCAAACCTGTGCATTTCTGAAAACTAGAGACCTAGGGGAATCTAAGATGGGGTGACTTGTGTGGCTCGGACCAGGTTCTGTTACCCAGAATCCTTTGCAAACCTCAAAATTTGGTTAAAAAAACACATGTTCCTCATATTTCTGTGGCAGGAAGTTCTGGAATCTGAGAGGAGCCACGAATTTCCTTCCACCCAGCGTTCCCCCACGTCTCCCGATAAAAATGATACCTCACTTGTGTGGGTAGGCCTAGCGCCCGCGACAGGAAACGCCCCAAAGCGCAACGTGGACACATCCAAATTTGTGAAGGAAAACAGAGGTGTTTTTTGCAAACTGCCTACCTGTAGATTTTGGCCTCTAGTTCAGCCGCCACCTAGGGAAACCTACCAAACCTGTGCATTTCTGAAAACTACAGACCTAGGGGAATCCAAGATGGGGTGACTTGTGTGGCTCGGACCAGGTTCTGTTACCCAGAATCCTTTGCAAACCTCAAAATTTGGCTAAAAAAACACATGTTCCTCACATTTCTGTGGCAGAAAGTTCTGGAATCTGAGAGGAGCCACGAATTTCCTTCCACCCAGCGTTCCCCCACGACTCCCGATAAAAATGATACCTCACTTGTGTGGGTAGGCCTAGCGCCCGTGACAGGAAATGCCCCAAAGAGCAACGTGGACACAGCCAAATTGGTGAAGGAAAACAGAGGTGTTTTTTGCAAAGTGCCTACCTGTAGATTTTGGCCTGTAGCTCAGCCGCCACCTAGGGAAACCTACCAAACCTGTGCATTTCTGAAAACTAGAGACCTAGGGGAATCCAGGATGGGGTGACTTGTGTGGCTCGGACCAGGTTCTGTTACCCAGAATCCTTTGCAAACCTCAAAATTTGGCTAAAAAAACACATGTTCCTCACATTTCTGTGGCAGAAAGTTCTGGAATCTGAGAGGAGCCACGAATTTCCTTCCACCCAGCGTTCCCCCACGTCTCCCGATAAAAATGATACCTCACTTGTGTGGGTAGGCCTAGCGCCCGCGACAGAAAACGCCCCAAAGCGCAACGTGGACACATCCAAATTTGTGAAGGAAAACAGAGGTGTTTTTTGCAAAGTGCCTACCTGTAGATTTTGGCTTGTAGCTCAGCCGCCACCTAGGGAAACCTAGCAAACCTGTGCATTTCTGAAAACTAGAGACCTAGGGGAATCCAAGATGGGGTGACTTGTGTGGCTCGGACCAGGTTCTGTTACCCAGAATCCTTTGCAAACCCCACAATTTGGCTAAAAAAACACATGTTCCTCACATTTCTGTGGCAGGAAGTTCTGGAATCTGAGAGGAGCCACAAATTTCCTTCCACCCAGCGTTCTCCCACGTCTCCCGATAAAAATGATACCTCACTTGTGTGGGTAGGCCTAGCGCCCGCGACAGGAAACGCCCCAAAGCGCAACGTGGACACATCCAAATTTGTGAAGGAAAACAGAGGTGTTTTTTGCAAAGTGCCTACCTGTAGATTTTGGCCTCTAGCTCAGCCGCCACCTAGGGAAACCTACCAAACCTGCGCATTTCTGAAAACTAGAGACCTAGGGGAATCCAAGATGGGGTGACTTGTGTGGCTCGGACCAGGTTCTGTTACCCAGAATCCTTTGCAAACCTCAAAATTTGGCTAAATAAACACATGTTCCTCACATTTCTGTGGCAGAAAGTTCTGGAATCTGAGAGGAGCCACAAATTTCCTTCCACCCAGCGTTCCCCCACGTCTCCCGATAAAAATTATACCTGACTTGTGTGGGTAGGCCTAGCCCCCGCGACAGGAAACGCCCCAAAGCGCAACGTGGACACATCCAAATTTGTGAAGGAAAACAGAGGTGTTTTTTGCAAAGTGCCTACCTGTAGATTTTGGCCTCTAGATCAGCCTCCACCTAGGGAAACCTACCAAACCTGTGCATTTCTGAAAACTAGAGACCTAGGGGAATCCAAGATGGGGTGACTTGTGTGGCTCGGACCAGGTTCTGCTACCCAGAATCCTTTGCAAACCTCAAAATCTGGCTAAAAAAATACATGTTCCTCACATTTCTGTGGCAGAAAGTTCTGGAATCTGAGAGGAGCCACGAATTTCCTTCCACCCAGCGTTCCCCCACGTCTCCCAATAAAAATTATACCTGACTTTTGTGGGTAGGCCTAGCGCCCGTGACAGGAAATGCCCCAAAGCGCAACGTGGACACAGCCAAATTGGTGAAGGAAAACAGAGGTGTTTTTTGCAAAGTGCCTACCTGTAGATTTTGGCCTGTAGCTCAGCCGCCACCTAGGGAAACCTACCAAACCTGTGCATTTCTGAAAACTAGAGACCTAGGGGAATCCAGGATGGGGTGACTTGTGTGGCTCGGACCAGGTTCTGTTACCCAGAATCCTTTGCAAACCTCAAAATTTGGCTAAAAAAACACATGTTCCTCACATTTCTGTGGCAGAAAGTTCTGGAATCTGAGAGGAGCCACGAATTTCCTTCCACCCAGCGTTCCCCCACGTCTCCCGATAAAAATGATACCTCACTTGTGTGGGTAGGCCTAGCGCCCGCGACAGAAAACGCCCCAAAGCGCAACGTGGACACATCCAAATTTGTGAAGGAAAACAGAGGTGTTTTTTGCAAAGTGCCTACCTGTAGATTTTGGCTTGTAGCTCAGCCGCCACCTAGGGAAACCTAGCAAACCTGTGCATTTCTGAAAACTAGAGACCTAGGGGAATCCAAGATGGGGTGACTTGTGTGGCTCGGACCAGGTTCTGTTACCCAGAATCCTTTGCAAACCCCACAATTTGGCTAAAAAAACACATGTTCCTCACATTTCTGTGGCAGGAAGTTCTGGAATCTGAGAGGAGCCACAAATTTCCTTCCACCCAGCGTTCTCCCACGTCTCCCGATAAAAATGATACCTCACTTGTGTGGGTAGGCCTAGCGCCCGCGACAGGAAACGCCCCAAAGCGCAACGTGGACACATCCAAATTTGTGAAGGAAAACAGAGGTGTTTTTTGCAAAGTGCCTACCTGTAGATTTTGGCCTCTAGCTCAGCCGCCACCTAGGGAAACCTACCAAACCTGCGCATTTCTGAAAACTAGAGACCTAGGGGAATCCAAGATGGGGTGACTTGTGTGGCTCGGACCAGGTTCTGTTACCCAGAATCCTTTGCAAACCTCAAAATTTGGCTAAATAAACACATGTTCCTCACATTTCTGTGGCAGAAAGTTCTGGAATCTGAGAGGAGCCACAAATTTCCTTCCACCCAGCGTTCCCCCACGTCTCCCGATAAAAATTATACCTGACTTGTGTGGGTAGGCCTAGCCCCCGCGACAGGAAACGCCCCAAAGCGCAACGTGGACACATCCAAATTTGTGAAGGAAAACAGAGGTGTTTTTTGCAAAGTGCCTACCTGTAGATTTTGGCCTCTAGATCAGCCGCCACCTAGGGAAACCTACCAAACCTGTGCATTTCTGAAAACTAGAGACCTAGGGGAATCCAAGATGGGGTGACTTGTGTGGCTCGGACCAGGTTCTGCTACCCAGAATCCTTTGCAAACCTCAAAATCTGGCTAAAAAAACACATGTTCCTCACATTTCTGTGGCAGAAAGTTCTGGAATCTGAGAGGAGCCACGAATTTCCTTCCACCCAGCGTTCCCCCACGTCTCCCAATAAAAATTATACCTGACTTTTGTGGGTAGGCCTAGCGCCCGTGACAGGAAATGCCCCAAAGCGCAACGTGGACACAGCCAAATTGGTGAAGGAAAACAGAGGTGTTTTTTGCAAAGTGCCTATCTGTAGATTTTGGCCTGTAGCTCAGCCGCCACCTAGGGAAACCTACCAAACCTGTGCATTTCTGAAAACTAGAGACCTAGGGGAATCCAAGATGGGGTGACTTGTGTGGCTCGGACCAGGTTCTGTTACCCAGAATCCTTTGCAAACCTCAAAATTTGGCTAAAAAAACACATGTTCCTCACATTTCTGTGGCAGAAAGTTCTGGAATCTGAGAGGAGCCACGAATTTCCTTCCACCCAGCGTTCCCCCACGTCTCCCGATAAAAATGATACCTCACTTGTGTGGGTAGGCCTAGCACCCGTGACAGGAAATGCCCCAAAGCGCAACGTGGACACAGCCAAATTGGTGAAAGAAAACAGAGGTGTTTTTTGCAAAGTGCCTACCTGTAGATTTTGGCCTGTAGCTCAGCCGCCACCTAGGGAAACCTACCAAAACGGTGCATTTCTGAAAACTAGAGACCTAGGGGAATCCAAGATGGGGTGACTTGTGTGGCTCGGACCAGGTTCTGTTACCCAGAATCCTTTGCAAACCTCAAAATTTGGCTAAAAAAACACATGTTCCCCACATTTCTGTGGCAGAAAGTTCTGGAATCTGAGAGGAGCCACGAATTTCCTTCCACCCAACGTTCCCCCACGTCTCCCGATAAAAATGATACCTCACTTGTGTGGGTAGGCCGAGCGCCCGTGACAGGAAATGCCCCAAAGCGCAACGTGGACACAGCCAAAATTGGTGAAGGAAAACAGAGGTGTTTTTTGCAAAGTGCCTACCTGTAGATTTTGGCCTGTAGCTCAGCCGCCACCTAGGGAAACCTACCAAACCTGTGCATTTCTGAAAGCTAGAGACCTAGGGGAATCCAAGATGGGGTGACTTGTGTGGCTCGGACCAGGTTCTGTTACCCAGAATCCTTTGCAAACCTCAAAATTTGGCTAAAAAAACACATGTTCCTTATATTTCTGTGGCAGAAAGTTCTGGAATCTGAGAGGAGCCACGAATTTCCTTCCACCCAGCGTTCCCCCACGTCTCCCGATAAAAATGATACCTCACTTGTGTGGGTAGGCCTAGCGCCCGTGACAGGAAATGCCCCAAAGCGCAACGTGGACACAGTCAAATTGGTGAAGGAAAACAGAGGTGTTTTTTGCAAAGTGCCTACCTGTAGATTTTGGCCTGTAGCTCAGCCGCCACCTAGGGAAACCTACCAAACCTGTGCATTTCTGAAAACTAGAGACCTAGGGGAATCCAGGATGGGGTGACTTGTGTGGCTCGGACCAGGTTCTGTTACCCAGAATCCTTTGCAAACCTCAAAATTTGGCTAAAAAAACACATGTTCCTCACATTTCTGTGGCAGAAAGTTCTGGAATCTGAGAGGAGCCACGAATTTCCTTCCACCCAGCGTTCCCCCACGTCTCCCGATAAAAATGATACCTCACTTGTGTGGGTAGGCCTAGCGCCCGCGACAGAAAACGCCCCAAAGCGCAACGTGGACACATCCAAATTTGTGAAGGAAAACAGAGGTGTTTTTTGCAAAGTGCCTACCTGTAGATTTTGGCTTGTAGCTCAGCCGCCACCTAGGGAAACCTAGCAAACCTGTGCATTTCTGAAAACTAGAGACCTAGGGGAATCCAAGATGGTGTGACTTGTGTGGCTCGGACCAGGTTCTGTTACCCAGAATCCTTTGCAAACCTCAAAATTTGGCTAAAAAAACACATGTTCCTCACATTTCTGTGGCAGGAAGTTCTGGAATCTGAGAGGAGCCACAAATTTCCTTCCACCCAGCGTTCTCCCACGTCTCCCGATAAAAATGATACCTCACTTGTGTGGGTAGGCCTAGCGCCCGCGACAGGAAACGCCCCAAAGCGCAACGTGGACACATCCAAATTTGTGAAGGAAAACAGAGGTGTTTTTTGCAAAGTGCCTACCTGTAGATTTTGGCCTCTAGCTCAGCCGCCACCTAGGGAAACCTACCAAACCTGCGCATTTCTGAAAACTAGAGACCTAGGGGAATCCAAGATGGGGTGACTTGTGTGGCTCGGACCAGGTTCTGTTACCCAGAATCCTTTGCAAACCTCAAATTTGGCTAAAAAAACACATGTTCCTCACATTTCTGTGGCAGAAAGTTCTGGAATCTGAGAGGAGCCACAAATTTCCTTCCACCCAGCGTTCCCCCACGTCTCCCGATAAAAATTATACCTGACTTGTGTGGGTAGGCCTAGCGCCCGCGACAGGAAACGCCCCAAAGCGCAACGTGGACACATCCAAATTTGTGAAGGAAAACAGAGGTGTTTTTTGCAAAGTGCCTACCTGTAGATTTTGGCCTCTAGCTCAGCCGCCACCTTGGGAAACCTACCAAACCTGTGCATTTCTGAAAACTAGAGACCTAGGGGAATCCAAGATGGGGTGACTTGTGTGGCTCGGACCAGGTTCTGTTACCCAGAATCCTTTGCAAACCTCAAAATCTGGCTAAAAAAACACATGTTCCTCACATTTCTGTGGCAGAAAGTTCTGGAATCTGAGAGGAGCCACGAATTTCCTTCCACCCAGCGTTCCCCCACGTCTCCCAATAAAAATTATACCTGACTTTTGTGGGTAGGCCTAGCGCCCGTGACAGGAAATGCCCCAAAGCGCAACGTGGACACAGCCAAATTGGTGAAGGAAAACAGAGGTGTTTTTTGCAAAGTGCCTATCTGTAGATTTTGGCCTGTAGCTCAGCCGCCACCTAGGGAAACCTACCAAACCTGTGCATTTCTGAAAACTAGAGACCTAGGGGAATCCAAGATGGGGTGACTTGTGTGGCTCGGACCAGGTTCTGTTACCCAGAATCCTTTGCAAACCTCAAAATTTGGCTAAAAAAACACATGTTCCTCACATTTCTGTGGCAGAAAGTTCTGGAATCTGAGAGGAGCCACGAATTTCCTTCCACCCAGCGTTCCCCCACGTCTCCCGATAAAAATGATACCTCACTTGTGTGGGTAGGCCTAGCACCCGTGACAGGAAATGGCCCAAAGCGCAACGTGGACACAGCCAAATTGGTGAAAGAAAACAGAGGTGTTTTTTGCAAAGTGCCTTCCTGTAGATTTTGGCCTGTAGCTCAGCCGCCACCTAGGGAAACCTACCAAAACGGTGCATTTCTGAAAACTAGAGACCTAGGGGAATCCAAGATGGGGTGACTTGTGTGGCTCGGACCAGGTTCTGTTACCCAGAATCCTTTGCAAACCTCAAAATTTGGCTAAAAAAACACATGTTCCCCACATTTCTGTGGCAGAAAGTTCTGGAATCTGAGAGGAGCCACGAATTTCCTTCCACCCAACGTTCCCCCACGTCTCCCGATAAAAATGATACCTCACTTGTGTGGGTAGGCCGAGCGCCCGTGACAGGAAATGCCCCAAAGCGCAACGTGGACACAGCCAAAATTGGTGAAGGAAAACAGAGGTGTTTTTTGCAAAGTGCCTACCTGTAGATTTTGGCCTGTAGCTCAGCCGCCACCTAGGGAAACCTACCAAACCTGTGCATTTCTGAAAACTAGAGACCTAGGGGAATCCAAGATGGGGTGACTTGTGTGGCTCGGACCAGGTTCTGTTACCCAGAATCCTTTGCAAACCTCAAAATTTGGCTAAAAAAACACATGTTCCTTACATTTCTGTGGCAGAAAGTTCTGGAATCTGAGAGGAGCCACGAATTTCCTTCCACCCAGCGTTCCCCCACGTCTCCCGATAAAAATGATACCTCACTTGTGTGGGTAGGCCTAGCGCCCGTGACAGGAAATGCCCCAAAGCGCAACGTGGACACAGTCAAATTGGTGAAGGAAAACAGAGGTGTTTTTTGCAAAGTGCCTACCTGTAGATTTTGGCCTGTAGCTCAGCCGCCACCTAGGGAAACCTACCAAACCTGTGCATTTCTGAAAACTAGAGACCTAGGGGAATCCAATATGGGGTGACTTGTGTGGCTCGGACCAGGTTCTGTTACCCAGAATCCTTTGCGAACCTCAAAATTTGGCTAAAAAAACACATGTTCCTTACATTTCTGTGGCAGAAAGTTCTGGAATCTGATAGGAGCCACTAATTTCCTTCCACCCAGCGTTCCCCCACGTCTCCCGCTAAAAATGATACCTCACTTGTGTGGGTAGGCCTAGCGCCCGTGACAGGAAATGCCCCAAAGCGCAACGTGGACACAGTCAAATTGGTGAAGGAAAACAGAGGTGTTTTTTGCAAAGTGCCTACCTGTAGATTTTGGCCTGTAGCTCAGCCGCCACCTAGGGAAACCTACCAAACCTGTGCATTTCTGAAAACTAGAGACCTAGGGGAATCCAATATGGGGTGACTTGTGTGGCTCGGACCAGGTTCTGTTACCCAGAATCCTTTGCGAACCTCAAAATTTGGCTAAAAAAACACATGTTCCTTACATTTCTGTGGCAGAAAGTTCTGGAATCTGATAGGAGCCACGAATTTCCTTCCACCCAGCGTTCCCCCACGTCTCCCGATAAAAATGATACCTCACTTGTGTGGGTAGGCCTAGCGCCCGTGACAGGAAATGCCCCAAAGCGCAACGTGGACACAGTCAAATTGGTGAAGGAAAACAGAGGTGTTTTTTGCAAAGTGCCTACCTGTAGATTTTGGCCTGTAGCTCAGCCGCCACCTAGGGAAACCTACCAAACCTGTGCATTTCTGAAAACTAGAGACCTAGGGGAATCCCAGATGGGGTGACTTGTGTGGCTCGGACCAGGTTCTGTTACCCAGAATCCTTTGCAAACCTCAAAATTTGGCTAAAAAAACACATGTTCCTCACATTTCTGTGGCAGAAAGTTCTGGAATCTGAGAGGAGCCACGAATTTCCTTTTACCCAGCGTTCCCCCACGTCTCCCGATAAAAATGATACCTCACTTGTGTGGGTAGGCCTAGCGCCCGTGACAGGAAATGCCCCAAAGCGCAACGTGGACACAGCCAAATTGGTGAAGGAAAACAGAGGTGTTTTTTGCAAAGTGCCTACCTGTAGATTTTGGCCTGTAGCTCAGCCGCCACCTAGGGAAACCTACCAAACCTGTGCATTTCTGAAAACTAGAGACCTAGGGGAATCCAGGATGGGGTGACTTGTGTGGCTCGGACCAGGTTCTGTTACCCAGAATCCTTTGCAAACCTCAAAATTTGGCTAAAAAAACACATGTTCCTCACATCTCTGTGGCAGAAAGTTCTGGAATCTGAGAGGAGCCACGAATTTCCTTCCACCCAGCGTTCCCCCACGTCTCCCGATAAAAATGATACCTCACTTGTGTGGGTAGGCCTAGCGCCCGCGACAGAAAACACCCCAAAGCGCAACGTGGACACATCCAAATTTGTGAAGGAAAACAGAGGTGTTTTTTGCAAAGTGCCTACCTGTAGATTTTGGCTTGTAGCTCAGCCGCCACCTAGGGAAACCTACCAAACCTGTGCATTTCTGAAAACTAGAGACCTAGGGGAATCTAAGATGGGGTGACTTGTGTGGCTCGGACCAGGTTCTGTTACCCAGAATCCTTTGCAAACCTCAAAATTTGGTTAAAAAAACACATGTTCCTCATATTTCTGTGGCAGGAAGTTCTGGAATCTGAGAGGAGCCACGAATTTCCTTCCACCCAGCGTTCCCCCACGTCTCCCGATAAAAATGATACCTCACTTGTGTGGGTAGGCCTAGCGCCCGCGACAGGAAACGCCCCAAAGCGCAACGTGGACACATCCAAATTTGTGAAGGAAAACAGAGGTGTTTTTTGCAAAGTGCCTACCTGTAGATTTTGGCCTCTAGTTCAGCCGCCACCTAGGGAAACCTACCAAACCTGTGCATTTCTGAAAACTACAGACCTAGGGGAATCCAAGATGGGGTGACTTGTGTGGCTCGGACCAGGTTCTGTTACCCAGAATCCTTTGCAAACCTCAAAATTTGGCTAAAAAAACACATGTTCCTCACATTTCTGTGGCAGAAAGTTCTGGAATCTGAGAGGAGCCACGAATTTCCTTCCACCCAGCGTTCCCCCACGACTCCCGATAAAAATGATACCTCACTTGTGTGGGTAGGCCTAGCGCCCGTGACAGGAAATGCCCCAAAGAGCAACGTGGACACAGCCAAATTGGTGAAGGAAAACAGAGGTGTTTTTTGCAAAGTGCCTACCTGTAGATTTTGGCCTGTAGCTCAGCCGCCACCTAGGGAAACCTACCAAACCTGTGCATTTCTGAAAACTAGAGACCTAGGGGAATCCAGGATGGGGTGACTTGTGTGGCTCGGACCAGGTTCTGTTACCCAGAATCCTTTGCAAACCTCAAAATTTGGCTAAAAAAACACATGTTCCTCACATTTCTGTGGCAGAAAGTTCTGGAATCTGAGAGGAGCCACGAATTTCCTTCCACCCAGCGTTCCCCCACGTCTCCCGATAAAAATGATACCTCACTTGTGTGGGTAGGCCTAGCGCCCGCGACAGAAAACGCCCCAAAGCGCAACGTGGACACATCCAAATTTGTGAAGGAAAACAGAGGTGTTTTTTGCAAAGTGCCTACCTGTAGATTTTGGCTTGTAGCTCAGCCGCCACCTAGGGAAACCTAGCAAACCTGTGCATTTCTGAAAACTAGAGACCTAGGGGAATCCAAGATGGGGTGACTTGTGTGGCTCGGACCAGGTTCTGTTACCCAGAATCCTTTGCAAACCTCAAAATTTAGCTAAAAAAACACATGTTCCTCACATTTCTGTGGCAGGAAGTTCTGGAATCTGAGAGGAGCCACGAATTTCCTTCCACCCAGCGTTCCCCCACGTCTCCCGATAAAAATGATACCTCACTTGTGTGGGTAGGCCTAGCGCCCGCGACAGGAAACGCCCCAAAGCGCAACGTGGACACATCCAAATTTGTGAAGGAAAACAGAGGTGTTTTTTGCAAAGTGCCTACCTGTAGATTTTGGCCTCTAGTTCAGCCGCCACCTAGGGAAACCTACCAAACCTGTGCATTTCTGAAAACTAGAGACCTAGGGGAATCCAAGATGGGGTGACTTGTGTGGCTCGGACCAGGTTCTGTTACCCAGAATCCTTTGCAAACCTCAAAATTTGGCTAAAAAAACACATGTTCCTCACATTTCTGTGGCAGAAAGTTCTGGAATCTGAGAGGAGCCACGAATTTCCTTCCACCCAGCGTTCCCCCACGACTCCCGATAAAAATGATACCTCACTTGTGTGGGTAGGCCTAGCGCCCGTGACAGGAAATGCCCCAAAGCGCAACGTGGACACAGCCAAATTGGTGAAGGAAAACAGAGGTGTTTTTTGCAAAGTGCCTACCTGTAGATTTTGGCCTGTAGCTCAGCCGCCACCTAGGGAAACCTACCAAACCTGTGCATTTCTGAAAACTAGAGACCTAGGGGAATCCAGGATGGGGTGACTTGTGTGGCTCGGACCAGGTTCTGTTACCCAGAATCCTTTGCAAACCTCAAAATTTGGCTAAAAAAACACATGTTCCTCACATTTCTGTGGCAGAAAGTTCTGGAATCTGAGAGGAGCCACGAATTTCCTTCCACCCAGCGTTCCCCCACGTCTCCCGATAAAAATGATACCTCACTTGTGTGGGTAGGCCTAGCGCCCGCGACAGAAAACGCCCCAAAGCGCAACGTGGACACATCCAAATTTGTGAAGGAAAACAGAGGTGTTTTTTGCAAAGTGCCTACCTGTAGATTTTGGCTTGTAGCTCAGCCGCCACCTAGGGAAACCTAGCAAACCTGTGCATTTCTGAAAACTAGAGACTTAGGGGAATCCAAGATGGGGTGACTTGTGTGGCTCGGACCAGGTTCTGTTACCCAGAATCCTTTGCAAACCTCAAAATTTGGCTAAAAAAACACATGTTCCTCACATTTCTGTGGCAGGAAGTTCTGGAATCTGAGAGGAGCCACAAATTTCCTTCCACCCAGCGTTCTCCCACGTCTCCCGATAAAAATGATACCTCACTTGTGTGGGTAGGCCTAGCGCCCGCGACAGGAAACGCCCCAAAGCGCAACGTGGACACATCCAAATTTGTGAAGGAAAACAGAGGTGTTTTTTGCAAAGTGCCTACCTGTAGATTTTGGCCTCTAGCTCAGCCGCCACCTAGGGAAACCTACCAAACCTGCGCATTTCTGAAAACTAGAGACCTAGGGGAATCCAAGATGGGGTGACTTGTGTGGCTCGGACCAGGTTCTGTTACCCAGAATCCTTTGCAAACCTCAAAATTTGGCTAAAAAAACACATGTTCCTCACATTTCTGTGGCAGAAAGTTCTGGAATCTGAGAGGAGCCACAAATTTCCTTCCACCCAGCGTTCCCCCACGTCTCCCGATAAAAATTATACCTGACTTGTGTGGGTAGGCCTAGCGCCCGCGACAGGAAACGCCCCAAAGCCCAACGTGGACACATCCAAATTTGTGAAGGAAAACAGAGGTGTTTTTTGCAAAGTGCCTACCTGTAGATTTTGGCCTCTAGCTCAGCCGCCACCTAGGGAAACCTACCAAACCTGTGCATTTCTGAAAACTAGAGACCTAGGGGAATCCAAGATGGGGTGACTTGTGTGGCTCGGACCAGGTTCTGTTACCCAGAATCCTTTGCAAACCTCAAAATCTGGCTAAAAAAACACATGTTCCTCACATTTCTGTGGCAGAAAGTTCTGGAATCTGAGAGGAGACACGAATTTCCTTCCACCCAGCGTTCCCCCACGTCTCCCAATAAAAATTATACCTGACTTTTGTGGGTAGGCCTAGCGCCCGTGACAGGAAATGCCCCAAAGCGCAACGTGGACACAGCCAAATTGGTGAAGGAAAACAGAGGTGTTTTTTGCAAAGTGCCTATCTGTAGATTTTGGCCTGTAGCTCAGCCGCCACCTAGGGAAACCTACCAAACCTGTGCATTTCTGAAAACTAGAGACCTAGGGGAATCCAAGATGGGGTGACTTGTGTGGCTCGGACCAGGTTCTGTTACCCAGAATCCTTTGCAAACCTCAAAATTTGGCTAAAAAAACACATGTTCCTCACATTTCTGTGGCAGAAAGTTCTGGAATCTGAGAGGAGCCACGAATTTCCTTCCACCCAGCGTTCCCCCACGTCTCCCGATAAAAATGATACCTCACTTGTGTGGGTAGGCCTAGCACCCGTGACAGGAAATGCCCCAAAGCGCAACGTGGACACAGCCAAATTGGTGAAAGAAAACAGAGGTGTTTTTTGCAAAGTGCCTACCTGTAGATTTTGGCCTGTAGCTCAGCCGCCACCTAGGGAAACCTACCAAACCTGTGCATTTCTGAAAACTAGAGACCTAGGGGAATCCAATATGGGGTGACTTGTGTGGCTCGGACCAGGTTCTGTTACCCAGAATCCTTTGCGAACCTCAAAATTTGGCTAAAAAAACACATGTTCCTTACATTTCTGTGGCAGAAAGTTCTGGAATCTGATAGGAGCCACGAATTTCCTTCCACCCAGCGTTCCCCCACGTCTCCCGATAAAAATGATACCTCACTTGTGTGGGTAGGCCTAGCGCCCGTGACAGGAAATGCCCCAAAGTGCAACGTGGACACAGTCAAATTGGTGAAGGAAAACAGAGGTGTTTTTTGCAAAGTGCCTACCTGTAGATTTTGGCCTGTAGCTCAGCCGCCACCTAGGGAAACCTACCAAACCTGTGCATTTCTGAAAACTAGAGACCTAGGGGAATCCCAGATGGGGTGACTTGTGTGGCTCGGACCAGGTTCTGTTACCCAGAATCCTTTGCAAACCTCAAAATTTGGCTAAAAAATCACATGTTCCTCACATTTCTGTGGCAGAAAGTTCTGGAATCTGAGAGGAGCCACGAATTTCCTTTTACCCAGCGTTCCCCCACGTCTCCCGATAAAAATGATACCTCACTTGTGTGGGTAGGCCTAGCGCCCGTGACAGGAAATGCCCCAAAGCGCAACGTGGACACAGCCAAATTGGTGAAGGAAAACAGAGGTGTTTTTTGCAAAGTGCCTACCTGTAGATTTTGGCCTGTAGCTCAGCCGCCACCTAGGGAAACCTACCAAACCTGTGCATTTCTGAAAACTAGAGACCTAGGGGAATCCAGGATGGGGTGACTTGTGTGGCTCGGACCAGGTTCTGTTACCCAGAATCCTTTGCAAACCTCAAAATTTGGCTAAAAAAACACATGTTCCTCACATTTCTGTGGCAGAAAGTTCTGGAATCTGAGAGGAGCCACGAATTTCCTTCTACCCAGCGTTCCCCCACGTCTCCCGATAAAAATGATACCTCACTTGTGTGGGTAGGCCTAGCGCCCGCGACAGAAAACACCCCAAAGCGCAACGTGGACACATCCAAATTTGTGAAGGAAAACAGAGGTGTTTTTTGCAAAGTGCCTACCTGTAGATTTTGGCTTGTAGCTCAGCCGCCACCTAGGGAAACCTACCAAACCTGTGCATTTCTGAAAACTAGAGACCTAGGGGAATCTAAGATGGGGTGACTTGTGTGGCTCGGACCAGGTTCTGTTACCCAGAATCCTTTGCAAACCTCAAAATTTGGTTAAAAAAACACATGTTCCTCACATTTCTGTGGCAGGAAGTTCTGGAATCTGAGAGGAGCCACGAATTTCCTTCCACCCAGCGTTCCCCCACGTCTCCCGATAAAAATGATACCTCACTTGTGTGGGTAGGCCTAGCGCCCGCGACAGGAAACGCCCCAAAGCGCAACGTGGACACATCCAAATTTGTGAAGGAAAACAGAGGTGTTTTTTGCAAAGTGCCTACCTGTAGATTTTGGCCTCTAGTTCAGCCGCCACCTAGGGAAACCTACCAAACCTGTGCATTTCTGAAAACTAGAGACCTAGGGGAATCCAAGATGGGGTGACTTGTGTGGCTCGGACCAGGTTCTGTTACCCAGAATCCTTTGCAAACCTCAAAATTTGGCTAAAAAAACACATGTTCCTCACATTTCTGTGGCAGAAAGTTCTGGAATCTGAGAGGAGCCACAAATTTCCTTCCACCCAGCATTCCCCCACGTCTCCCGATAAAAATGATACCTCACTTGTGTGGGTAGGCCTAGCGCCCCTGACAGGAAATGCCCCAAAGCGCAACGTGGACACAGCCAAATTGGTGAAGGAAAACAGAGGTGTTTTTTGCAAAGTGCCTACCTGTAGATTTTGGCCTGTAGCTCAGCCGCCACCTAGGGAAACCTACCAAACCTGTGCATTTCTGAAAACTAGAGACCTAGGGGAATCCAAGATGGGGTGACTTGTGTGGCTCGGACCAGGTTCTGTTACCCAGAATCCTTTGCAAACCTCAAAATTTGGCTAAAAAAACACATGTTCCTCACATTTCTGTGGCAGAAAGTTCTGGAATCTGAGAGGAGCCACGAATTTCCTTCCACCCAGCGTTCCCCCACGTCTCCCGATAAAAATGATACCTCACTTGTGTGGGTAGGCCTAGCACCCGTGACAGGAAATGCCCCAAAGCGCAACGTGGACACAGCCAAATTGGTGAAGGAAAACAGAGGTGTTTTTTGCAAAGTGCCTACCTGTAGATTTTGGCCTGTAGCTCAGCCGCCACCTAGGGAAACCTACCAAACCTGTGCATTTCTGAAAACTAGAGACCTAGGGGAATCCAAGATGGGGTGACTTGTGTGGCTCGGACCAGGTTCTGTTACCCAGAATCCTTTGCAAACCTCAAAATTTGGCTAAAAAAACACATGTTCCTCACATTTCTGTGGCAGAAAGTTCTGGAATCTGAGAGGAGCCACAAATTTCCTTCCACCCAGCATTCCCCCACGTCTCCCGATAAAAATGATACCTCACTTGTGTGGGTAGGCCTAGCGCCCCTGACAGGAAATGCCCCAAAGCGCAACGTGGACACAGCCAAATTGGTGAAGGAAAACAGAGGTGTTTTTTGCAAAGTGCCTACCTGTAGATTTTGGCCTGTAGCTCAGCCGCCACCTAGGGAAACCTACCAAACCTGTGCATTTCTGAAAACTAGAGACCTAGGGGAATCCAAGATGGGGTGACTTGTGTGGCTCGGACCAGGTTCTGTTACCCAGAATCCTTTGCAAACCTCAAAATTTGGCTAAAAAAACACATGTTCCTCACATTTCTGTGGCAGAAAGTTCTGGAATCTGAGAGGAGCCACGAATTTCCTTCCACCCAGCGTTCCCCCACGTCTCCCGATAAAAATGATACCTCACTTGTGTGGGTAGGCCTAGCACCCGTGACAGGAAATGCCCCAAAGCGCAACGTGGACACAGCCAAATTGGTGAAGGAAAACAGAGGTGTTTTTTGCAAAGTGCCTACCTGTAGATTTTGGCCTGTAGCTCAGCCGCCACCTAGGGAAACCTACCAAACCTGTGCATTTCTGAAAACTAGAGACCTAGGGGAATCCAAGATGGGGTGACTTGTGTGGCTCGGACCAGGTTCTGTTACCCAGAATCCTTTGCAAACCTCAAAATTTGGCTAAAAAAACACATGTTCCTCACATTTCTGTGGCAGAAAGTTCTGGAATCTGAGAGGAGCCACGAATTTCCTTCCACCCAGCATTCCCCCACGTCTCCCGATAAAAATGACACCTCACTTGTGTGGGTAGGCCTAGCGCCCGTGACAGGAAATGCCCCAAAGCGCAACGTGGACACAGCCAAATTGGTGAAGGAAAACAGAGGTGTTTTTTGCAAAGTGCCTACCTGTAGATTTTGGCCTGTAGCTCAGCCGCCACCTAGGGAAACCTACCAAACCTGTGCATTTCTGAAAACTAGAGACCTAGGGGAATCCAAGATGGGGTGACTTGTGTGGCTCGGACCAGGTTCTGTTACCCAGAATCCTTTGCAAACCTCAAAATTTGGCTAAAAAAACACATGTTCCTCACATTTCTGTGGCAGAAAGTTCTCGAATCTGAGAGGAGCCACAAATTTCCTTCCACCCAGCGTTCCCCCACGTCTCCCGATAAAAATGATACCTGACTTGTGTGGGTAGGCCTAGCGCCCATGACAGGAAATGCCCCAAAGCGCAACGTGGACACAGCCAAATTGGTGAAGGAAAACAGAGGTGTTTTTTGCAAAGTGCCTACCTGTAGATTTTGGCCTGTAGCTCAGCCGCCACCTAGGGAAACCTACCAAACCTGTGCATTTCTGAAAACTAGAGACCTAGGGGAATCCAAGATGGGGTGACTTGTGTGGCTCGGACCAGGTTCTGTTACCCAGAATCCTTTGCAAACCTCAAAATTTGGCTAAAAAAACACATGTTCCTCACATTTCTGTGGCAGAAAGTTCTGGAATCTGAGAGCAGCCACGAATTTCCTTCCACCCAGCGTTCCCCCACGTCTCCCGATAAAAATGATACCTCACTTGTGTGGGTAGGCCTAGCGACCCGTGACAGGAAATGCCCCAAAGCGCAATGTGGACACAGCCAAATTTGTGAAGGAAAACAGAGGTGTTTTTTGCTAAGTGCCTACCTGTAGATTTTGGCCTGTAGCTCAGCCGCCACCTAGGGAAACCTACCAAACCTGTGCATTTCTGAAAACTAGAGACCTAGGGGAATCCAAGATGGGGTGACTTGTGTGGCTCGGACAAGGTTCTGTTACCCAGAATCCTTTGCAAACCTCAAAATTTGGCTAAAAAAACACATGTTCCTCACATTTCTGTGGCAGAAAGTTCTGGAATCTGAGAGGAGCCACGAATTTCCTTCCACCCAGCGTTGCGCCACGTCTCCCGATAAAAATGATACCTCACTTGTGTGGGCAGGCCTAGCGCCCGTGACAGGATATGCCCCAAAACGCAACGTGGACACATCACATTGTTTCATTGAAAACAGTGCCTACCTGTAGATTTTGGCCTCTAGCTCAGCCGGCACCTAGGGAAACCTACCAAACCTGTGCATTTCTGAAAACTAGAGACCTAGGGGAATCCAAGATGGGGTGACTTGTGTGGTTCGGACCAGGTTCTGTTACCCAGAATCCTTTGCAAACCTCAAATTCTGTCTAAAAAAACACATTTTCCACACATTTCGGTGACAGAAAGTTCTGGAATCTGAGTGGAGCCACAAATTTCCTTCCACCCAGCGTTCCCCCAAGTCTCCCGATAAAAATGATACCTCACTTGTGTGGGTGGGCCAGGTGCCTGCAACAGAATAAGGCCCAAAACTTGTAGTGATAGAGGGGATAGCACAGCAAGTTTATAAGGACATATTCTTTTATACATCTTTAGACTGACTCTGCTTTGGGGACCCACATAAGTGAGGTGTCATTTTACTTGGGAGGCTGAGGGGAACACTGGGGAGTAGGAATTTTGTGCTGCAGTGGTGATCCTACGAGGAAAAGTAAGGAAATTATGCTTTTTTAAGCACATTTTGAGGTTTACAGAGGAGTCTGGGTAAGAAAATGTTGGGGGATCCACGCAAGCCACACCTCCCTGGACTCCTTGGGGTGTCTAGTTTTATAAAATGTCTGGGTTTGGTAGGTTTCCCTAGATGAAGGCCGCACACAGGACCAAAAACATAGGTGCCCTCTCCCCCCCAAACACAGGTAGTTTTGTAATATATCGTTTTGATGTGCCCACATACGTCCGTGATGTGCCAAACACTAAAATTTTGAAAAGAAACACAGTTAGGTTATGTGAAAAAGACCCCTCACCCACCGACCAAGTTGGTGGCATGCTTCATCATCGGGGTCCCACCTGAGGCACCTAGCGTGTCACAGGTGTGCTGCGACGCCTGATTACAGCGGAGCAGGTTTTGTCATTTTTACCACACATACTGGTTGGATTTGGCACGAGGGTGAGTGATGGTTCAGTGGATCAAATTTTACTAACAAGAGCTTTCACAAAAATGAAATGCACTGTTAGTAACTGAAAGGCAAAAAACTGAACCAATGACTCACAGCTCGTGAGCTGTAAAGCCGCCACAAGGCACCAACCGCTTTACAGTCCATTCACACAACTTTCATACATGACACACACAAGGCCATTCACACCGCCAGCCACGGGCCCAGCACATTACAACACTCACATCGACAGACAGCGCCACTCAAGGGCCCATCACTTACATATGCCCACATGCCTGATACAACAATCACACCAGCTGATGGGAGTGTGTGAACTGGTGTTTGGCTGGCAGTGTGTTGCAGTAGCCAACAGCAAGTCAATATGTACACTCTCAGCCAAGCCCCACTCCACCCACAATGGCATCATTTTTATTTATTTTTTTAACAGAGGAACCCCTAACTAAGTAGAAAGAATTACAAAACTACAAACACAAAAGCTCTAACTAAGAACATGACAGAAATGCTAACAATGAAACTAAACACATGAAAATACAAAACAGACATGAGTTTACACTCATGGTTGTTACCAGAAATTCTTCTGGGTGTGGTAATTCTTAAAACAAGCACCGACACACAGCCCAGGCTTTGAAGGACAATCTGGGCAGTACATTCGAGTCTCCCTCCGGATACCTCTTCGAAAACACACTCTACATTTCTTAGCTGGAAAGTCTTTTTTGGGTGTGGGAGGAATGTGCTCAGCAAAGTGGCGATCTTTCAATCTAGCCACATCCTCCACCACTGCTCCTCTAGGAACTCTGGCCTGTTCCACCACAATAAGGCTCTCTATCACTGACTCCTGAAATTTCACAAATGTCATCTTTGACTCTGGAGACCTATCCCTAAACACAATAAAAGCATTGAAGGTTGCTAAGTGGAAGAGGTGAAGTGCTAACTTCTTATACCAAACGTAAGACTTACGAATAGCAGTATAAGGTTCCAACCTCTGGTCAACTCTATCTACACCTCCCATGTGCTTATTATCATCTAAAATGCACACAGGTTTGCGCACTTCAGCAACCTGGCCCCAAACAGTCACAGGGGAAGTACTCTCATCATGGATGGTACTTAGCATGTAGACATCCCTCTTGTCTGAAAATTTCAAAGCTAGCAGCTCCTCGTTCCGCAAGGCACAGCACTGTCCTCTCTCAAGTTTTTTACAGACAAGCTCCCTTGGATAGCCTTTCCAGTTAGAACGGATTGTGCCACAAGCAACTGTGTCCACTCTAAACAATTCCTTGAACAATTGCACACCAGTGTAGAAGTTATCTACATACAAATGGTGACCTTTGTTGAACAGTCGTCTACCAAGATCCCACACAATTTTCTCAGTAACTCCACAAGTAGGAGGACAACCAGGGGGGTCAATATTGGAATCCCTACCAGTGTACACACGGAAACTATACACATATCCTGTCCTACTTTCAGACAGGATATACAATTTAATTCCATACCGTGCCCTTTTGCTAGGAATGTACTGCCTAAAAACCAAACGACCCTTGAAGAGGACCAAAGACTCGTCCACACTTAACTCTTTGCCTGGAACAGAGACCTCCGAAAACCGATCTACAAAATGATCAAGGACAGGCCTAATCTTAAAAAGACGGTCAGAATCTGGGTGATCTCGTGGCAAGGCTAATGCATTGTCAACAAAATGCAGCATCCTAAGAAGAAGCAAATACCGATTACGACTCATGGTCTCTGGAAATATAGCTGTTGCCATCAAGGGACTAGTAGACCAATAAGAAGCCAGTGACGGCTTCCTTATCAACCCCATCAAAAAAGTCAAACCCAAAAACTTTTTTAACTCGTCCAAATTTGTGGGAATCCACTGGGCAGCTCTAGAGTGTGGCCTAAGTCTAGCAGCGTTGTCCCTCAAATGCTGCTCCGCATACAAATTAGTCTGCTCAACAATCTCTTCCAAAAACACATCATCCATGAATAACTCAAAGAAATTGATAGGCATAAAGTTCTCTGTATTGGCGTTACACCCCGGGAGACCAGTAAAGGCAGGCAACTCTGGCTGCTCCATGTTTGGGGCAACCCAGACATCAGGTCTTATAACGGGAAACCTTTCAGCCCCAGGTTGCTGCACTATTGGCACATCAATGTCCTCCTCTAAAACAGGCCCTTCATCTGCACTGAGTGTGGCTTCATCATCAGAAGATTCCCCTCCAAGAGAAACATCACTGCCAGAATCTCTGACTCCTCCTCTGCCTCAGATGCAGAGTCCGTCTCATAGTCATGATCAGACTGTGACTCAAAAAGCATACCAACCACCTGCTGAGCGGTCATCCTGCGGCTAGCCATGATCTCTCCTGCTAAAATTAACTGGACAAATTCACCACCAACAACCAGCACTGTGTAAGACAAGTAACAAAGTGTAGCTTTGTTAGTAAGAGTTATAAACTCAAAAACGATACCGCTCACTTGCCTGAAAAAGCTTGATTCACCAGCTACTACATAGCAATCACCAATGATATCCCACTAAAAATAAAGAAAGAAAGGCAAATTAGAAATAAGACAAAACAAATATCATTGTGCACAAACCTAAGGACAATTTCACACACAATCCTGCATTTAGTACACCCCCTACAAACATGTCATTCATGCATGGCAACAATACTCCTTTGGAGAAAATTGTTTTTACTTACCTAAAACATGCAACTGTGCAAACTGCAGGTCAACCACCGCCAAAACCGCAAGGAGCCACAGCAAATGAAGCAAAAGCTTTGAACTAGAACAAAAAGGAGGAAAACATTTTTTATCACAAATGCAAAGACTTCTTCAGTTGACAAACACCCCACCATCAAACATTTAGAAATTGGTGCCTAAGTGGATTCTGCCATAGGGGCAGATGGGCCTACTAATAAAATAGGCCTGTCTACCCCAAGGAAGCCAGAAAATACCTTTAGTAGTGTGTCCCCATGGAGAGCGACCCTTGCCAAAGGGGACAGCCCTCAAAAAAAAAAAAAAAACACACACAACACTATCCCTGGTGCCTAAGTGGCTTCTACCCCCCTTGGGGGCAGGTGGGCCTAACAAAATAGGCCCATCTGCCCCCAGGGGGTGTAGAAATGGGCAACAGGTCAATGCCCCCCTTGGGGGGGTGCCCCGTGACCAAGGGTATGCCCACCCACAAAAATAAAAAAATAAAAAAAAATCCCTGGCGTTCTAGTAGTTTCTGCCCCCCTTGGGGGCAGACCAGCCTAAAAATAATAGGCTGATCTGTCTCCAAGGGGTGCAGAAATGGCCTGGGTACATGTGCCCCCAAAGTGGGGGGCGACCCTTGCCCAAGGCCCCCCCCATCCACTAACACACACACACACACACACACTATCCCTGGTGTCTAAGTGGCTTCTGCCCCCCTTGGGGGCAGGTGGGCCTAAGAAAATAGGCCCATCTGCCCCCAGGGGGTGTAGAAATGGCCAACAGGTCAATGCCCCCCTTGGGGGGGCGCCCCGTGACCAAGGGGACACCCCCCAAAAAAATAAACAAATAAAAAAAAATCCCTGGCGTTCTAGTAGTTTCTGCCCCCCTCGGGGGCAGACCAGCCTAAAAATAATAGGCTGATCTGTCTCCAAGGGGTGCAGAAATGGCCTGGGTACATGTGCCCCCAAAGTGGGGGGCGACCCTTGCCCAAGGCCCCCCCCATCCACTAACACACACACACACACACTATCCCTGGTGTCTAAGTGGCTTCTGCCCCCCTTGGGGGCAGGTGGGCCTAAGAAAATAGGCCCATCTGCCCCCAGGGGGTGTAGAAATGGGCAACAGGTCAATGCCCCCCTTGGGGGGGCGCCCCGTGACCAAGGGGACACCCCCCCACAGAAATAAACAAATAAAAAAAAATCCCTGGCGTTCTAGTACTTTCTGCCCCCCTTGGGGGCAGACCAGCCTAAAAATAATAGGCTGATCTGTCTCCAAGGGGTGCAGAAATGGCCTGGGTACATGTGCCCCCAAAGTGGGGGGCGACCCTTGCCCAAGGCCCCCCCCATCCACTAACACACACACACACACACACTATCCCTGGTGTCTAAGTGGCTTCTGCCCCCCTTGGGGGCAGGTGGGCCTAAGAAAATAGGCCCATCTGCCCCCAGGGGGTGTAGAAATGGGCAACAGGTCAATGCCCCCCTTGGGGGGCGCCCCCTGACCAAGGGGACGCCCCCCCAAAAAAAAAAAAAAAAAAAAACCCTGGCGTTCTAGTAGTTTCTGCCCCCCTCGGGGGGAGACCAGACTAAAAATAATAGGCTGATCTGTCTCCAAGGGGTGCAGAAATGGCCTGGGTACATGTGCCTCCAAAGTGGGGGGCGACCCTTGCCCAAGGCCCCCCCCATCCACTAACACACACACACACTATCCCTGGTGTCTAAGTGGCTTCTGCCCCCCTTGGGGGCAGGTGGGCCTAAGAAAATAGGCCCATCTGTCCCCAGGGGGTGTAGAAATGGGCAACAGGTCAATGCCCCCCTTGGGGGGGCGCCCCGTGACCAAGGGGACGCCCCCCCACAAAAATAAACAAATTTTAAAAAAACCCTGGCGTTCTAGTGGTTTCTGCCCCCCTTGGGGGCAGACCAGCCTAAAAATAATAAGCTGATCTGTGTCCAAGGGGTGCAGAAATGGCCTGGGTACATGTGCCCCCAAAGTGGGGGGCGACCCTTGCCCAAGGCCCCCCCCCCATCCACTAACACACACACACTATCCCTGGTGTCTAAGTGGCTTCTGCCCCCCTTGGGGGCAGGTGGGCCTACAAAAATAGGCCCACCTGCCCCCAGGGGGGGCAGAAATGGCCAACAGGTCAATGCCCCCCTTGGGGGGGCGCCCCGTGCCCAAGGGGACGCCCCCCCACAAAAATAAACACATAAAAAAAAATCCCTGGCGTTCCAGTGGTTTCTGCCCCCCTTGGGGCAGATCAGCCTAAAAATAATAGGCTGATCTGCCCTCAAGGAGGCCAGAAATGGCCCTAAAAGACATGCCCCCCAAAGGGGAGCGACCCTTGCCCAAGGGGGCGCCCCCCCATCCACTACACACACAATCCCTGGTGCCTAAGTGGCTTCTGCCCCCCTTGGGGGCAGATGGACCTAAAAAAAATAGGCCGATTTGCCCCCAAGGGGGACAGGAAAGGCCAACAGTTCTCTGCCCCCTTGCGGGGGGGCGCCCCTTGCCCAAGGGGGCACCCCCCAACACATAAATGCAAAAAAAATTATAAATCCCTGGTGATCTAGTGTTTTCTGCCCCCCTTGGGGGCAGATCTGGCTGAAAAGTAGCCAATCTGCCCCCAAGGGGGGCAGAAATGGCCTAAGAAATTGCCCCCTAAAGGGGAGCGACCCTTGCCCAAGGGGCCGCTCCCTGCAAGCCGAAATCGGCAAATATATACCAAAAAAAAACAATCCCTGGTGTCTAGTGGGCATTCCTGCTGCCCGATCGCAATGTGATTGGGCAGCAGGAATGCTCAAAGAGACACCGGGGGAAAGGAAAAGCCTTTCCTTTTCCCCGGTGCCTCTTTCTACAAAGCCCCCCACCCACCGGGAAGAGATTCTTACCTCTTCCTTTCTCGCCGCACAGGAAGCAAATGGCTTCCTGTGCGGCGAGAACCCCATAATGAAGTCAGCGCGCGATCGCGCGCTGACGTCATTATGGGGGGGTGGGGGGGGTCGGGGGTGGAAGGGGAAGGGCTTCCCCTTCCATCCCTGACTTTGGGGGGTGGGGGGAAGCACACAGAGGGAGCGAGAGCGCTCCCTCTGGGCTGTGTGCCGAGGACGTAGTGGTTACGTCCTCGGCACAGCAGCACTGTGCCGCGGGACGTAACCACTACGTCCGCGGCACAGAAGGGGTTAAATGCATGTTGTGTGTTTGCTTCAATGTGATTGTGTGTTTACATGAGCGAGAAAGAGAGGGTGTATGTGTGGACATGTTTATGTGTAAGCATATGTGTGTGAGTGAAACTGAAGGTCAAAGGGCATGTGATGTCACTTCCACTACCTCTGGCATTTTGGTGAACTGACGTTCATGACCATGATGTGCAGTGCTTTGACTGTAATGCACTTATCACAAAGCAAACTGAACATTTACTAAATTCTGATGAAGAATGAACATGGGAAGCAGGTCATGCACTTACCTATACGTGCCATAATAATTCAGTATCAGGGCAAGTTCGACACCAATGGGTTTGAATCCGTAGGTGAAAATGAAGTCATGGCATGTGCATTTGTACTTTCTTCACTATCTGCCCTCTACCTGTGCAATATCCATAG
Organism: Pleurodeles waltl; assembly: GCF_031143425.1. Taxonomy (NCBI): domain Eukaryota; kingdom Metazoa; phylum Chordata; class Amphibia; order Caudata; family Salamandridae; genus Pleurodeles; species Pleurodeles waltl. The sequence goes on from NC_090444.1 coordinate 829,898,403, forward strand.
GAAAGTACACCTTCCATAAGATTTTCTTACTGTTCATGTCTGTCTTCATCTGTCATGACAACTCTTTTATAATTGCCAATTGAATGTATACTAATGCTTCCGTCCCTAGCTATTTGGAGCTCAAGCGAATTTTTCTTTTATGTGCCCTCAGTGTGCTTACTGTGCTAAATCCAACTTCTTCCAATATGTGAATGCAAGTTGAGGGTGTCAGAGTATTCCTTCCGAGGCCTATTTCTCGAACTGAGCCATCATATCTACAATTGAAACTAAGACAAACATGCTGAGCAAGACTGCCTAAGTTCCCTGAAGTAATAAGCCAAACAAATGTCCTGTGGGGCTCATTCACTGACACCTCTGCTTTTGCTCTGAAAGTGTGAAAACTCAATTACTAACTTGTGTCATACCCAATGATTTTGAAAAACGGTACAGTGCACAATATCTTGTATGATGGTTGTTTACACATCTTATACTAAAGATTTGGAAGCAATCAACATGCAAGATATTGTGTCCCATACCTCTTTTCAATTACTTTGGTTATGATACAGATTACTAATTGAGTTTTCACACTTTCAAAGCAAGTAGAAATGTTGGTGAATAAGCCCCACGGGATATTTATTTGATTTATAACATTCTGATTTTCATGGCCAATCAGGATGGTACTTGTGTAGTATGCATTTTTCCTAAGAAACACTTCAAAATCTAGTCAAGCCTTTGACCTTTTGCCACACAGGGTACTCCATGACAATGTGACATATGTTCTGTCCACCAGTATGTGCAGTGTGGGGACTAAAATGCGCTTGTCAATCGGAGAACAGAATACCTAACATGTTCTGCCTTCAGATAAAGGTGTCGAGTAGGTATTAATGTATGTCCTCAAGTAGAGGAACTAAAATTCTTCGTCTGCTTGCATAGTGAAGTAGTAGCTCATGGACAGTAGGTATCAATGCATAGCCATTGAAAGATTCACCTAATGGCAACTGCACTTCAGTCAATTTTCCAGTACTTCACTTATGTATGATACAACATAAAGCAAGTAGGAAACGCAGAGCAGGCTGAGGTGGGCACTGGGGACAGTAAACACGACTCTCCTGCCTCTTTCCCTGCTTAGAGCAGATTTAACAACGACAACATGGTTGAGCCTTTTCAGTGTTTCAGGAATGCAATCAGCAAAGTGTTGCTCCTGCTGCCTTGCCACTTCTTCCATTCTTTGCCGCAAAAACGAACTATACCGCAGTCCACAGTGCCAGCTTTGTACAGCTCACCTGAACAGCTCTACTCCCGTATAGAAGTTGTTCACATTACGTTCATGACCTTTGTGAAGGAGTGGCTGGATACGCTCCCATACAATCTGACTCCTGGCCAAGGAGGGCAACCTACAGGATTTGTGGTGTGTGGTGATTGAGAGTGTCGTAGTGGTTTCAGTAGCACTGCTTTCCGACTACCAGTGGATATCCAGTTCCCCAAATTCTTCGGCAATATCTTCTTTGCTTATAAAAGAAAGAGAAATTTAGGAACTTGCCTGTGCATTAATTATATAGCATAAAATATTTATCAAGTAAGTTTTAATAATGTAGCTGCAATATACAGGCAATATTCAGTGATTGTTAACATTCTGGATGGACGATTATGTTGCACATGTGCCTGTAAGGTGGCAGTCACTCACCATCTATCATATGATGCAAACCACTTCTATTAAGGTTGACAGAATATCACAAACTTTACTGATGGATGAATTATGTCACATATGTGCCTGATAAGGTGTCAGTCACTTACCATCTATCATATGATACAAACCACTTCTATTAAGGTTGACAGAATATCTCAAACTTTACTGATGGATGAAGGCATCTACCATCACCAGCATCAGGACTTGTTTATATTTATTGGAAAATCTCAACAACAGGATCGATTGCTTACACTTCCCTAACTATGCACACATAATTTATTGTGCTTTCGTTTGTCTGCAGTATGCGTAGCTAACACATACGTAGGCACAGAAACGCAGGAGGCCACTGAGCATGTTTTAGTACATTTAGTACATTACCATTTATGCTTTCATTTTACTATAGTTGTCTGCTATTGCTTCTGATTTTTAAGTAACATGTTTTAGGTTACAATTCTGCCCCAACTCTAATACACTTGTGCTATATAACATATAATTCTTCTAAACCAGTCAAATTCTGAAAATCAGGATCAATATGTTTCTTTACATTTGTGCTGGTATGTTCTGGTAGTCTTCAAAGAATATACATTGCAGGCATTTGAAGATAAGGGCTAATTTTTGATAGGGAGGTACAGCTTAAGTAATGTAGAGGAAGCCCATGAGCTTTCAAGATAGAAGAGATGTTGCCAACGCAATGAAATTTATGTCCAAAGATGACGCACCGGCTCTGATGGGGTTCCAGCAGACTTATTTTAAAACAGATCCTTCATTATGGGCAAAGATCCTCACTCATGTGTTGAATGCCCTGAGTAGGTCTGGCCTCCCAGATTCTTGGTCAAAATCCATAATTATTCCAGTATTCAAGAACGGTTCAAAAAGGGTTCCAGACCCAAGTGTTATAGGCCCATATCATTAATGGACTCAGTGGTTAAAGTAATGGGGAGAGTGATCCTTGCCAGGTTAACTGCCTGGTTGGATAAGAATGAAGACATCTCAGTCCTGCAATTTCACTTCAGACCACGTATGGGCACCCTCGATCAATGCCTTAACTTACATTTGATTATAAAAAAGTACACAGTAATCAAGGGAGTCATGTGACAACTTGCTTTTATGGATTTAACATCAGCCTTCGAAAGGGGGAACAGGGCAAAACTCTGGCCGCTGCTCTTGGACTTGAAAATGGCCCAGGAGATAGTGAACTTTTTGCATAGTTTACACCTCAACTTAACAGCCTCAGTTAGGTACAATGTGAATGGGGGCTTGTCACCTTCATTTACTGTAAATATGGGCACTGGGCAAGGTTGTGTACTAGCACCATTACTCTTGACTCTGTGCATTAACAAGTTGGGTCCCAAGTTATGTGCTTCTAACACCCACATTCCACCTAGGGGGCTCTTTTTTAATTCCTGCCCTACTTTATGCAGATGACACTGCGTTTTCGGCCCTAACAGGGGGTAGGGTTGCAACATCTTCTAGATAGCTTTGTGGACTTTAGGATCTCAATTGATTGAAGCACTAATTATACTAGATCAAACATTATGATTATGGGTCCCAATCAAAATAACAAGAGCCTGAAGAAGTGCTTCGGGGGTGAAGTCAAGATCACCAGGGTCAATGCATTTTCATATTTGGGTGTGTTCTTTGATGACAGGGGTTGTTGATCTGCATTAAACTGGGGAAAGAGAAATTTCATGGCCAGAGCTGTTGCGACTGTGTCTGATTTTACTAGAAAATTGGGCACTAAGCCCATCTAGGACCTTCTTAAAGTTTACCATTGAAAATGTATTGTATTGAGTAGCTATGGATGTGATATCTGGGTTTATAAACCCATGCCGGAAATGCAGGTGCATGAAAACAAGTTTTTGAGAAGACTGTTAGCAGTCCCCCAGTCCACAGCCTCTTATATTGTAGATGAGAAACTGGGTGCAATATAGGTCTATGATCATTTGGTCTTACGCCCAGTGACCTGGTGGCTCAGGATCTGGAATAAACCAGAACTTAAACTGAATTGCATTGTCCTTAAGGACTGTTCAGCACTAGAGGAGGACAATAACATCTTGTGACTCAATTACATTAGACTGGTCATAGAGAAATAAATCACCGTGAACTGTTTAGCTCTCCTGAAACAATTTCCGGAAATGAACTGGCTTGGGTAAAGAGACTCTTCCTATCCTTGGCTTAAGTGGAAAGAGAAGCTCGCGATCTGCGTAAATCACTTCTTTGGGCCTATGCTCTATTAAGCTCGGGCTCTACAATAGAACTGTATCTCTTTTTAGTAACCATTCCTTTAACTAGGTCCTTCTTCTCAGATTTAGACTGAATCTTCTGAATTGGTTCTTAGTGGAAATGCCAGGATGGAATTCGGTATCCAACTTGTTCCCTTGCAGCTGACACAACTTTTTGCCTCAAGACACTATGGCCCATATTTATCCTTTTCTTGCGCTGCATTTGTGTCATTTTCTGACGCAAAAGCAAGGCAAACTTACAAAATATAATTGTATTTTGTACGTTTGCGCTGCTTTTGCGTAAAAAAATGATGCAAATGTGGCGCAAAAAAAAGTATAAATATGCGCCTGTGCATTTTGTGATGGTCTGCGATCATTATTGTTTCCTAAGACAAAAGTATATTTTGTCACTACTAAGAAGATTGGGCTTTGTGCGGGTCAGACTAGCCCCCCAATTTCTACATATGTTGACAAGTGCTAGATTCTGTTTTAATGTTGCCAGCTTCCTGGTAGGGGCCTTGTGATCTAGAAAGAAACGCTTAGCCCCAATGGCTTTTCAGTCCTAATGGGCTGATATTTAATAGGACACGAGGGGCATTTTATATTTCGGTCATTTTAATTTTTGTCAGAATGTATTTTTATAGATTGTTTTCTAGTTGTTATGTTTTACTTGTGATTGTTTTTAGATATTTTTAATGTATGCTTTTTATATTTCTTTTATGATTTTAAGTAATCAAATAAAGAATGACTGACTGCTGAGGGATAGGAATATGTTATTATGGGGGTCATTCTGACCCCGGCGGTCCGCCAGGGTCGGCGGGAGCACCACCAACAGGCTGGCGGTGCTCCGCAGGGCATTCTGACCGTGGCGGTATGGCCGCGGTCAGAACAGGAAAACCGGCGGTCTCCCGCCGGTTTTCCGCTGCCCTGCAGAATCCTCCATGGCAGCGCAGCTTGCTGCGCCGCCATGGGGATTCCGACACCCCATACCGCCATCCTGTTCCTGGCGGTTCGCCCGCCAGGAACAGGATGGCGGTATGGGGTGTCGTGGGGCCCCTGGGGGCCCTTGCAGTGCCCATGCCAATGGCATGGGCACTGCAGGGGCCCCCGTAAGAGGGCCCCACAAAGAATTTCAGTGTCTGCTTAGCAGACACTGAAATTCGCGACGGGTGCAAATGCACCCGTCGCACCTTACCCACTCCGCCGGCTCCATTCGGAGCCGGCTTCCTCGTGGGAAGGGGTTTCCCGCTGGGCTGGCGGGCGGCCTTCTGGCGGTCACCCGCCAGCCCAGCGGGAAAGCCAGAATGGCCTCCGCGGTCTTTCGACCGCAGAGCGGCCATATGGCGGTCCCCGCCAGGCGGGCGGCGACCGCCGCCCGCCGGCCTCGGAATGAGGCCCTATGTCATTATGAGTTTCATTATTCTTTGCCTTTGGTCGCTTGTTTTTTTAAAGCCAATTAATATTTGAGACCCACAGCAACTATACAGTTGGCCTCCCTTCAGAAATATTTAATTATGCAAGAGCTATAGTAGCCCACCCTCAAAGCTCATCCCAAAACCTGTTGCCTTCACCCTTCCAGTTTTCATAAGCCCATTAGGTGCAGTGTTCTGATTCTGTGCACATTATGACCACTAATCCCTGCTATAGTGTAAGTACTCTTCTTGAAACCTGCAAAAACTAGCATTTCTTATTACACACAAATGGTACATGCTATTTATCATACACATTTGTAGTCATCTCAAACTACATGTAGTTAGACCCTCAAAAAATACCAGCAGTGGTCACTCAGCAGTTATAAGGCCGACTACCCCATTATACTTTTCGACAATATTTCCAGCCAACATGTTTAGCCTGTGTTGAGTATTTTAATGCCAACTTTACTTGACATGTATAACGTTTATCTAGGCATAATCCTTCTTTTTTCATACATATCAATCAGATTAAATTAACTATAACTCACCCCTCTACCCTGCACAGTGGTTTTAAAAATTGTGTCATTTGAGCTGTCATGAGTGTTCTTATGAATGACTTAACATGTAATAAGTGATGTAATATGAAAGGGTTTAAGTAGTGCATTGGGAAGGCGCGATTTATAGTCAATTTAGTCTACCCAGCGTGTCTACAGCACTGTGTACGGAGGTGTGTGAAGTATAACTTTAAGTTATAACTATAACTTGAGAATTTCCAATGTTTGTGCAGTTTGTTAAATATTTACATTTTCCTAACTGTAACGTTTCCTCAACCTTTAGTTTTTCAACGGATTTCCATGTTTTTGTAATTGGATTCTAATCACATAATGTTCTTTATTTTGGTAACAATTGTTTTATATATATTTCTTTTGGTACATTTCAATAGTACCTCAGTACATTCTCATTTCTCAAAGAATGGCGTACATTGATGAAGCGTGGTGTGCAGTGGTGTAGAGTGGAGTAGAGTACACTGTACTTGAGTGACGTAGAGTGCAGTGGCGTAGAGTAGTTTGGCGCATGGTGAAGTGGAGTAGAGTGAAGTTGGGTACAGTACAGTGCAGTAGGGTACAGTGGAATAGTAGAGCGACATAAAGTGGCACTGTGTGAAGTCGTGTGGGGTGGAATGCAGCAGAGTGGCACTGTGTGTGGAGTGGGCTGGTTGGCATTGAGTAGAGTGATGTAGAGTTGAGTGGCATATGTTGGAGTGGAGTGGAGTACAGTAGGGTAAAGTGGACTGGCATAGAATGCAGTGCAGTGGCATGGAGTGCAGTTGAGTGGTTCAGAGTGGAGTGCAGTGGTGTAGATTACAGTGGCACGCAGTAGAGTAGTGCACAGTAGTTACATAGAGTGTAGTAGTGCAGAGAATATTAGTGACATATGGTGCAGTGAGAGAGTGCAGTGGCGTACAGTGGCACAGTACAGCAGAGTGGTGTAGAGTGCGGTACTGTAAAGTGCAGTGGCATGCAGTGCAGTGATTTAACGTGGTGCAGAGTAAGCAGTGCCATAGAGTGTAGTGATGCAGGATACAGTACAGTGGCGTAGAGGGCAGTGGTGTATAGCACAGTCCCCTGGTGTAGAGTGCAGTGGTATAAAGTGCAGTGGCGTGGAGTAAAGTGGTACAGAGTAAAGTACAATGGCGTAGAGTGCAGTGGCATCCACTGGAGTGGTGCAGAGTAGAATAGAGTGGCACAGCATGGCACAGAGTGACTGCAGTGGTGTAGAGTGCACTGGCATAGAGTGCATTGGCATAGAGTCCAGTGATGTATAGGTGAGTGGTGCAAAACAGAGTGATGCAGAGTTGAGCAGCTGTCAAGACTTTCTAATGGATTTGGTTCCTCTGGAGCAGTACCCTCAAGAGGCCCACCTTCCAGCAGCTCTGCCTCTTATTGTGAGTAAGCAAAGGATCAGAGTGGCCAGACAAGGGGGAGGGAATTAGAGAGGGAGACCTGGAATAGAGGAGTCAATCTTTTATAACTCTGCTGCAATTGTTCTTCCAAACATAGGTACTATCAACACTTGTATTCCATGATGTAACAGTCATATAAGAATGACCCAAAACATATAAGGATCACTGAGTAGGTAGCACTTGGATGTCACTCTGTAAACTGTACAAAAAATATCTTTCGATTGCCAATTTCTTAACTTGAAAATTAGCTTGTAACTGTGAATATGTTTATCCAGTGAATAAACAAATTCTCTGTACCCCGGAGAGATCTTAGATCTGGCCACAATTATGCCTCAATCCAAAGGGTCAGTAACATAACAAGTTCACTTGTTAAATAATAATGATAGACAGAGTTAAGCACTTCTGTTCAACATAAACTAATACCAGCTACGCTCATGGGTATTTAATATTCAGATTTCAACAGATTTGATCAAAAGGAAAACATTTATGACATCTCTGAAGTCTCCATATATCCACATTAGAGTCTCGTTTAGAAAAACAATAAGCGCATATGATGTGCGAAATCTGCGGAGATCTCATGTCTGTCCCTGAGGTGAGGCAGGAAGCGAAGATGCTGGAATCTGCTAAATGAGATGGCGGAAAGCGAAGCGGCCTCGGAAGGATACTCAAGGTCAACCTCGCAACCGGGAACCACCCATGGATGAGACGACTAGGGGAGCAGCCACATACGAATCCCATAGTTGGAACTGCAGCATCAATAATCCGCAAGTAGTGGTGGGGTGTGGCTGCCTTTACACTCCAAGATGGCGGCTATCACATGAAGCACCCACTGATTCCACGCTCCCTTTATCTAAAAATGGACAACTATTAGGACAAGAAAAAGTACAGGATATGGTGCTCTCAGTATGGGTAATAACTTCCTGATTTTGGCCATAGAATACTTCAAAGAGGCTTTCTATGTGGTATAGGAAGAATAGGAATACATCACATACAAACAAACATAAATTCCCAAATCCCAATACAAGCATTTTAGGCTAGATAGTTGTAAACCAATGTAAGTAGTGAAAGGCTTAATACATGACATGTTAAAAAAAGACAGACTGTGGGTTCAATAGAAAAGGCGGGTCATATTTAGGACAAACAAACACTTATTACTTAGGAAACTTATACACATGCTGCATTGTTAAGTTAGCTGTGCTGAAACACACAAGAGGCCCAAGCTACATTAGAATGAGAGTTTTTCTTTAAAGCTGCACCAACTGTTGCTTTCAAAATGTTCACTTAGCATGAACATGGAGGAACAGAAGAGTGTATCCTTCCTTAGCACAGGGGTCCTAAAAACCACAAGTCATTCATGTCGTGTTAAGGGGAACTGTGTAAGGGTCAAATAAGTATTTACAAAGCAGGGCTACCATGAGCAGCACACAGCCAGGGTCGGCGGGAGCACCGCCAACAGGCTGGCGGTGCCCCGCAGGGCATTCTGACCACGGCGGTTTGGCCGCGGTCAGAACAGGAAAACCGGCGGTCTCCCGCCGGTTTTCCGCTGCCCTATGGAATCCTCCATGGCGGCGCAGCTTGCTGCGCCGCCATGGGGATTCTGACACCCCATACCGCCATCCTGTTCCTGGCGGTTCGCCCGCCAGGAACAGGATGGCGGTATGGGGTGTCGTGGGGCCCCTGGGGGCCCCTGCAGTGCCCATGCCAATGGAATGGGCACTGCAGGGGCCCCCGTAAGAGGGCCCCACAAAGAATTTCAGTGTCTGCCTAGCAGACACTGAAATTCGCGACGGGTGCAACTGCACCCGTCGCATCTTCCCACTCCGCCGGCTCCATTCGGAGCCGGCTTCCTCGTGGGAAGGGGTTTCCCGCTGGGCTGGCGGGCGGCCTTCTGGCAGTCGCCCGCCAGCCCAGCGGGAAACACAGAATCACTGCCGCGGTCTTTAGACCGTGGAGCGGTGTTCTGTCGGGGGAACTCTGGCGGGCGGCGGAAGTTAGAATGACCCCCATAATCTCTGTTTGTGCAGAAAGATAGATATGGTGAATGACGTCAGTGTAATTTACCCACCCATGAGGCCAACAAGTGCATGTGCTTCTTTCCAGAGGCACCTCATTATCTTATCTGTACTGCTTGTAGTTGCTTACGTCAATGGTGAACTCTTCACCACAGTTTTTTGTGGGTTTTACAGTATAAATGCTACTGGTGTTTGAACCAGAACTTTGAACTTCAGTCATGGCCTCTATGTTGAGATTGCCTGTTGTTCCCAGCTGAAAATCGATTAAACCTATATTATTGTGTCAAATTGACCTGTCTTATTTTATTAACAGACTTCCCTCTAACATATTGGTGAGCCAGCCAGGAGTTCTACTTTGATCTCACCAACTGCTGGACTGGGGGCCCTGCCTGTCTCCATGAGGTGATTTGCACACTTTTTAAAGAGGTAAGGGAGATGCCAACATTTATGTAAAAATCGTGATTTCGTGGGGACAGATGGGTCTCAGTGGAAGGTAGTGAAGTGGACAAAGTACGAGGTCTGTTCCTTTTATTTTATAAAGACAGTTACAATTTTGACACTGTAATGTATGTAATTTTTGTGTTTGCATGCAAGATTGTGTATGAATTGAGATAATGTTAAGGGATCCCGGTGGTAAATCCGGAAGATACAGGGAGCTTGACTAAGTAAGTCAAAAGTGGTAAGGAGTAGTGGTAGACTTGGGGCTGAGCAATCAGTGTATGTTCTAAAGAACACTCATGTCAACCTAACCCAGACATTAAGGGGGTTATTCTAACTTTGGAGGAGGTGTTAATCCGTCCCAAAAGTGACGGAAAAGTGACGGATTTACCACCAGCCGTATTACGAGTCCATTATATCCTATGGAACTCGTAATACGGCTGGTGGTATATCCGTCACTTTACCGTCACTTTTGGGACGGATTAACACTCCTCCAAAGTTAGAATAACCCCCTAAGTCTGGAAGTCAGTTGCAAATAGTGAAAAGTTGTCCCCTCTATGAATCCAGAGGGAAGTGACCAGTAGTATTTTGTTTGCCCTAGTATGAATTTGAGAATTACTGTGTATGTATATGCATGTATAGATAGAAATGTGGCCACATAATAATGTCAATATATAAGTTTATGTTATTTCATGTATAATTTAGGAATAAGTATCAGACCTCCTATTCTTATGAAGTTTAAGTTATAACAGTATATTCAAAAGTGAAGTAATGTCCCAAAAAAGTCAACTAATTAATTCCACATCCCTGAATTAATTATTCATTTTTATAACAGTCAGGCTGTCGCCCTCTGCAACAGAACTGACCTTAGTAGATCAGAAATATCAATATCATAGAATCATTTTTTAAAGTCAGAAGTTTAGGAATGCCTAGGTATTTATAGTATATCACCCCTAGGCCTAAAAGCAACCTACATTGACATAAGAGAAATGCCTATTAGACAATTATAAAAAAATATTCAAAGAACTAATACAAGGACATTATCTTCCAAGTTAAAAGTAGTGTAGTAGCCTCATGAACCCCATAACAAATATTGACACTACTAACTATTATCCCCATTATGAAACTATCGAGCCTCAAGATTGGAGGCTAGATGAAATATCAAATAGTATAGACTGGGACATACACACATATATTGAAGATATACAAATAGAAGGAGAATTATCAGCTACTATACATACAAATATATTTAACTACCTTTCAGATAGATGTGAACAGGATCTTCGCACAATTAGAATAAAAGAGTTTATTTTGAAATCTACAAAACCTGTTGCAGAAAAGTGAATATATTGAAGTTACTGCAATTTTTCAGTGGAACCATGGGCAACAGTCACATGAATTCCCTGCAATAATAACAGACTCATATTTAGTATTAGACCTCCTACTGTATGCATTTATTAGGGACCTCCCAGTATTGAATTTAGGATATGAGTAATTTATAAACATGTATATATCACAATAACATTATTGTTTGTTGTGTCAGGCAAACAAACCACTTAGGCCACACATAAATGCACCTACCCAATATATATGTAAATAAACAAAGTTGTTAAGAGATTAGGGATATATATGTATATATATCTGATGTTCACCTTCACAGCCTAATAATAGTTTATGTGAAGTCTGGAAATACCCTAGGAAGTAAATAGAAGTCCATTTAGAGTGTAAAACATATAGTACAAAAAATTAAGTTCACTAAACAGACATGGGGTCTCCTTTAGAACACATGGTTAAAGTCTTCTCAGGAGACAGGGACAGGATAGGAAAATATTGTAAGGAATGGCACAAAGCAACATTAAAACTTGCATGTGCATGGCCAAAAGAGGGCACACTTGATAATACAATAATAGAACACATGGGCACCTTCCTACAGAGTAAATACAAGGGAAATAAACTAGAGAAAGGGAAGATCACACTAGACCAATGGAGGGTCTTTTGTGAAACAAATATGAATGAGTCAAATACAACGCCTCAAACCCTCCCTTCGGCTCCTCCACCCCCCTATCAAGATGTGCCATTAAGGTTAGGCAGTGCAAAGGTACAGGGCATGTATACATTACAACCTGGTGCCCCACACTCATTACCCACCTCTTCACATCCCCCTGCTGTGGGAAATACAAACCCAGAGTATAGCCCACCATTAGAATATTTTTCTAAACATAGAGAATATGTTCACCCATCTCCATGTCCTCAAATGGCCAGTACACCACGGGAAATGTCAGGTGGGGACAGTGCTAAATACATAGGGACAGTAGATGCTACATTTACACTTCATTTAGAGGAAGAGATGTCCCCCACTAGAAAGAATGAAGGTATACCTAATGAGGGATCAAGAGGGGTACAGAGAATGGAGGGGGCTAGAAAAAAAGGAAGGTGTTTTGAAAAAACCGAGTACCAATATTAAAAATGAGACAAGAAGGTTAGCTTTCACACCAGAAAGTCCTCCCACAGAGTGCTGGAGGTTCATGCACTCAGGAGCAGAAGAGAATAGTGTAGGCAAGTGGGTCACAGAGCAGGAAGATGGATGGGTAGACAAAAGAGCGACTTGGGAAAAGGAGGAAGGGCCCTTGAGGCAGTCAAGGGCCCTCACTAGGCCACAAATAATTGAACAAGAAGGACTAGATGACACAGTCTCCACACATAGCAGCTTAGGTGAAGAAGATATGGGTTTAGAAAAATCCTACAAAGGATCACAGGGGGCATTAGATGACATCACTGTACATGTTCAAAGAATGTCCCTTCTTGAGGATCATAACAAGGAACATTCACAATATGCCTGTGAGGGAGAAGAAAACAGTAAGACAGGACAGACTTTACAAAAGAAGCCAAGAGAATTACAGAGATTAGTATTTGATAGGGCGCATGCACGCCCATATGAGAGAAAGGGAACATTTGATATGGCAGGAAAAATTACATTGAGGAAAGACATGTCATGTACATTCCCTGTATGTCCTGGCAATAATTTGACACCCAATGAAATAGCAGCTCAGTATGAAAATAGTTGGTATAATGTTGTCCCTTTTACTGACAACCTAGCAGGTTGGACAGAAGGATTGGCATCACAGATGACACCATGGCCGCGAGAGGGTTCCTTTGAACTCCGAGACATGGCTAATGCAGAAATGTGCATTTTTCACGGTGCAGGGGATCCTTATTGGGATTATCACTATATGCAGAAAAGTTTAAGAGTGTGGCAGAGATTTGCTTGTAAGTATGACTCGCGTCACCCTACTGGCAATAGGATACAGTCCTGTCACAACTGCCCTTGATATTCAAGGGCCCAGGGGCGCCTCAATATATACCATGGCCCCAGATGGACATAGAAAATCTTAAAAAACAGTTGCCACAACTTGCTGAGGGTGCTAGGAAATGGATAGCAGCTCTGGAAAAACATACTGCAGGGATTACTCTTGCAATAGGGGACATTAAGAGTTTACTAAGTTCCCCTATAGGAGAATAGACAGACACACTGTTCACAAAGGCAGGAGTAAAAGATGTGACATTGACTAACCAAAAATGTGATGGGGCACCCTTTAATAGAGTAATCGGAATTGTTTGGAAACAACTGAGGAAAATGTATCCAGACAGGCCAGACATTGGGTCCCTTATGGCACAAACAATGCAGCCAAATGAGGACCCAGCCCAATTCCTTAGCAGAATGAAGGAAAAATAGCCACAGGAAGTGGGGGAGAGTTGGGATGTCACTGGACAGAATGCAATACTATTTTTCAATATAGTGAAAAAGGGTCTGCTAGTTGAAGTGCAGGATAAATTAGATAATATAGTGGCCTTGGAGGCCAAACCATGGACAGATATACAAGCACACATAATACATTTTTGTAAGAAGAGACAAGAAAAGGAAAAGAGTGAGAAAGATAAAATAGAGAAAGCAGCAGCTAAATTGGTCCAGCAGAAACTAGCCAAGAAAACAAAGGAAGGAATTGCCACTGCCACCACCCAGTTAGCTGCAGTGTCCCGGGGAATGCCTCCTTCAGGCAACCCAATGCAAACCTACCAGTATGCCCAGAGAAGCAATAACAGGAATAATGGAAGAGGAGGGCGAGGAAGGTTTGGGGAAATAGAGTAAACACATTCCAGAGTGGACAGACATGCCACTATTGCAAAATGACAGGACATTTCATTAGAGACTGTAGGTTTAAAAAGGAAGATGAACTTAGAAACCAGACAAGGGAAAATTATGGCCAACAAATGCTACCGCCTGGTGGCATTGTAGCACAACCTGCCACGAGTCCCTAAGTGATATATCTCCCACAGCCCCAAATACAAATGCAGCCTCAACCACAGATACAGCCTCAACAGTTACAGCAATTAGTGCCCCAAATACAGTATGGGCCACAGCAGACAGTGCAGCTCACCTTGCAGCAACAGAACTTGCAAGGAGGGGTAACTGTCAGGGGAGGGAACCCATTCCAGCAAAACTACATGGGAGGATATGCCCAATGAAGGTGCCCAAGGAGAAGTCTCATGTGTCCAGTCTTATCGGTAACCCACAGGCCAGATGAGGAACCCACTGTGATGGTAGCCATAAATGACAAGGAATATACCTTTCTCATCGACACTGGGCCACTAGGTCCTGTATCCGTGAGAAAGGACTGCCATTGTCAAATTTATCAATGGACACACAGGGGTTCTCCGGGGCTGTGATGAGGGTTCCATTCACTAAACCTGTGGAGATGGAAATAGGGGGGAGGTATGTTGATGGATGTTTCTTATTCTCCCCAAATGCACCAGCTAATCTGCTAGGACGTGACCTCATGGCAAAATTAAACATGACTATTCACTTTGAAGAGGATGGGACTATGATCTGTTCAACACCTGGAGTATCTAGTACACGCATCATGACAATGGTTACACCCCCCCCCCGATGGTAACCAAGTTAGAGCCAGACCTGTAGACATTTTAGCCTTTACTAGAGCAGTGTGCACCATCATAGCAGAAACACCAGAACTGACAGGGAAACTAGTTGAATTACCCAAAAACTTTCTCTTTAGACGGCAGGGCCCCTGTTTTGAAACATTAGACAAAAACCTCAATCTGGAAATAGAGGCTCTAGAAGTGTCCCCCACCTATGGGACCCTGATGTCAAGTGACCACACTGGTGTGATGTGGGCATGTGTCATCTTTTATGAACCCAACATGCAGGTGGGCGACATATTAGATGACCAGTTGTTTGCTGATGACTTTAGAAGGACAGAGATTGTTTTTCAAAACAGTGTACCTTTACACACCACACTGGAGACAAGGCCTGTGATACCAATAAATGTCTCCATTCCTATCAAAGATAATCACCTTGCGCAGGTACCCTCTAACTGATGGACAAAAGGCCCTTAGGATGTAGGCCTCGTCCACACAGCAGTACCATTCAGAATAACTTTGAAGGAAGGAGCAATACTGCCAAGAGTGAGACAATATCCTCTATCCAAAGAAGCAGAGGAGGGCATTGCACCTGTTATACAGGCATTGGTGGAGCAGGGAGTCATATACCCAGGTGTATCCCCCTGCAACACCCCAATTTACCCTATAAAGAAGGCCAAGGGAAATTTGTGGTGCATGATTCAAGACCTGCACCCCCTTAATGACATAGTGATACCAGAATTCCCTGTAGTACCTGATCCTTCCATCATCCTAACCAACATACCCCAAGATGCTAGATACTTTACAGTCATAGACTTGAAGAATGCATTTTTCAGCATTCCCCTGCACCAAGACAGTCATTATTTGACTGCATTTTCCTATCGTGGTTCACAGTACCTGTATTCCAGATTACCTCAAGGGTACTGTGAGTCCCCTAGTGTCTTTAACAGGACGGTCAAGAATGACCTCACCAATTTTCAATGTGACAGCACAGTGTTGCAGTATGTTGATGACCTACTGATCTGTAGTCCAGCAGAAGAGCAGTGTAGAAAGGACACTGTGTCCCTGTTGTGCACCCTTGCTCAAAGAGGTTACAAGGTAGACAGGGACAAATTACAGTACTGTCAGGAAGAAGTTCAATACTTGGGGCAACTACTGTCAGCATCAGGCCGCAGAGTTATGCCAGGGAGAGCAGAATCCATTCAGCAGATGACAGAACCTGAGACTGTGAAAGGAATGCAGAAGTTCCTAGGCTTATGTAATTATGTCAGACAATGGGTTTTTGACTACAGTACTTGAATATCCCCACTACTTGCATCTATCAAACAGGCGAAAACACAGAAAGGCAGGATAACATGGACTACGGAGATGAAACAAACCTTCAGTAAGCTAAAAACAGAGATAACAAATGCACCAGTGTTAGGAACACTAGACTATAACAAAGAGTTTTTCCTTTTTTGCCACTGTAATGGCCAGGTGATGACAGCTGTCCTCACCCAAAAGTATCCTTTAGGCCACAAACCCATTGCATATTTTAGTGGCCTACTTGATTCTGTCATGAAAAGTCATTACCCTTGCGAACAAGCACTAGACACAGCAGCCTTTGCAGTAGAGAAAAGTGCTCCCATTGTTATGGGTGCACCCTTGACACAGTATGCTGAACATGCTGTGTTTGCAATAATTCAGAAAGCCAAAACAACACTAACAACACAGAGAGTATCAGGCTACGAGATAATATCATCATTACCATCCTTGAAGGTGGTTAAATGCCACACAGTCAATCCTGCTACCTTCTTTGCACACCCCATTTCAGACACTGATGATGATGCCCATGATTGTGCCACATATACTCAATACAAGTGTAGCCAAGCAACAGAAGACCCCATTCCAGGTAGTGTTGTGTATTTTGTGGATGGATCTTCCACAATAGATCAGGACACAGGGGTAAGACATACAGGTGCTGCAGTGGTCAGAGCGATGCAGCACAACTCTTCAGACACACTGCAGATAACTGAACAGATAACTTTGCCATCTCAATATTCAGCCCAGGCTGCTGAATTAGTAGCTCAGCCTCAAACAAGGAGAAGGAGAAATAATAACAGTATACTCTGATTCAGCCTATGTCACTACAACAGTGAATTCCAGTATTATGCAGTGGAATAGATGGGAATTTCTCAAGTCTGATGGAAGCCCTGTCATGCACCGCCCCCTTTTAGAGGACTTGATACAAGCTTTAACACTGCCACATGCAGTTTCAGTAGTGAAATGCGCAGCCCATACTAATGCTCAGGATTTTGTGTCCCGTGGAAATGCCCTGGCTGATTGGGCAGCCAACAATGCAGCAACACGCCCTCTTAGTGATACACATACCACAGTTTTGTTAGCTAGTGAAACATTGACATCTTCAGACTCTTTGAATGTATCCAGACATTACACAGAGACAGCTCACCTGCATATAAGAGAGATACAAGAAAATGCACCAGAGCATGAGAAACAGTTGTGGGAAGCCAGAGGATGCACACAGACAGGAACAGATTTAATATACAGACAAATATCAACAGGTAAGCCTGTCATGCCCCAAGCATTGCTACTGATAGCTCTAAACCAGCTATACTGCTAGAGACAATATGTCCCTCCAAATACATCAGGATTGGTTTGTCCCTAACTTACATGAGATAATTACAATGTACATACACACCTGCACTGTGTGCCAGCAGTATTCACCAAATCCCACCTCTAAGGTAATAGCTTCCACAATACCTCGCCCACAAGGTCCCTTTAAGGAACTGCACATTGACTACATTGATATGATTGACAGATGCAATCATTATAGCTATCTGATAGTTGTTGTCTGCCCATTCTCAAGGTCGATTGAAGCAGGACCTTGTGTTCACTGTGATGCTAAATCTGCTGCTAATTTTTTGATCTGTGAGGTAATACCGCGATGGGGTGTCCCTGAGGGGATCAGATCCGACATTGGCACCCATGTTGTCAATAATATCTTTTCTCACCTCACCACCTTGTTAGGAATAACACATAAATTGTCCTCAGCTTATCATCCACAAAGCAATGGAATTGTGGAGCGCCTTAATGGCAGAATTAGTAAACTATGTGTGACATTGAAAAAAAAATGGCTCTACTGTCTCCCACTAGCCCTCTTTGCTTTGAGAAATACCCCAGGATCAGATCATCATTTAACTCCGCATCAAATAGTGACAGGTAGAACAATGAGCACATTTGTGCCATCAACTAGACATAAATTGGAGACTGAGAGTGCACCTGAAGTTGTACAAACTGAAATGAATGAATACATGTCTGAGCTAACCAAAGTTGCAAAGTTCTTCTCTAAACAGGTGCAGCCAAGAAGTGCGCCAACGCATCTCCTGTAAAGGAACAACTAACACCATTACCTTTGGCAACTTTAGTATATATTTGCAATTTTGTCAGAAAATGGAAGGACTGCAAATTCAATGGACTCTTCCCAGTGACAGTGAGCACAACTACAGCAGTGAAAGTCCAAGGCCACAAACCATGGTACCACCTCCAGGATATCCGCCTGGCCCCAACCATGCCATCCATCCCTTTGGACACCAAGCAAGAAAAAGAGGGGGAGAACAGGAGAAGCAACCGGAGTAAAGCCTCCCTGTAAAGCTTCAATTTTAGACAATTCTTCTTTTCAATTATGTATTTTATGTTTGTTTTTCCTCCTCGTTGCACTGATATTGCTGCTTTTAGCCCTTGGATGTTTTAATTTTTTTGATCCTATATCAATTATTACACGCATGCGTAGAACTGTTGATAATGATACTGACCATCACCCTCTCCATATTGCTTTGTTTGACAATGTGTGGTATCAGCACATGCACAGTATAGGCACATCCACATCCAACACCAGTTGTTATGTATGCTCTCTCATCCCCTATGCTGCTGGAGTAGATAAATTGCATCTCCCTAAAGAGGTATCCCCAAACATTACACATTGTCTCCTGCACCTATTTTTATGCAGAATGAGAGCACAGCTACAGCCAACTCACGTTAGTCCTGCTACTGCACGAGTTAGCACAACTAGATTTGACACCACCCCAGAAGTCCTACAAGTCCTGACAGAAAAACAAGAGATAATGGAAGAGATATCAAGAATGAAGGAAGCAGGGCAAACAATGTTTCACCCAGATTAGGAAAAATGGGTATTACGTCGAGGTATTTTTGGAAGGTCTTACCCATCATCTGAATGTAGTAACTATTTAGCTAAACCCCTGCCCCCTGATTGCGCAGGCAGGCCAGTTCTTAGTATCACAGGATCAGTATTTGCCCATGATAAATGGCATACCGAGGCCAAGTTCTCATGTAGAGCAATATCATTATGGAATGGTACCAAGATACAAGGTCCACTAAGCTTTAATAAGATAATGGGTCAATGTCAGGAAATATGGGATGCGAACATACAGAGATATACATGGACAGGGACTACCATACACCCTAGAATAGCAATGAAATTAACACAGTTTTCTCTTTGTTTCAGAGGGAAAGGGACAGTGAAGGTGGGGAGTAACCTCAACTGCAACATCACCACCTACCACGCTGATATGCAGGGCAGCACCTCCAGCCTGATGGATCACTACTGGATGTGTGGGGCCCGGCTCCACATGCAACTACCCCCGAACTGGAATGGCCTCTGCTCCCTAGTGATTTGCACACACCCTCCTTGGTAATACCAGGTGTGGACATCTCTCAGTTACATGACCATCCCATGAGCCGTCCAACAACCTTGCTTCACCATTACCGGACAAAACGAGCTGCTGAGTTTCTTGGTACTGAAGTGTGGAAAGACGTTCCACAGGAACACAGACTATTTAATGATGCCCAAATCTTTTTTGGTAACATCCTACCATTCATTCAGGCGAAGGCAACTGTACGCTGGCTGCTGATCATGCGCTTATAATTGATGAAGACCATAAATGCAACTGAAGATGGGTTCAATGCTATCAAGGAAGAACTTCGAGCCCTTAGGCTGATGGTAATGCAACACAGATATGTACTTGATTTAATAACGGCCATGGCAGGAGGGGTGTGTAAGAAGATTGGATTGGCCTGTTGTACTTATGTGCCGGCCAATGATGCGGACAATGGGACATTAACTCAGGCCATTCAGACATTGCATGATCTACAAAAGAAAATGATCAATGGGGGGGGGGGTGCCCCTGATGGGTGGTTTGAGGGCTGGTTTGAATGGGTGCCGTCCTGGATGTCGGGGTTGTTCAAGGCCTTGTTGCCTTTGATTGTGTTGTTGTTTTTGATGTATCTTATTTTTCAGGCAATAATAGTTATGTTGCAAAAGGATGACAGCTAAATTGGGAGGGGCAGAGTAGTGGGTATGTGATGATTCCCCTAATTTCATTAGTAGATGGGAAGGTAGGAAAAGTAGTTCAATAGTCAACTAGAGGGGGGGAATGATGTAGGAAGAATAGGAATACATCAGATACAAACAAACATAAGTTCCCAAGGCTAGATAGTTGTAAACCAATGTAAGTAGTGAACGGCTTAATACATGACATGTTAAAAAAAGACAGACTGTGGGTTCAATAGAAAAGGCAGGTCATATTTAGGATAAACAAACACTTATTACTTAGGAAACTTATACAAATGCTGCATTGTTAAGTTAGCAGTGCTGAAACACACAAGAGGCCCAAGCTACATTAGAATGAGAGTTTTTCTTTAAAGCTGCACCAACTGTTGCTTTCAAAATGTTCACTTAGCATGAACATGGAGGAACAGAAGGGGGTATCCTTCCTTAGCACAGGGGTCCTAAAAACCACAAGTCATTCATATTGTGTTAAGGGGAACTGTGTAATGGTCAGATAAGTATTTGCAAGGCAGGGCTACCATGAGCAGCACGCAACATATAATCTCTTGTTGTGCAGAAAATTAGATATGGTGAATGACGTCAGTGTAACTTACCCACCCATGAGGCCAACAAGTGCATGTGCTTCTTTCCAGAGGCACCTCATTATCTTATCTGTACTGCTTGTAGTTGCTTACGTCAATGGTGAACTCTTCACCACAGTTTTTTGTGGGTTTTACAGTATAAATGATACTGGTGTTTGAACCAGAACTTTGAACTTCAGTCATGGCCTCTATGTTGAGACTGCCCAGCTGAAAATCGATTAAACCTATATTATTGTGTCAAATTGACCTGTCTTATTTTATTAACAGATTTCCCTCTAACATATGATACTGCTATCTGCACTGTTTGTTCTAAAGTCAGTGGCCCACATATGTGTTGCTCACATGCCAGCTAACATTGTTTGTCTGTGGCGATTCAATGAATATTTGTTTCACTACTAAGTGATGCAACAAGCATTAGTGTTACTTCTAGTTAAAGACTGACCACCAAGTGATGAAACAAGCTTTGGTGTCATGCATAGTTAATGTCTGGGCTAGTGAACCATGACAGCAGTACAAACTGCAGTGCCACAGAGTAGTGTGTGTAGAGTGTAGTGGGGAACAGTAGACAGGTGCAAAGTAAAGTGCAGTGGCATAAAGCACAAAAGTGCAGTGGCGTAGAGTAGTGCAGAATATAGTGAAGTGCCATAGAGTGCAGTGGGGCAGTTTTCAGTGGCATAAAGTGCAGTGGCATAGAGTAAAGTGGTGCAGTGTGTAGCAGAGTGGCATAGAGTGCAGTGGTGTAGAGCAGTGGTTCAGAGTAGAGTATATTGGTGTAGAGTGCAGATGAATACAGTAGAGAGCTACAGGATAGAGTGGCATAAAGTGCCAAGGTGTTGAGTGTTGCAGAATACAGCACAGTGGTGTAGAGTGCACTGGCATAGAGTGCAGTGGCAGAGAGTAGAGTAGAATGACACAGAGGGAAGCGGTGTAGAATGAAGAGTGGCAGAGTAGATGGGCGTAAAGTGGTGTAGGGTAGAATGGTGTATAGTAGACCAGTGCATAGTACAGTGAAGTGGCATACAATGCAGTGGTGTAGAGTACAGTAGTGGAGAGTATAGTAGAGTGGCATACAGTAGAGCGGTGAAAAGAAGAGCAGAGTGGCATAGAGTGCTGTTTAGCAGAGTGCAGTAGCGCACAGTAGAGTGGTGCACAGTAGAGTAGAGTGGCATAGAGTGTAATGGTATTGAGTGAAGTGGTGCACAGTAGAGTTGAGTGGCACAGAGTGCAGTGGTGTAGAGTGATGTAGAGTACAGAGCAGTGGCATAGAATGCAGTGGCATAGAGTGCACTAGGATGTTTAGACTACAGTGCCATACAGTAGAGTGGTGCAGAGTGCAGTCAAGTGGTGGAGTGGTACACAGTGCAGTGGCGCAGAGTAGAGTAAAGTGGATTTGATTGATGTAGGGTAGAGTGGCGTAGAGTAGAGCGCTGTACAGTACAGTGGCATAGATTAGAGTGGCATAGAGTAAAGTGGCATTGTGCGGAGTGAAGTGGGGTAGAGTGGCACTGTGCGGTGCGGTGTGCATTAGAGTGGCATGGAGTGAAGTGGCATAGAGTAGAGTACCATAGAATGGAGTGGAGTGGCACAGAGTAGAGTTGAGTGATGTACGGTAGAGTGTAGTGGCATAGAGTGCAGTATCATAGGGTGAAGTGGTATAGGGAAGAGTGGCATAGAATGGAGTGGAATGGCACCGTGATGTAGAGTGCATTGACATAGAGAGTGGCAGAGTACAGTAGTTTGGTGTTTATTGCACAGGGGTACAGTACAGTTGAATAGAGTGATGTAGTGTTGCTTGCACACAGTGCAGTGGCACAGAGTACAGTGGTGCAAAGTACAGTACAGTGGCAGATGTGCAGTGGCACAGAGTAAAGTGGCGTATAGTGCAGTGTCGTAGAGTGCAGTGGCAGAGAGTGCAATGGCATAGAGTGGTGAAAAGTTGAGAATGCATGCAGTACAGTTAAATCGTGTGGAGTGCAGTGGCGTAGAATACAGTAGCGTACAGCAGAGTGTTGCAGAGTAGAGTGTCAGAGAGCACAGTTCAGTAGAGTACAGTGACGTAGAGTGCAAAGGTGCAGAGTAGAGTGATGTAGAGTGTAGTGGCACAAAGTACAGTGCAGTAGCATAGAGTGCAGTGGCACAAAGTGCAGTGGCGTACAGTGGAGTGATGCAGAGCAGAGTGTTGAAGTGTGTAGTACCCTAAAGTAGAGTGGTGCTGAGCAAAGTAGCATGGATTAGAGTGCAGTGGCATAGGGTGAGGAGTACAATGGTGTAGCCTGGAGTATAGTGGCATAAAGTGCAGTGGCTTACAGCATAGTTGTGCAGAGTAAGGTACAGTGGCATAGAGTCCAGTGGTGTAGAGTGGTGCAGAGTCCAGTACATTGCATAGAGTGCAGTGCCATGGAGTGGTACAGTGGAGTGGTGTTGAGTGCATTGCTTTATTGGTAATAGGTAGGGAACAACAATAAATCCTACTGCTTACTATTTACCTATATCTAAGGCCCTAATCCAGAACGCAGTGAATTGTAGAACGTAGCAAATGTGCTGTGGAAATGACATGGGTGACTTTTACATTTTGTGAAAACAGCCATTTCCCATTCAGGTATTGCCTTCCCATTGGCATGTACTGTGGTTTACCGCAAAGTTACAGCGGTATACCGCAGCACAATATATAACAGCTTTAACACTTAGAACTTAAGCACTACTTACACTATTTACACATATTACCAAAACAAGCATTTACACCTCCTAATCTGTATTCCTGCTGGATTACATCTACATCCATTCACCCACTGTCACTCTACATTCTATTTCAAGTACCACACTCCACTCTAGGACACTCTACTTTATGCAACTCCACTCTACACCATTCCACTCCACTCTACACCATTCCACTCTACACCACTCCACTGTACGCTATTACACTTTACGCCACTCTTTTTTTGACACTCCAGTCTAAACTACTCCATTGTACACTACTCCACTGCACCCAGCTCCACTCTGTTTCACTACACTTTATGCTACTCCACTCTATGCCACTCCAGTGTACACCACCCCATAGTATGCTATTTCACTGTATGCCATTCCACTGTATGCTACTCCACAGTAGGGCACTTCACTATATGCCACTCACCTCTATGATAATCCATTGTACACTATTACTCTCTACACCGTTCCACTCTACCCTATTACACTATACACTATTTGACACTACGACACTCCACTTTATGCCACATCACTCTACGCTATTCCACTATATGGCATTGCACTGTACACTACTCAAAGGTACTCCACTCTATACCACTCCACTCTACACTATTCCACTATAAACTACTACACTGTACATCACTCCACACCACTTTACTGTATGCAACTCCATTCTACTCCACTCTATGCTATTCCACTCTACGCTACTCCACTCTATCCAACTCCAGTGTATGCTGTTCCACTGTACTCCTCTCTACACCACTCTACTCAATGTTTTTTACACTGTACACCACTACACTGCACCTCACTCCACTCTATGCGACTCTACTCTATGCTATTCCACTCTGTCAGTCCACTCTACCACACTCCACTTTACACCACTCCATTGTCCATTTTTCCACTTTACGCTGCTCCACTCTATGCCATTCCAGTCTATACCACTCCACTGTTCACAGATCCAGTCTAAGCTATTCCACTGTATGTAACTTCACTGTACACCACTCCACTCTATGCTATTTCATTATATGCCACTCCACTGTACACCACTTTGCTATATGCTATTCCACTGTATGCCATTTCACTCCATTGCACACTACTCCACACTACCCCACTCCACTCTAAGCCACTCAATACCACTCCAGTCTATGCCACTCCACTGGACGCTACTCCACTCTGTGCTATTCCACTGTGCACAACTCAACTCTATGCCACTACATTCTATACTATTCCACTCTGTCACTCCACTATATGCTGTTCCACTGTAGCCAAACCATTCCAGCCACTCCCCTTTATGCTATTCAACTTTAAGCTTTTCCACTCTTTGCTGTTCCACTCTACGGCACTCCACTCTTCTACTCCACTGTGTGCTTTTTTAGTGTATGCTACTGTGATGTACACCACTCCAATGTATGCCACTCCCCTTTACACTACTCCACTGTATGTTATTTCACTGTATGCCACTCCCATGTATGTCACTCCACTGTATGCTATTCCAGTGTATGCCACTCCACTATATGCCAGTCCACGGTACTCCACTTCACTCTACTCTAGTTCACTCCACTCTACCTCACTCCACTCTATCTTACTCCACTATACGCTATTACACTCTACCACACTACATTCTACACCACTTCCCTCTTCGCCATTCTGCTGTACACCGCTTCACTCTAAAACAATCCACTGTATGCTATTCCACTGTACGCTATTCCACTGTACACTATTTCAATGTATGCTACCCTACTGTATGCTACTCCACTGTACACTACTCCACTATATCCCACTCCACTTTTTTCCACACCATTCTACGCCACTCCACTAGTCGCTATTCTAGTGTACACAATTACACTGTACGCTGCTCCACGCTCTGCCACTCCATTATACGCTATTCCACTCTATGCCACTCCACTATATGCTATTCCACTCTATGCCTCTCTATTCCAGCCACTCCCCTATACGTTATTCCACTCTAAGTAATTCCACTATATGCTGTTACACTCTGCGCCTCTCCACTGTATGCTGTTTTAGTGCATGCTACTGTACTGTATGCTATTCCACTCTATGCCACTCCACTCTATTCCACTATACCCCACTCCACTGTACGCCACTCCGCAGTATGCTACTCCATTGTATGTCACTCCACTTTACACTACTCCACTGTACGCTACTCTACTGTATGCTTATTTAACTATATGCTATTCCTCTGTATGAGACGCCACTGTACGCTATTCCAGTGTATGCCTCTCCTCTCTATACAACTCCACAGCATGCCACTCAGCTCTACTCTATTCCACTAAACTCTACCTTATTTCACTCTACCTTATTATACTGGACGCTATTACACTCTACCACAATCCATTTTATGCCACTCCACTCTTCGCCACTCTAATGTACACCGCTTCACTCTAAAACACTCCACTGTGTGGTATTAACTGAACGCCACTCAACTGTACATTATTTTAAGGTATGCTACTCTAATGTACCCTATTCCACTGTATGCCACTCCACTGTGCACTACTCCACTCTATCCCACTCTACTCTTTCCCACTCCACTGTACGCGACTCCACTATTCCCTATTCTAGTGTACCCAACTACATTCTAAGCCACCCCACTGTATACTACTCCCCTGTATGCTACTCCCCTCTATGGCACTCCACTGTATGCCACTTCACTATATGCCACTCCACTGTACAGCACTCCACACCACACCACTCTGCGCCATTCCACTCTGCGCATCTCCAATGCATGTAACTCCACTCTACGCTAATACACTGTTAGCCACTTCACTCCATGCCACTCCACTGTATGCTACTCCTCTCAGGCAACACTGTGCTACACTCAACAACAGTCTAAGACACTCCACCACACTATCCTATATTCTATAACCCTACACTGTACAACAATGTTCTCCTGTGAATGCCAATGCTCAAAACCCTACTCTAACACACTTTATGACATTCTACACAACTCCGTCTATGTCACTCCACCCCAGTTTGCTATACTCTACTCTATGAAACACTACTTCACTGTACTTCTCTACTACACTCTATGCCACTCTACTATATGCTACTCTGTGCCACTCAATCCCACAACAGTCTATCCCACTCTGATCCATTATACTGTAGAGTACTGCACTCTATTTGACTATACCACGCTGGTATCCACTCTGTGGTCCTCTACTCTATTCCTCTCTATGACACTCTACAACATGTCCACTGCACCACACACCACTTCACTCTACAACAGTTTACTGCACTATATGGTGTGGCACTCTACTCTACTCCATGCCTCTCTACTCTACAACATGCTACTCTGGTCAGTGCTACGCCACTCCACTGGACTTCACTCTACGCCACTGCACAGCACTGTACCCCACTGTATGACTTTACACCAGTCAACTCTACCACACTCAACTCCACTCTATGCAACTCCACAAGAGTCTACTGCACTGTGTGCCACTATACAACAGTATAATCTACTCTATGCCCCTACATTACACTGTACAAACCTGTATCTCTATGACCCTACACTTCACTGTACAACACTCTGCTCCACTCTATGACAATTTTCAACACTCTTCCACACAACACTTCACTGTACTATACAAGACGCCACTCCAATTTAAAACACTTTACTGGACTCTACACTACACCTGTTGACTCTTGTTCTCTCCACGCCACTGCTTTGCATAACACTTTACTCTACTTTATGCTACTCCAATCCACTGTATTCAATTCCGCTCTACCTACTCTACATCACTGCACTTTACTCCACTGTACCCCACTCCACTGTACCCCATTCCACCCTACAACACTCCACTGTATGCCACTCCACTCTACAACACTCCACTGTATGCCACTCCACTCTACACGAATCCACTGCAGGCTATTTCACTATATGCCACTCCACTGTACAGCACTCCACAACACTACGCTTGATGACAGTACAGTGTATGAGTTTCCTCCTCTCTACTATACTATACCACACAACCTAATGAAATGACACTCCACTCAACAACACTAAGCTCCATGATTTAAAACACATTTTTATCATAATAAAGAAACATTGAAATTCTATACAAAAAATGAAGGCTAGGCCTTTGTTATAGTTAGGAAAACTTAATGTATTCTTTCTAAACAAATCAAACTTAAAATACATAAACATTAACATTATAAAGTTATACTTACATCTCACATTTATCATGAAAGCACCACCTTTCAATTAATCGAACTTCATGTGTTCTTTAACTACAAATCAAACTACACAAAATGTTAAAATTATAAACTTATAACTTTAAATATAATTTCCGCAACACCTTCAAATGTATATTACTTGTGCACCTCCATACACAGTGTATCAAATTCAGTAGCCACACTACATTAATAACTTGCCACTCTATGCTGCACTCTCGTCTCACAAAACATGTGATTTGCAATGTGATAACTGTTAACTAATATTTTAGATGGTATAAGTAACATAGTATAAAAAGGTGTAACCAGGGCATTGTGAAGGCACTGGTTATAGTTAATGCTTTTTGGCTACCAAGTTGAATACATTGTGTATGGAAGTCCGTGAGTTATACTAATTGAAGCTGTTGCTTGTGAAGGCCTGGCTTGTTGGTAAGTGCAGTGTCAAAATGTGAAACTATTTACAAATGTTGTTGTCTAAAGAATAAAATGTTAAATGTTAATGTCAATCTTACATGGCTTTTGGGCTCCTGAATGCAACATTTTCCTGTCTGGATAAGTTTGCTCGAGCACTTCTGTTCTCACCTGATAAAGTGTGCCAGATAACTATGATATGTTGCATGCTGCATAACATTGACCTGTGGCATAATATTGCTTTTATCCTAGATGATGACTACACTGTGGAGGCCCAGAGTATTGTTGATGAATTGCAAAATGAAAATGACTTTGCAGAGGAAGAAGAAAAGTACCCAGACCAAACATATCCGATAACTCACCCCCAGTATATACACGTGCGCAGGGGGCTGTATACAGTAACTGTATCCATGATATATAAGGAGATTCCAGTCCAATGCCATGGAGAACATGCTATAAGTACCTCCAATTTAACTAATTGAATGCCTGTTTCATGTCTAAATAGACAATTGGCAGTTCCTTGGTTTGATGCATTGTATTATGATAGACGTGTGTGAGCCTCCTCAGATTATGTAGTGTATTACGTTTAGGAATAAACCCTGACTGGTCAACATGGACCAGAAATGGGAGGTGTGGGTGTAAACTGTTAGCAAGTACGGTGCTGATTATTTTAACATCAATATGCAGGAGAGAGAAAGGGCGATACGAGGAAGCAGAGGTGGGGTCTTTGCCTTTGCCGTTGTGTATCATAACGATTAGGGCTTCCCTGAGTGAAGGATGGAGACTACTGAGTTGCAGGGCTTCCTGGTAAACTTCTAGAAGTTTATACACCACCAGGACTCCAAGTTTGCGATACAATTCAGTTGGGAGACCATCATTCCTGGGGACTTTGGCTGTTTTTAAGGAGCCGATAACTATAAGGATTTCTTCTCGAGTTATGGGTTCATCTAGAGCCCTGCCTTCGTCAGAAGAAAATTTGGGAAGGTCGACTTTCTGTTATTGGAAAACCCTATTTATGGATCACTGGGTATGGACCGGTGGACCTGCATCAGTATTTAGAGTAAGGATAGGGACCTTGGATCTATCCTGTCTGACTAAACGGGCAAGTATTGCACCTGTTTTATCATCTTCAGCATGTAAGCTTTGTTGGTACGTCATAAAGGTGAATTTTTCTATGCGACCCCAATCATTAAGGAACTCTAAGCATGTGCCGTTTCAGGCCTGCAGATATTCCGGGTGAGTGGGTAGTCGATTCTCAATATCTTTTGAAGCCTGTTCATGTTTTTTGATATCTTGTTCTAGTTGTTGCCTAACCCTGTAAGTGGTTTTGAGGCAAACTCCTCACAGCGCTACTTTCATTGCTTCCCAGTCCCCCACACGGCTGCTTGAGAATCCCTAGTTCTCTTGAAAATAGCATGTTAACGTGTCACAGACTGTCTCAGCAAAGGAAGGGTCGGTGAGGGCCTCAGGGCAGAAGCGCCACAGTGGTATTGGTGTGCGGGTAGTCAGTCATCCTAGCGTCAGTAAGACAGGTGAATGGTCTGATAAATATCTGGGAAGGTAAGTGATAGTGTGTATCCATGGTGCTAGAGAATCTGATGTCAGGGCATAGTTCAATCTGCTATGAGTACCTGTGGCAGGAGTGTAAGAGGAAAAGTTTGGGTATCAGGATGTCTGGTCTGTCAAGTATCTATTAGATTTATTTCTCTCATAAGGTCTTGTAGTGTTGTGATCATGTGTTTTTTAGTGTGGTGTCGGGGTGGAAGCCAATCTATATTCCCATCCAGAACACAGTTGTAATCTCCTGCCTTGATCACATCCATCTGTCGCTAAGAATGGGGAGGCAGCCCGGAACACATCCATGAAACAATTCGGACAGTCATTATTAGGAGCGTAAACATTGATAATGAAGATTTCTTTGCCATCTAGCGTGCCATACAAAATTATATATTGACCGTCTGGGTCCAGAACATGGTGTTTACAGGAAAAGGGCACCCATAGGGCCAACCATATTAATACTTCCCGGGCAGACCCTGAATAGGATGTAGCATAAATATGACCCCTCCAGCGCTGACGGAGGAAAGGTATGTAATTACCTCAAACATGCATTTCCTGAAGGAATTCAATGGAAATCTTATAATATTTTAAGTAGTCAGGTACCTGTCTTCTTTTTTTCTGGATGGGCAATGCTTCTGGCATTACAAGTCATTAATTTATTCTTTATTTATATTTATTAATAATCTGTCATGAGAAGATTAGAGTTTCTGTCTTCCTATCAGTGGGGACTTAAGCGATACCTGTCCTGTACAGTACAAGGGGCCCATGTCCTGAGCTAGGTGGACCGTGATGACACATAAGAGCCATACAAACCAGTGTAAAATATGAATAAAAAAAAAAAAACGCATTTGATCCAACCAGCCCCCACCTCTTGGGCAGTTGTGCTATCTCCTCTCAGCCAGTGAATTCACTGTTGGGGGTTGGCGTCAGCCACCCTATTTCCCAAATATAACACTGATCAAGTTTAGATAAAAAAACATAGGAACATAGAACAAATATAGTTCTAGTAACCTTTGCTCTTGAGTTGTGGGCAGAGAAAGGGAGAAAAAGGCTAATCCTCAAGACCCTCTACCCTCCCACACCATCTCTCCTACAGCTTCCCCTGATCCCATTATGATCCAGGTTTAGCAGACTGAGTTATACACCCATGAAAGCCATCACAAGGATATCATTGCACAACAAATACCACATTTCACCATGTGTCACAATGTAATTTTCTTAACAAATTAGGCCTCCCTCATCACAGGTAGAACTTAATTTAGGTGCAGTTTGAAGGCAGGGTCTAGGTATTGTGAGGCGAGAGAGTTGAGTACATGCCTCTGTCCACATTCATTATTCTTTTTCAGAGTCTTCACTGGCTGTCCCCACACCGGAGTGTCCATAACCTGTAATGTGCCATCAGGACCAACAGTAATCCTATTTGTTGGAGCAGTCCTGACTCTATTTTCTATTCTCAGCTTCCTATATCTGGTAGACTACACCGATTGTCACTACGTCAGCGAGGCATGTCGCATAGAAGTTTCTTTGGCATGTTGAGGCAGGGTGTCCAGCCAGTCACTGGTTTCCACTGAGGTATAGAAGAACATAGTGGATCCTCCATATTGGACCCAGATTTTGCTGGGAAAAGGACGATGTACTTTAGGTTGTAATCCTGCAATCTCTTTTTGATTGCCACAAAAGTCTTCCTTTGCTCCTTCACCCGCTATGTGTAATCTGGAAAAATTTAGATGTGCGTGCCATGATATGATGGGGTTGTCAAGTTTCCTGGTGCACTGAAGGATAGCATCTCGGTCCCGGTAATGAAATAGGTGGGTGATAATAGTTATCGGTGGCGCTCTCAGCTTTGGCGGAGCACAAGTGCCCTTTGGGCCCTTTCTATGGTAAAAAAGGCAGAGAGATGCTTTAGTTTGAGGGTAGTTGTGATCCATTCTTCCAGGAAGAGTTCAACGGAAGGCTCCTCCACCTTTTCAGAAAACCCTACAAAGCAGAGATTATTCCTTCAGGAGCAGCCCTCCAAGTCTTCAAGACGGTCATCTAGTTGGGTAGTTAATTTTTGGAGGTCCATAACCGTGGTGCACAGAGTGCGAATTTGTCGCTGGAGCCCTGTGACATTTTGTTCTGTCTCTATCACTCTTTCTGCCACCTGACGAAGGTTGGCACGAAGCAGGGTCCCAGCCACCGTTTCTATCTTATTAACCACTTCAGTTTTCAAACTGTAGCTCACTACCATTAGGTCTGTTAACAAAGGCAGAGCAGAATCCATCCCCCCCAATAGGTTCTTCTACCCGTGCATCTCCTTCTTCTGAATTATTTGAGGGTGGCATCGGGTGGGCATAATTACTTATTTTATTGGACTGCGATGCCTTGGCACTCTTTTCTTTCACCATGTTGATTAAGCCAGACAGATACCCAGGACTTGTGGGGTGAGGTCTTGCAGCACCAGCTAGGTCCCCCATAGGGCTCCCCCTTGCACTGACTCCCAATATGCAGCACTGAAAAATTGATGGTTCCTGTCAGAGGGCTTACCCAAAGGAAGTCTTGGATCAGTGCAGACCCAGATAAATAGTGTTATGGCTTACGCACTGTGCCAGGGAGCTGATCATTTCCAAAGGGGTCCTCCCCTTCACGCCCAGTTCCAGGTGCTTCAGGGACTCACCCCAGGGACAGCCACCAGGTTGCGATCTACGGGGGTCAGTAGTCTGTTCCTAGTGTCCCATACCCAAGGAACGGCCCCACCTAGAGGGAAGTAAAGAAGCTGGAGGGGACAGCTTTCCTTCAACCAGCCAGTCACAAGAGTAAAGCAGGGATGCAGTGGTGTGCAAAGAGTTAATCACTGGCTGGTTTGCAGGTCCACATGCTGGTCAACTCGACATGTCCCAGGCAGGTGCCAGCCATGATGAGGCGCAACAGATCTAGCACTGCTGGGTGGCCCACGAGTCCTTCGCAGAGTTCCACTCCACTCTGTCCTGGCTAAACGGGTCCTCCTCTCATGTGCAGGCCAGTCAGTCCCGGGCTAGGTCTGGGTCACTGCGCCTCAGCAGCAACCGGATGCAAGCCAGCGGCCTGGCACCTTGCCTCCACCAAGACCACATGATGCAGGCCGGGGTCACCACATGCAGTCTCTAGCGGCCGAGAGCATTGTTTCGACCACCAGTCCGCCACAACGCACACTCTCCTCGTGAGGTGGGCCTGCAGCAGCAGGAATCCCTTGAGAGAGCCACACTGGGACAACAGGGGACCCCCCCCCGGGCCAAGCCAGGACCCGCCAACAAGGCTGCATCATCTGGCGACAGCATCTGGCAAGTACTGCTGTCTTCTCCTCCTTGCTTACTGATCTCATCTCTCGTCTTCGACCAGGCATGGTCCAGAGAGTTGTAGTCCCCAGGGGGCCTCATCTGCATCACTGCTGCTGGTCTCGGATCACCCTGTCTTCCTTCTCATCAGAGAAGGTATCTTAATGCCTGTGGCGGTATAGCGGAGCACCGGGTTCCCAACCCAGGGAAGCAGCTGCTCCCTCATCATACAAGATGACGCACGGATCCGTCCCGGACCCGGCCTGGCACAGTCCACACTACCAGAGGCCCAGAGAGTCTTTTTGTTAGGGAGTTTTAAAGGCTTCCTCTATACCATGTAGTGCAGGGGAGCATAACCAAGGATCCGATGGCTATATTGGAGCAGGATAGTCCCAGGATTACTGCATATGGGGTGGGAGCTGCACAGAGCACGTCCAGTCGGCCATCTTGCCTGGTCACTCCCCCCCATATGGAGAGTTTGTAATGTTGGTGCAGAGCTTTTTAGATGACTGTCATACTTGTGTAGATCTGTTATCAGTGCAACATATAGTATGATAAAATGTCACATCACATACAAAAAGTTATCCATGATGATGCATTTTGGGTGGTGTAGTCATGGAACACTAACACTATTGAAGTAATTGTGAACTGTATTTTAACAAGACTCACTGTATAAAATAAACTGTCTTAGCTAAAAATGTACACATTACAATATACTATTCCAATATATTATGGACAATGAAAAATCACAGTTTGTTCATCAGAACAGTACAAAGCAAATGGCATAATGCAGTCTATGAACGATAATGTAGTTGCTGCAAAAACAACACACACACAATGGTTACTTTCTAAAATATACCTTTAAATATTATTTTATAAGAAGATAAGAACACACATATATATCTATATATATATATATATCTACCTCTATTTATTAATATATATAGATATGTATATACATATACATATTTATATATATATACATATATATATATACATCTCAGCTCCAACAGATCCAAACAGGCGCGCTCTTCTCATGTTGGTGCCCGCATGGGAAGGACCTATTCCCATCAATAATCTTCACACCAGTTTGACAATTAAGTCAAAAATGCGGCACTCACAGGATTACAGCAGATTGCTTTTATTACATACCAGGACCCCAAACAAACTAACACCAACGCGTTTCGACCTTCCCGGTCTTGGTCACGGTATACATATATATATCAATGCATATAGGTATCAGGATTAAAATGATGAAGACACGGTTACTGTTTAACATACTGTCATTGTACTTACCAGTCTCCAAAGCACCAGAGATTCCTGCAAAGCCTTGTGTGTGGGATCCCATACACCTTCTTCTCCTACGGCAAGGGGTAAATGGGCCTGAGATAACCACTAGCAGTCTGCTGGGCCTCTAGATGGGCATTATAGAACAGGGATCTTGCTCTCCCTTGCAGATCATTCCGGCACTTCTTAATTTCCTCGTATGTGTGCCTGCTATATACAGCATTCACTCTTCAGACATTTCTCTCCCACATTTGCCTTTTCTGGGTTAATGTGGTACTTTGAACAACGGGCCCAAAGAAGTGTGGCTCTACCCTAATTATCCCATCCAACATGACTATCAATTCTGTGTCTGAGAGTTTGGGATTTCTTCTTCCAGACATGGCGAAATAAAAAAAATACAAGAATTACAAGAAAAGTAGGGGAATGCTGAATTTGTACAAGACAATCAGCAACAACGCCTATCTTTTGCTGCTCCAAGATGAGAAATGCAAAGGAGCTGAATATGGTGTATTTTATAGTGTGCTGTGCGGGTGATTACTTTGCCCATGCATCCCAGTGGTGTGAATTACGTGTCTGTCTTCAAGGCAGATGGATATGGCAAACCAAAACAGTTCCTCAATGTAATTACTCCATTGGTACACTGTTGCAAGACTGCCAGTCTGCGGACATGTATAGATTTGGTGGGTGGTATACTATGACGTATACGTATAGTATGACGTGATGTTGTCCAATGGCAGACAATTGACCACTGTCAATGGAGGAGAACCGCTGGTCTTACTGGATACCTCCATCAAAGTTGACAGCAGTTCTCAAGTCCAAAAAATAAATCAGTCAGGAGAAGACCCGCAGCCTCGACGGAGGGACTAAAACCTCTGTCATGGAGGACAGGCTGCACAACTTCCAAGGTACAATTCAGGCCCATTAAATGTTTCAGCACTGATCCTCTGTCATTCTAATCCATCACAGAACTTTATAGTTTAAACAAATGCTTCCTAGAATGTTGTTGAGGTGTTCTTTCTCAGAGAGATGAAACTACTGAACAATTACATTCTGTAGCTTACTTCTTTTGCAAATTAGGTCCTGCAGAAGTCAATTACACTGCTGTAGCTGACAGATTGGCCATTGGGATAGCTTTTAAAGAATGGTGTTAATATCTCCTTGGAGCTCCCCACCCAGTAACAATTGTGACTGACCACCAAAACGTACAATTCTTTACTACTTCCTTCAGGTTACTGCATGGCAATGGTCCCTAGTGGAGTAATTCAAGCAAACTAAATTCAATGACATATGGTAATTTAATGTACAAATAAATTGCAAATAAGCAAAAAGAAACAATATAATAAAGTAAGGAGTGACAAATATGGTTTGTGTTCTTTGAAGTGTGCTACACGTGTGATAAAGGTGATCAAAGTACGTATCAAAGCAGTAAATAAAAGCACAGCCCGTGAATTATAATATACAATAGAGATGGGCTGTCTGCAAGTTGACAACATTTTGATCCTATTGTAAATACAGGTTCATCATCAGGACTTGATCAAATATGGAGCTAGAGAGAATGCAGTAAAAGGAAAAATATAGGAATGATGGTCTGAATTATAAATAAAGGGCAACATACATATGGGAAGGGAGAAGGGGGTATTCGCTACTCGCTTCCTCAAATCACAGTGCTCACTGTAACATAACACAAGAGGAATTATGAGTAAAATGTTGGTCACAAAAATGCAAAGGGGAGGAGAAAATAAGGATACAAGCTCACTGAAATTGCAACAAACGCATGAACAATAGGGAGACATGATTCATGAAGAACAGCCCAGAAGAAAGGATGGGAAGATATGGTGGGATGGCAGAGAAAAAAACATGAAAGCATGTAATAACTAAGTGCATGTCCCACTTACAGCTCAGGAGTGAAGGCATGAGCGCAGCAAAAATGCTCCAATGACCGTAATGAGGTTGTCTTTTCTAGGCGGGCAGTCTGGCAATGGAGAATCAACCCAGCAAGTTCTCTGATCAGCAGAAACTGAAGTATGCCAAATGGGGATGTATAAATAGAAATTGGAAGGAGATCAAAGGAAAGGGGAGGACTCCGGTGGCTATCTTGGAATGTTGTGCATGCACAAAAGGAGTAGCCATGTGGGAGTGACACATGAAGGGCGGTCAACATACAAGGGGAGATGAGAGGAAAGTGTGAGTGCGAACAAACCAGTATGGGGAAAAGATGTGGCAGGCACTTGAAAATGCATTGACCTAAACAAAGGAAGTAATGGCTGCCAAAAACAGTTGCAAGAGGTAATTGGGTTATGGCTGGCAGAGAATCAAAACAAAAAGGCCATATTTTAGATACAGAGCCATGAAGTCATCAAGTGTTACAAGGTACATAGATGCTGCCCATTGAAAAATTGGAAGCATGTGATTTTGAACAAATTCGAAAACAACAGAAAGGCATGCTAAAGTCTCTGGTAAAGAAGTACAGTCTCTTTGGCAGATGGGTCCCATATTATATAATATTTAGTAGTAAAATCAATTATATTACAGTACATCTTGGAGAAACTGAGCTGAACGAGTGAAAGTATCCTACTCCTATGAAGGCCAGTCTTCTTGGCTGTCAAGGCCCCTTTTCATTGTGTTCAACTTTAAGATGTACTTCAATTACTGTTTGTTCAGATGTTGCTCCAGGTCCCTGCCTTGCTCTGGGGTTGAAATGACCAATATTACCTGCCATCTGATGTTGTCTTCTGAATGGCGATATTAAATGACATTTTCAACTAGTGGTGCAGTGAGGACCCTACATCAGAGTTGACTCTAGATTGGCAAATGCAGATATTTATTGTCTGAGGGGTTTGCCCTATGTATAATAAATAGCATGGACTGTAAATAGCATAAATGAAACTGCAGATGTTACAGTTTAATTGTTTGATAGGAAATTCAACATTACTATGAGCAAATGTCTTGCTTTGTATGGTAAATGGACACAACCTGCAATGTCTAAACTTAAAGTGTCCTGTCAGTGGCAGGTTGCCCCAATGATCATTCAACATAAGTTGGGTGTTCATTGGTTTGAGCTCTGCATGGACCAGATGATCCTGCATGTTTTTACCTTTTTTGTATGCGAACAAGGGAGGTTCTAATGTAAGATCTTCAGTTGCAAACCCATTCCAATGTTTCCTTATACATTTGGAAATAATAGTGGACAATGGGGAAAAGTTGTAACACATATTATACTGTGAGACTCTGTTTTAATCTTAGGTGTTAATAACATGTCTTGTGGGAAATACCATGCCCTTTCATGGATCATTTCACCAGGCATTGATGGTAGCCAGGGGCTATTAGTTTGTTGGAAAGGACATAAGTCTCTTTAAAGTAATCTACTCATTATTTGCAAATGCGTCTTTTTCACAAAGTTGGAGAAAGGTGTTTTTCTCAATACCAATGTCAAATATTTTGGGCTAATTGTTTCACCTACTGACATTCAGATGGAGCTCAACAAAACTGGAAGCAACTGAAGCATGCACAACTCCACAATCTATTAAAGAAGTGCAGAATTTCTTAGGTTTCACCAATTTTTATACACGACTCATCAACCAATGCCCTGCCACAGAAACTCCAATAACCAGTTCACTTAAGAAGGAAATTAAATTCTTCTGGAACTCTGAAACCGAAAAGGCTTTTTAAAAACTAAAGACTTAGGGCCTGACTTAGAGATTGGCGGAGGGGTTACTCCGTCACAAATGTGACTGATATCCCGTCCGCCGTATTACGATCTCCATAGGACATAATGGAATCATAATAAGGTGGACCGGATATCCATCACATTTGTGACGGAATAACCCCATCCGCAATGCTCTAAATCAGGCCCCAAATGTGTTTCAGCCCTGATCCACTGTAGTTCTTATCCATTGCACCCATTTAAAGATGAAGCAGATGCTCCCAGAACACTGTTGGTTATTCTTTCTCAGGGTGATCAAACTACTGGACAATTACATCCTAGTTCTCATGAAACTTAAGCCCTGCAGAGGTCCATTACTCTGTAGTAGACAGAATGTTATTGGCCAGTAACATAGATTGAGGAATGGCATTAATATCTCATTGGAGCTCAGTACACAGTAAACATTCTGAATGACCACCAAAACTTACAGTTGGTGGAAGTTATGTTGATTACTGAATTTATCAAGTTACAAAAATATCAGAATTCCGATGAAGCCAAATAGTTAGTGAACCCACATGCAAGCATCAAAGATAAAGACCTGTACTATATTAACAATGCTTTATGTCTTCCCTCAGGCACTTTGCAAGAACAAGCCTTGCACTGGTGTCATGTATCTTGCTTTGCGGGGCATCGAGGGGAAAAAAAAACATTAGATCTGGTAAAACATCATTTTTGGTAGCCCACTCCCAACAGTGATGCTAAGAAATTTGTGGTTATCTTTGCTGACTGTGCTCAAATGAATACCATTGTCACCGAGACCGTGACACACAATGTCACTAAAATTGATTGTGGACACCGTGTCCCAGAATCTTTCAAGGCAACTTTAATGACTGTAGATCTTTTCACTAAAATGGATCATTGTATTCCTTTAAATGAGTTACCCTCTAGAAAATGAAAATGGCTGGAGTATTCACCCAAGCAGTTGTTCATTTGCATGGGATCCTTTCCCTTCTGATCTCTGATAGAGATTCACAATTCATAGCTCATTTCTGGAAATCCTTATTTGGTTTGTTGTGAATTGATGTTCAGTTATACTCTAGCAACCATCCTCAGACTGACGGACAAACTGAAAGGGTTAAGTAGTGCCTGGAATAATATTTGTGTTATCACGTCATACAAGATGGTTCTGTTTGGGGAGACTTTTATGGATTCAGTTTGAAAATAATTAGTGCCACAGTAATCATGCAATTGTGCAGGCATGGCATTTTTTGCATTTTTATGGATTTGCAAGACTTGCAACATAATACATTCTCTGCTGCATAATCTGCAGTTTTCAAACGTTATTAAAAACGCAGTGATGTGTTGCAACATTGTGGGAGGCCCTTTGTAAAGATTGACTGGTCACCTTTTGCTTATTGCAATATTTGCGTGTTAAACTGCTACTAGTGAGGTGCATCCTATGTCCAGACGGTGTTCACAAGTGTAAAAATGACAAAATAGTGAAGTACTACTATGAAAGAATGTGCTGCATTAGACTGCATAATTTGGCTTTTTGTGCCACATATTTTAGTCAACATTGCTGTTTGTCCTTCTCCTGGCGCAAAACTCCAGTGGGTCTACATATAAAAACACAACTGAATAATTGCGATCCTCTCTTTTATATTATAGCTATGGCTTACATTCCAGAATGATACAAGCAGAGGTTCAAACACCTGACTTAGTTTCAGCAGCACGCAACTTCCACAAACATTTGACACACATTCAAAATTCAGCTCATGAAAATTTGACAGAAGCTACATTAAGATGCCAAACCTATGCAGCTAAACATAGATGACCTGGATACGTTTATAACATTGAAGATCAAGTATGGCTTCTAAAAGGCTGCTACAAATTCCAACCTAAATTTGTTGGACCTTTTAAGATTCTCAGGGTAAATAACCCAGCTCATGCTAAATTGAAATTGACAAACACTTTGCCAGTACATCCAGTATTCCGAATTTCATTAGTAAAACCTGCAAAAAAAGGCACTCATTTTTTCTTGCCGCTCTCACTCATTTAGGTTGGGAGTGAAAAATAAAGTTCATTCAAGATTACAAAAGGATGAGGGGACTCCTTTATTACCTCTAAGATTGGAAGGCATACAGAACTATAAATAGGTCATGGGAACCTATAGGTTATGTGCATGCTCTTCGGTTACAAAGACAGTTTCATTTGTGACACCCAATCAACAATCAACCCCAAACCAATAGGGAGGGAGAGTCCTGGGAGGGGTATACTGTTAGGTTTGCCACATTACTGAGCTCAAAAAGAGTAGTGCAATATAGAACTAGTGATTGGTCCATGTTTAACTCCTTTCAGCAAATTAAGGAGACCATGTTCTCACTTAAACTCCACTCATGAGACAAGATCAGCTATCATGAGTGTAGCTACCTATGTAATCTTCGCTCATCCAGGGCTGCCTGTGATTGTTTACTCGTTCTGAGACTAGCATTGAGCTGGGTCTGGTTTTCTAACCGAGAAGTCCTCTTGGTCCTCTGATATGATTGGGTGCATTGTCTGGAGGTTCCTCACACCATCTGTTTTTTCAACACGTAAAAAACTAATGATAAGAAAGAAAGAAATCACCATCAGACATCTATACATTAAAGTGGTAATGGGTGTGTGCACAGAACAATTGTTTGGTAACTCACCTTTCTCTGTTTTCTTTGAACAGGTTCTTTGGTTCCTTAATTGCATCTTGATGCTAGAAAAAATAAGAAAGGGTAACATAAGTCAAGGGTGAAATGTGGATGTCAATGTGCAACCACAGACTGTTCATAACTAAAGAGTACAAGACAGTTGTTTGAATGAGAGAAGAAAGATTCTACAAGTTAACCTCCAAAGCTTCAAAAACTCCGGGAGTTCAAGGAATAGAGCTGTGTCCTGTGAATTAAACTCTTGAGGAAAATGATCTAGTGATTAGACATCCATGTATTAAGAAAATACATTTGCAGGAAGCAACAAGAAGTGATTGTAGCTGTTTTCTTTTGTTTGACAAAGTACTGATATGACTTACTTTTTCCCAGAAAAGCAGAGACCAGACAAACCTGAGTTCAGATTTATAGCTTAGTAGGATAAAATCTTACCTAGAAGTGAATCTGAAGGATCATGACGATGCTGTTGTCATATTTCACTTATTAGTTTCTATGACTTTAGGAACACACAGTCATCACCTTCGCTAGAAGATGAACATTTTGCACGGATGCCAACTGTAGTGGTGGTTGAGGAACTCACATTGAAAACATCACCTATCTTTTTTCTCATGTCTCATTTCCCTTTCTTCTTGCATTTTCCAGAAACTTCTTTAGGCAGGGCTACAGCAAAAACTGATGAACGGAATTACGCCAGATTTGACAGGGAGCAAGATCTTGGTCTGCAAATTGTGCTTTTTTGGGATTTGTTAATTCTGTTGAGAAGTTTTAATTAATTGAGGGACAATATGAATTGTATATCTGGACTGTTGGGTCCGAACTGTTCGGATTGGCCAAGGGACATTTATTTCCCTTGGGCCTTCCCATAGGAGTCACACTCATGCTCTGATTGGCTGCCAGGAACATGAGAAAAACATTGCTGGGAGCCATTACAGGACTAGGGGAATTAGGACCTTATTTAGAGTTTGGCGGGGGAGTTACCACATCACAAATGTGACAGTTATTCCGTCCACCTTATTACCATCCCATTATAGCTTATGGAAATTGTAATACGGAGGATGGGATATCCGTCACTCTAAATCAGGCACTTAGTACCCTGTCCTGAAGATGAAAGAAAAAAAATGTATAAGGGGACAGGGTAGGGATACCCTGGTCTCTTAGGCCCTATAGGGGAAAGGAGACACAGAGGGACACCACGTGGGGCCCTATTAAAAAAATCAGCAAAAAATGCAGTAATCCAGCATGACTCACAGAGGATCGAAAAAAAAAAAATGGCCACATTTATATAGCTTATGTCCTGAGGCGCCCACCCCGGGGCTGAATTCATAAAGGGGAGGTGGACTATGTGCCCCCCTCCCTGAGCCTTTAAAGGCCATGGGGAGCCCATGCCAGAGATGGAATTTGACAAAAAGGGGAGAAGGTCCGCACGGCCCCCTTCCTGAGCCTTCAAAGGCCCTGGGGAGCCACCCTTTGGGCTGAAATGTGACAAAATAGGGAAGGGGGCTGCATGGCCCCCCTTCCTGAGCCATTAAAGGCCTTGAGGAACCCACTCCTAGGGCCAAAACCTTTAAAGGTAGGGGAGCCCTGAGGCCCCCCTCCCTGACCCATTAATGGCTCGGGGGATGAGGCTGGCTCAGTATCTATGTCCTGGCAAGCCTACCCCAGGACATAGAGGTTTCCCTGCTGGTAGTGGTGTGGGCAGGGAAACCTGTGTTCGCTCTCGTTTGGTGAAAGCATTTTTGAATTTGCCAGCAAGTGGGAGCAAATACCAAGTCCACTCCTAGTGGGACGAAAGATTTGAAAATGCTCCTGCGACTTGGAACGGAGTTTTGATCTGTTTTCCTGCCCACAATTCATTGACCAGGGAAACAGATCAAAATATTGCTCTCACCAACACTGAGCAGCATTAGTAGCTGCTCCCTCCTGGTGGGAGTGATGCCTGCTCCCGGTGCATGTGAGAAGTCGACTGGGACTCCGGGAGCCTTGAAGCTCCCCCACAGTGGCCCCCATCAAGAGAATGGTGGGTGCACTGGGTGGGCATCCACATTTAAGAGCCTCTTTGAATCATCTGTCAAGCAGGAGCAAGCACAACGTCTGCTCCCAGTTTGTGGGAGCTTTGAAAAAAGCTCCCACTGTCTATGAGCAGACTTTTGATCTTTTTCCCCTCTCACACTGAAGCGGGCAGGGAAACAGATCAAGAGATTGCTTCTGCCTGGAGGAAGCAGCAGAAATAGCTCCTCTCTGAGGGTGGAAGCAATGCCAGCTCCGAAAGC
This sequence comes from Pleurodeles waltl, assembly GCF_031143425.1. Classification (NCBI taxonomy): domain Eukaryota; kingdom Metazoa; phylum Chordata; class Amphibia; order Caudata; family Salamandridae; genus Pleurodeles; species Pleurodeles waltl. The sequence continues at coordinate 829,941,042 of NC_090444.1, forward strand.
ATGTAGAGAGCTGACTAGGGCCACGGGGTTTGTGGGGCTGCCCCTGCTGGATCCAATTTTGTGGATGCAGGTGCCCTGGGTGGGCACCAGGGCACCCACCTCTTTTAATTAATGCAAGACATGGGGAATGGCTTCCCCAAGGCTCAAAACAGCTCTTGTTGGGGGCGCATGGCCTCCCGCCCCTTTAATTAAAAAAAGGCTCTGGGAGATGCGGACCCCAAGGGCCTAATAAGGCTCAGGTAGGGGGTCATGCGGATACTCAAAACAGGCCCTGTTGATGGGTCACCAGGGATTAAAGTGATGTCATCAATGATGTAATTTGAGATGGTATCAGTGATGCCATAGAACATGTAATGATTGATGTAATATGTGAGGTCATAAGTAGTGCATGGGGGGGACACAAGTTACAGTTAGCTCTACCAACTACGGTGAATTTCTGTGTTTTTTTTAATTTCACAACGTAATGTTGGCACTGATATATTCACCTAACTATAACGTCACTTTAACCTTTAGTTTATTCAGTGAATGTTTATGTTTTTTTTTACAGAGACAAATCTTTTTACCACGCTTAATTGTAACGTTATTTTCACCTTTGGTTTTGTCAGTAAAAAAATATACACACATATAATATTTTATATATATATATATATATATATATATATAAGCACACACACACACACACACACACACACTTGTTTTATATATATATATATGCAAACCAAAGTCCCGTCCTATTTTTTGCCTCACAACATCAAGAAAGAACTGTACTAATCAATGTACTATTACAACAGGGCCTATTTCTGCCTGCTCTATTCAGTCATAATGGAGAAGTTTGCTACTGTTAGCTATCGGGTCTTGGTGACAAAAACATTTGTTGCTTCACGAAGAACAGCTAGGTAGTAAAGAAACTTCTTGACTTAGGATTCCTTTGGTCCTTTGTTTCTGCAGTTCACTCTATGAATTAAGTTTATTTTACATTGTTAGCTTGTGCTTTTGGAATTTTGGCGTGGGACAGCACCAGGAGTTCTAGACATCAATTTTTGCCAAGCATGTTGGAGGGCCTTTTTTATTTAAAAGCAGTGGATGGAATGTCTTCCTGAGGGAAACATGTGGCAATTAACCAATGCGCTTTACCTTTGTGTTCAGCACTGTATGATCTGTTCCAGTGAATTTTCCATTGTAGGGGAAAGAATGATCACAGCTCAACATGTTTCTATTAAATGTAGTCAAAACCGTTGTTTGTACAGGTGATGTTACCAAGTGTCAAGCCTTGTTTCAGCACCATAAGTTTCAAGATTCAGTCTGACATGTCGGCTTTATGAATGACCATTGAAGTTGGTTTGTATATGGCTGTATCATGTCCAAGCACCTGTGCTGCCTGTGGAATGTCCTGGTAAACAAAGAGCAGTAGTTGCTTCATCATACGCATACATTTTCCGAGGTCATATTTGTGATAAAAGTCGCAAGGTTTCACCAAACCAGTGCATAGATGGCATGGCCTCTGATCATTTTGAATTAGAGGATGCTGCTCATTTAAGATCATAATACAGCAGTAGCGGTTTCGGTTCAGTGATTTATGAAAGGACATTGATTCTAGGGCTTATGCACGAGCAGTGAACATTCCTGCCACAATCCTGACTTCAGATTCTACATAAAGCAAAGCTCTAGCTAGTTGTTACAGAAAAGGAAATAACAACACAGAGGTGACACTTGCCTTGGATTGAGACACTGCTCAGAGTTCAGCTGTGAACCCCCAACCCACCACCCCACCATCCACTACACCACTACACAGCAATAAACAGTTAATGGTGAACTGAATGATTTGAGCCATGCTCTCAAAGAGGAGTGGAGTTAGGTCCTAGGGGTCTTGTGACCTTGCACATGGTCACAAGGGTGTATTAAGGGGTTTACCAGGGTGCGACTGGGTTATGATCTGGGCATCTATCATAGAAAAGTGCTTACAGGCGGGAGTTGCACTTACACTGCTTGTTACAGAGGGTGCAATCGCAGTAAAAGTTAGGCAAAATCAAGGGGCATATTTATAATGCTCTAGCGCCACCTTGTGCCACATTAACGTAATTATTTCTTACATTAATGTGGCCCAATGAGGCCAAAATCCCCGTGCTGTATTTACAGAGTGGCGCAGTGCATGCATTACACCACTCTGTAACCCTTTGCAATACATTATGCCTGCGCCAGGCATAATGTATGCAAAGGAAGCGTACCCCTGTTAGGGGAGCTGGAAAAATAACATAAGGAAATCTATGAGATTTCCTTGCAACTTTGTTTATGGCACTTTTAATGCCTGCTCAAGAGCAGGCGTTAAAGGGGGACTTCCATTCTTTAGAATGTGGCCCTACGTACTCTGCAGGAGTAGCACCAATATATTGGCGCTACTCCTGCAGAGTACATCAATAGTGTCATGAAAATTAATGCTATTGTCCCCTACCCTGCACCATGGTGTGCTGTATTTTAAATACGGAGCACACATGGTGGTGGTAGGGCGATACTATGGGGCACAGGGAAAGTTTATTCCATAAATCTGACCCAAGTGTTTTCCAGGTTTTACTGAAAAACAAATAGCTTCTTCAGCTGTGGTTTATCAGCTAAGTGACAACTTTTACCTAGACATTCATTATAAACCCCGACCCAGTTCTGTGCCTCAAGCACATTTCAAAAGGTCCTAAGGAGGAGTTTGCATTAAATTTAGAAAGGATGATTTCTTTGTTAATATGACAAAACTTTGAGTAGAAGGAGAAAGGTGCCCAAAGTACCCCCTATTTGTTCTTAAACACAAATCACTTTTTCTTCTTGCTAATCAAATCAAATCAAATCATTAGCATTTATAAAGCGCGCTACTCACCCGTGCGGGTCTCAAGGCGCTAGGGACAAAGGGGGTGGTTATCGCTGCTCGAACAGCCAGGTCTTTAGGAGTCTCCGGAAAGCGGAGTGGTCCTGGGTGGTCCTGAGGCTGGTGGGGAGGGAGTTCCAGGTCTTGGCCGCCAGGAAGGAGAAAGATCTCCCACCCGCCGTAGAGCGTCGGATGCGAGGGACGGCGGCGAGTGCGAGGCCAGAGGAGCGGAGGGGGCGGGTGGGGACGTAGAAGTTGAGCCGTCTGTTGAGGTATTCCGGTCCCTTGTCGTGGAGGGCTTTGTGTGCGTGGGTGAGAAGTCGGAAGGTGATCCTTTTGCTGACTGGGAGCCAATGCAGGTGTCTCAGGTGTGCGGAGATGTGGCTGTTGCGGGGTACGTCGAGGATGAGGCGGGCTGAGGCGTTTTGAATGCGTTGCAGGCGATTTTGGAGTTTGGCGGTGGTCCCAGCGTAGAGGGTGTTGCCGTAGTCCAGGCGGCTCGTGACGAGGGCGTGGGTCACGGTTTTTCTGGTGTCGGCGGGGATCCAGCGGAAGATCTTGCGGAGCATGCGGAGGGTGAGGAAGCAGGCGGAGGACACGGCGTTGACTTGCTTGGTCATGGTGAGAAGGGGGTCCAAGATGAAGCCGAGGTTGCGGGCGTGGTCTGCGGGGGTCGGTGCGGTGCCGAGGGCCGTGGGCCACCAGGAGTCGTCCCAGGCGGACGGGGTGTTGCCGAGGATGAGGACTTCAGTTTTTTCAGAGTTCAGCTTTAGGCGGCTGAGCCTCATCCAATCTGCTAATGTCACTGTAATTATCAATGTGGTTGTCAATGTCACCAAGTTGAAAGTCAATGGAAGGCACTGGTTAAGAATGATGACAACATTTGTCCAGATAAAAACGTACACTGGACCTCCTAACAAGATCACGCAAATGAAGTACTCCATCAAAATCAAAAGAACAAGTTTCTAAAAAGAGCCACCCTGTTACTTGAATAATCATAGGTGTCAATAACAGGCCAGCAGAACTTGATTCAATTAAATTGTATACCTGAACTGGCAAAATGAAAAAAACAAATCAAAAGTTACTGTACAAACTGAATACTGGTAAACTGTAAGCAATTCATATCTGCAAAGGAGGCAATGTTTTCAGCCTACTCAAATAATCCTTTTTTCCCGAGACAGACCAAGAAGACTAGCAGTCAATGGCTTAGGAACCAGTCAGCAAATCTATTTGGCAGATGGATATGATCTAGGACAATAACTCTCTGTTGTAAAATAAGTTACAGCAACAGTACAAGCACTGGGAGGGCTCCCAAACATGGTAAGCTACCAGTGAGCCACAAAAAACATATTGGCAGATTTAAGAAAAGTGGCGCTGCATTTAATGAGGCACCACTTTTCTTGTGCCTCTTAAACGCCACCATGTGTGTGCCATACTTAAGATACAGCACACCATGGCGGTAGTTAGGGAACTAGAGTCAAAAAAAATTATGCTAGTTTGGCACTTTGCAGGATTTGCATTGAAGATTTTGACGCTAGTCCTGCAAAGTACATAGAGACCCATTTTCAATAAATGATGTGCCTCCTTTTAATGCCTAGTTAAATGAAATTATCACTATCCAGCCCACTGAATGATGCTTTATAGATTTCAGAGTCCATCTGAACCATTTTGATTACCTGAATTATAGTTCAGATTTTATGGAGTATGTGAGTTGAGAACAATCAGTGACCTGAGTCATGGCAACAAAGCCAAAGCTTTCATTCTTAGTGAAGCTTCTCTGATTGCTCTGATGACTGAACGTGGAAGATGTGGGGTTGCTACTCTTCCCTAGTTTTGACTCAGTCATTATTTAGTGGCACACTAATTCTAAAACCTGAATACACCTCTAGAGAGGACACCACACAACCTCATTTTGCACGGTGTATTGCAAATCAATTTTAGTCCGTGGGATCAAAAATCAGTCCGTAGCATCATAAGTCTTTGTTCTTACATTTTACTTAGAATAAAAACAATGAAGTTATTTGGTGTCTTGTATTAGCAATACACTGGACAGACACCCCAGTAATGGATGACCCTGCAGAAAATGTACCATACCAGTAAAAATGAAAGAGGCCCAGTAATACAACATAAAAAGCAAGCATACTAACAGATGAACATTCCTGCATTTATTAATAAAGTGTAAAGGCCAAATTTCATGTTATAATCACGACATAGCTAACCACTGAAAATACTGTTTAGTATCTCACAGAGAGCATTTTACGGAGGCTTGACAGACAAGACAATTCTACTGATAGCCTCTAGGCCTAGTCATATATCCAGCTGAATGAAAAATAATAGGCTAGTTTTTACTATTGTTTATGAAGGAGAGTGCCAAGATGACACATATGAATCACTATCTCTCAAGAATCAAAGCTACTGTCAAGACTGGCAATAGAGAGTATAATACACTCTGCACAAATGTATTTATACCACATATAGAGAAATATGGAAGGTGACGTGTTAGGTTAAACAGCACTCATTTCTGGTTGAGGTTCACTGTTTTCTGCTAGCTTAAACCTCACGATCAGGTTTACCTGGCAGGTCTACTGCACGTGCTGTCCCTTCTGTTCTTATGGATGCTGTGTGCCCTCACATTTTATCAGTGGTGTGGCACCTTACTAGCCACAACGCCAATCTGGGCAGTTTCAATATCTTGCCATGCATCTAATAGTTTGAATGCATGTGATGTGAGTGCATTAGGCTGTGTTCTGAATGCCTCAATGCAGCAAGTTGCAGGGCAGGTGTGAGTGAAAAAGTCAATGCAGGTTTAAGTGAATGTTCGAAAGAGGTTACTGGTGCAAGAATCACTCCTGGTGTGAGTACAACTTCCAGTGCATGTGTGAGTGCAGTTGTGAGTGAGATTACTTGTGCAAGAACTAGTGCAGGTGTGAGTGCTGGTGTGAATGCAAGTGCCGATACAAGTTTTAGGGTTGGTGCAAATGCCAGTGCAGGTGTGAATGCATGTGCAACTGATGTTACTGGTACTAGTGTTAGTGTATATATGGGTGATGTGAAAGTGAGGGTATTGGTGTATCTTGCAGTACATGTGCAAGAGTCGTAGTGAGGTTGCCAGTGCATGTGCCTTTGAAGGTGTGAGTGATGTTTCTGGTGCCAATGGTGGTGTGAGTTCAGGTGCAAAAGTGAGTGATTTCACTGGTGCATGTGCCAGTGCAGATGTGACTGCAAAAACCAGCAGAAGCATGGGTGTTGTTGTGGCTGTGAGTGCAACTTCCAAAGCAGGTGTGACTTCAGGTAAATGTGAGGATACTGGTGCAATGTCTTACTGCAAATCCAAGTGCAGTTACTGGTGTAAGTATCAGCATGAGTGGAGATGCAAATAAGATTAGTGGTGCAAGTGCCAATTTAAGTGCTGTTGTCAGTGTAGTTGTGAGTGGGCTTACTAGTGCTACTGCAGTTGTGAATGGAGTGAGCAATGTTACTGGTACTTGTTTGCCTATGGACTGGTGCACTTGCCAGGGAAGATGTGAATGCAGGTGCCACTTTGAAGACTGGATTTTCTTCTTAGTTAAGCGCACTACTCTGAGCTGTGATAGAGCTACTGATAGAGCGTTCCAGCCTAATAATTTACCTGTAGTTGGACGCTCTTGGGTCGATGAATCTTTTGACCAAGTTGGGACTCTCCTTACCCGGGAGTAATCAATCAAAATCGACAATCAATAATCAATAACGAACATAAGCAATGCCCTGATCAACATAACATTTCACAATTAATCCAGAATACATTTCGGCGAAACCATGACCTTTCGGTCATGAATAACCACACCAGTTTATGCAAAGTTAATAAATGTATTTCCCTATATTAACAAAGCTAGCACAATGTAGATGTGTCTCAACACCAAATGATATATGTAAATGAACATTAATAGCTGTCCATAACGACGAAACAGATGCAATCTATGCAGCATTTGAATAACAATGCCTTCTATGATGGCAACGCAAACCACTAAAACTACAATCTGTAATGGGCTAATTGCATACATTTAGTCAGCATAACAAGGTCTCAAATTGCATCGTGCATCAAATGAATCCTCATCTAACCTCAAATTAGCATCTGCATGTGGGACTTCATGCAAAAACAATTTAGCAACATTAATTTGGAAAACTCCTAACTAAGGCTCTTATCAAAAATCAGCAGTTGCTAACCTAAAAAGAAAACACAATGCAATTGTACAATTTTCCTTTCATATTTACCAAATTCAATCAGCATTCAAGGAAGTCTTCGTCTCACAGGTACCGGTTTCGATCAGCATGGGTACCGGTTCCGATCAGCATGGGGCGGGGGCAAAGGGGCAGGGTGGACGGGGCAATTGCCTCACAGCGGCAAGATAAAAGGACAACTATTACTTCATGCAAGGGACGTATCAAAGTTAAAGTCTCTAGGGCGAGAATTACTTAAAGTCTCTTTCTCTCGATTAGAGAAAGCATCAAAGTCTCTTTCAAAATGGCGTCGAACACCAATTGGCATCGTAGATGGGTAATGGCCGCAATGTCTATAATGGCTGCTTTCTTCTTGTGCACCTGGTTTAAATAGACAACAGTTCAAATCCAGTAGGGTCTTCCATTGGAGGGTTCATAGGTTAGCTTCAAATTGTCCAATCAAAAACAACAGTTCTCAAGCTTCTACCTAGGCATACATTATCCTTGGAGTCGGGAACGTAAGTTGCAACATATTTTACCAATTAACTCACTTTCAGAGCGTCCATTGTCTGCACCTGCAGATTGACCTTGGAGTGAAAAAGAAGATGCCAGGCTGGCACGAAACCTTAAAGATAAGCATGTGAACGGTCTCACTGGAAAAGTACAGCTTTAAGCAAGAATACACGTTTTATTAGCACATTGGAAAAATACGAGCATCTAAACCGTGAGACAAGGCAGCTAGGCCAAAGCCTCCACTAAAGTTATGCTAAGCTAAAGCATTTCTAACAAGCAAATCATGGCACACGTTTACGATTATGTCAAACTAGTACAATTCTAATACATCACGTTATATGAAGCACGCTTATAAATGTTGGCAAACTACTCTGAGGGCACATTTGTCCCCGTACAATCTTATTTAGTTCGATTAAAGTCACACTTGATTATTGCAGCACTACGTTTATGCGCTAATAAATGTAAAACCTTCATTTCAGCGTCATCAATCCCTCCTCTGATGACTACTTGTCATCACACAAAACTAATCCCACAAATTTTATTCCATTAAAATTCTGTCAGTTCCCTCTGCCTTTTAGTTCCCCTTGTTCTTGCTTTGTATTCTTCTGCCATTCTTTTCATCATTTTCTCTTCCTTCCTTCTTTTAATTCTTTCCATGATCATTATTATTCCCCTTTTTATTCCCCAAATTCCAAATATGCAAATTAGAACTATTAGAATTCCCTGTATTATTTTTAATAATATTCCATTCCAAATGCCACCAAGCCAATTTCCCACTGACGCAATTCCCTTTCCAACCTTCTCCCACACTCCTGGTTCTTTCAATTCCTTCAAATCTGCACTCTCTTTTGTTAAATTAGCAAGCATTGTTTTAATCTTCACACTATTGTCTGGAATATACGTACAACAGTGTCGTGCACCAAGCATTTTGCAAACGCCGCCATCCTTTGCTAAAAGAATGTCTAGGGCAAGCCTATTTTGAAGAGTCATAGCTCTATCCGCTGCAAGTTCAGCATCCATCAGGATTATAGCACCTGAAAACTTTGTCAACATGTTATCCACTATAGTAGACAACTTTCTTATTTTGATGGAATTCAACACAACTCCCAATGAAGGAATCATGGCTCCAAAAATATCTCCTACCACAGCAGCTGCGGTCTCTCTTTTCTGGATACGATGGGATCCAGATGTCTTTGGAATCATCGATAGGTCATCCAGTTGATAAACCTTTGGGAACACTATACCCAAATAACATCTCCCCCACCATCCCTTTGGAAGACGATAATAGGCATTATGCCCACAAATGTAATACACACCTGGTATGACAGGGTCAAGTCCGTTCAGCATGAATGTCCATTTGGCCTTAAAGATAAACGTATGTTTACACTCACTTGCTCCTACAAAAATGTTGTCATAATAAGATTCACCTCGATATATACAAAATTTCCCTACATGCCAAGCATCTGAAGCTATTCTCCCTTGTGTTCTTATTGCGGCAAAAGCATAATTATCTACTGAAGTCCTCTTATGTAGTTCCTTTTCTAATTTTACATTCATGTGTGCCCTTCTATCATCTGTGCGATCTAAAAAGCTTATTTCTACTGCAGAGAGGGAGCAGGTAAGATTCTCCCTATGAGCGTGAGCTGTTTCAAAAGGATGCATTGGCTCGAAAAATTCTCTCATTATTTTAGCATCCCAATCTTTAGCAATCTGGCTAAGCTGCGTGATTATAGGAACATATGCAAAGGTAACATCATAATTTGAGTAAAAATACTGTATGTTGGTTTGACCATAAAATCTAGAAGTTACTATACTACATGTAATCCCATATGTAAGAGGCATGTGATGATAAGTCACCCCTTCCGTTACCGATGTCGGTATCTGTGTACACACATAACAATCTTTCGCATCCATAGTCTCAACATATTCTGTTAGCAAGCGATAGAAAACATTATACGAAAGCTCCTTTTTATCATGCAAGTGTCTCTCATCTAATTCTAGTCTTTTCAGTGCGGTTAGTTCAGTGACAGTAACAGGAGCAAGAGTAGAAGCATCAATTTTCTCATTCTCACCCTTACCATGCATTCCAAGCACTACTGCCATTATTATTAGTACACATGCAATTACCAAGCCTATACACGCATATTTACAATATTTCTTTCTACTGTTTTGCGTCATGATCTGTATAGAATCAGAGAGCTAGAAGCACCTGTAAAAGAAACGATTTAGCAATTCAGTTACAAAGCTGAACGAGCGCAATGTTCACACAGTTTTCTTCAGGAGCCAAGTCACTTATCGGTTAGCAGCATTTGTCTCAATTCGGCAATAACTCAGTCTCAATTCGGCAATAACTCAGTCTCAATTCGGCAATAACTCAGTTTTTTTTTTTTTTTCTCAAAGTTCAATAACTCACTCTCTCTTTTTTTTTTTTCAGTTGGCACGTTGTCTCAAATCGTGTTTAAGAGTCAATCAGGTTTTCAAAAGTCTTATCAGGTTAGCAAATGTCTCATCCGGTTTAGCAATGTCTCAGCTGGTTGTATCACGTTATATTGTAGCAAGCAATGTCATTTACCAGCTTTTCAATCAACAGTGTCCATAAAACTTTTCTTTTCTATTGGTATCTCTTCTTCTTCGTTCTCGAGGCTAAGAGATACAAATTTGTCAGTCCAATCGTCATGGACTACATATGCCCATTCTGGACCGGAATATCTCCTGTTTGGTATCCTTTTCCTTTTCAATTTTGCATCTCTCTTTGACTCTGCCTCACTGGTACTTTCCTCTTTGGCCAAGTCTTTTCCTTCACTTGATGTCGGTGTCACGACAGACACTTCATTTCTTTTCTCTTTCACTCTTGGCCCTTCACTGTCGTTCAACTTTTCTCTAGTCCTTACTTTTACTGGTGATGTACTTGGTCTTTTCTTTGCACTGTGTCCACTTGAGGGACCTGCGATCTCTTCTGAAGAAGTTTGAACAGTTTCGTTCTGTTCTACCTTGTCCCCTCCTTCTGGGGAGTCAATCAGGTTTTGCTTTTCTTTTTCTGTACCGTCTGCTTCTGGGAAAGCCCTCCTCTGATCAGGCTCTCCTGCTTCTTCACTTCTTTCGAGCCCTTTGTCACCGTTACTTTCTTCAGGCTCTGTGTCACTTTCAGCTGCTTCAGGCTCTTTGTCACCTTCAGCTGCTTCAGGCTCTTTGTTACCTTTAGCTGCTTCAGGCTCTTTGTTACCCTCAGCTGCTTCGTCGCTGTCTGAGGTTTCTCCTTGGTCTTCCCCAAGTGAGTCTGTTTCTTCGTCTTCAGAGAATATTTCTCTCTCGACTATTTCTGCCTGTTCGCTTCTAGTTCTGTTTTGCTCTGCCTCAGCGCTCGGCACTTTGTTATCAGGTACTGGCAGTTTCAGCGCTTCAACTTCCTCATCGGTGGGACACAACACTTTCTTTGTGTGACTGGCGTGAATCCAGTTGGGAACCCCCGCACACTTCACAGCGGTAGTGGTTGTCAGGATCACTTGGAAAGGGCCTTTCCAACGGGGTTCCAGACACGACTTCCTCACGTGCTTCTTTATCACGACCCAGTCACCTGCTTTCAGTGTGTGTCCTGGACCTTGGATCGGTGGCAAGGTGGTTGCTTCCACCTGGTGAAAGAAAGAGCGAACCACGTCAGCCAGACCTTTGCAGTAGTCTAACATCATATCATCTGTAATATTCAAAAGCGCGTTTGCGGGAACTGCAGGAAGTCTCATGGCCCTGCCCATGAGAATTTCGTGCGGGGACAGTCCAGTCTTTCTGTCAGGGGTGTTTCTCATTGACATTAACACCAAAGGCAATGCGTCAGGCCATTTCAAATTTGTCGATGCACATATTTTCGCCATTCTTGATTTCAGTGTACCATTCATTTGCTCCACCAGTCCTGATGCTTCAGGGCGATAGCTACAATGCAGTTTTTGCTCAATGTTCAGCGCTTCGCAAAGTAACTTTATCACCTTGTTATTGAAGTGACTTCCCCTATCTGATTCTAAAGAGATCGGGAATCCAAAACGTGGTATCAACTCCCTCAACAATAGTTTTGCAACTGTAAGGCTGTCATTTCTACGTGTGGGGTATGCTTCAATCCAGTGACTAAAAATGCACACAATCACCAACACATACTTCAGACCTCCATGCACAGGCATCTCAATAAAGTCCATCTGCATTCTGCTGAACGGGCCACTCGCCCTGCCAATGTGGCTCGCGTTTACAACTGTTCCCTTTCCTGGGTTCATCTGCTGACAAATGACACAACGATGGCAGACCGCTTCTGCAGCTTGACGAAATCTGGGGTTAAACCAATCAGTTTTGAACAATCTTATCATGGCATCTCTCCCTAGGTGAGCCTGACCATGATAGAACCGCGCTAGCTGCGATAAGAGACAATTTGGTAAAACATATTTTCCCTCATTTGAAACCCATAACTCATCTGGTCTCTGTGTACATTGTGACTTAATCCAGGAAGCCTTTTCATCCTCCCTGACGCTATTCTGTAATGCTTTTAGTTCGTCCATTGTATCCACGACCTTCAAGGCAAATGCTTCAGCTGGTTCGAGCTCTGGCTCACTTATCGAATTCCATTCATCCCTGAGCAATATACAGTTCAAGGCACAAAATCTTGCGACTTGATCCGCATATGCATTTCCCAAGGAAACATAGTCCTGTCCTTTTGTATGAGCACTACACTTTACCACTGCAATTTCGGCTGGCATCTGAATGGCGTGTAACAATTCCCTTATTCTCTCCCCGTTTTTCACTGGTGACCCTGAAGAAGTCAGGAAACCTCTCTGTGACCATAGTTGCCCAAAGTCGTGCACAATCCCAAACCCGTACTGACTATCAGTGTAAATGGTAACCTTCATCAATGCAGACAGTTGGCATGCTCTTGTGAGGGCTACAAGCTCTGCTACTTGTGCAGAATAGACTCCTTGAAGCCAGGACGCTTCCAAGACACCTGTTACAGTACATACAGCATATCCTGCTTTCAATATTCCCAATGCATCTCTTAAACATGACCCATCAACAAAGACAATTTGGTCATTTTCATCAAGCTTAGTATCCTTAATGTCAGGTCGGAGTTTTGTGCAAAATTCAGTCACCTGAAGACAGTCATACTCAACGTCTTCAGCGTTCTCAATTTCAGCATTTTCACCGGGAAGCAAGGTTGCTGGATTCAACGTAGTGCACCTTTTCAGCTGCACATTCGGTGAGCCCAGAATTATCGTTTCATACCTTGTGAGTCTTGCTCCAGTCATGTGTTGCGTTCGGGAGCGGGTCAAAAGTATTTCAACTGAGGGAGGGACCATGACTGTTAATGGGTGTCCCATCACTATTCCTTCACTCTGAGTGAGGCTGATACCAACTGCTGCTACGGCGCGCAAACACCCTGGAAGTGCTGCTGCGACCGGATCCAAAGTAGCTGAAAAATACGCTACTGGTCTGTTTATGCCACCATGGGCTTGGGTTAAGACAGACAAAGAACATGCATCACGTTCATGACAAAACAATGTGAAAGGCTTTGTGTAACCAGGCATACCTAAAGCTGGAGCCCTGCACATGCATTCTTTCAATTCAATAAAAGCATCCATCTCATCTCCTTTCAGCTCAATTTCATCCAAGGCATCCTTCTGGGTCAGTTTCAGTAAAGGCTTTGCTAGAGTTGAGAAGTTGGGGATCCACTGGCGACAGTAACTCACCATCCCCAAAAACTTCCTCACCTCCCTACTTGTCTTTGGTGGACTCATTTGAAGTACACTTGTTATTCTTTCCTTCATTATTCTCCGTGACCCTTTCTCTATTTGATGACCCAAGTATTTCACCTTCTTTTGACAGAACTGCAACTTTGAAGGAGACACCTTGTGTCCATTCCTTCCCAAATGGTTCAGTAAAGCAATGGTGTCGGCCGTGCAGCCACTTTCTGTCTTGGATGCAATCAGTAAGTCATCAATGTACTGTACTAGGACTGACTCGAATGGCAATTCTAACGCTTCCAAGTCTTTCTTTAGAATCTGATTGAAAATTGACGGTGACTCAGAAAACCCTTGAGGAATTCGACACCAACTGTAAACTCTGTCCAAGAATTTGAAACAAAAGAGAAATTGGCTGTCCTCATGAAGAGGCACTGAAAAGAATGCTTGTGACAAGTCGATGACTGAGAACCACTCGGCATCGCAAGGGACCTGAAACATTATCACAGCTGGATTCGGTACTACAGGGCAGCATTTGACTATGATGTCATTTATTTTCCTTAAGTCCTGCACAATTCGGACCTTTCCACTCGGCTTTATTAGTCCCATGATTGGTGAATTACATGGACTGCTCAACACTTCTTTCAGTACTCCCTGTTTTACGAACTCGTCAATTAGTTGGGCGACTTTCATGAGGGTATCTTGTGCCATGTGGTATTGTGGGGTCTGGGGAAATGTTACATTGGGTTTTACGGTCACTTTCACTGGTTCCACTCCTTTCACCAATCCCACCTCCTTTCCTGTCATATCCCACACTTCTTTTCCGACTGTTTCCCGTAATTCAGCTGGAATATCCTCTTCAGTTAACATCGGAAGAAGGTTAATCAGAGGATATTTTTCATCGACAACTTCCATCTCGTCCCCTTCTACACTGTCCTCTTCTTCCCCATCACTGCTCGTCTGAATTCTAATTCCATCGTACGAACACATAATTGAACATCCCAATTTGCACAATAGGTCTCTCCCTAACAGTGCTATCGGGCTTGAGTCACATACCACAAAATTATGTAACCCTTGGTAGTTACCAATGCTGATTGGTACTGGATCTGTGATTGGGTTCGTCAGGTACCTGTTTGCTACTCCCACCACTTGAACTGTTCTCCCTGAGAGGGGCAAATTTGGGACTTCAATGCTCCTAACAGTTGAACGTGTGGCTCCTGTGTCCACCAAGAATGAAACATGGTGACCCATAACTTTTCCTTCCACATATGGACCCTTTTGATCAACTTCCAAGGATGCTGCAAGCACACAATTTCCCTCCTCATCTGAACTTTCACTCTCCCATACATCATTTATTCCATTCTCACTGTGTAATGGGAACTGTTGTACTGTGCCGTTTGTACTCATCACCTGACTCGAGACCTGTGGAGGAACCATCACTTGCTGCTGACTCATTGGTGCCAAAGGTATTTGCATTTGCTGATTAGGTACCAGGGGTAACTGCTGTTGCGTTGGCTGCATTGGCGTCATTTGCATACAAGGCATCTGCATCTGCTGCGGCTGCATGGGTTGTAATCCCTGCAGCTGGTTTATGGTCTGAAAATTTGGATTTGGACCTCTCATCTTCGGTCCCCTCATTGTCTGGAATGCATTGACATCATTGTTTTGCTGACCAACACCTGCACCTGCACCTTCCTGCACCATCATTGGGCACTCGCGTTTCCAATGTCCGACGATTCCGCACGCGTGACACGGCATCACCCTTTTCATTGCCTGCATACCATTCGGAGTCACAACAGTGTTCAAATCCGGACCATTACTCGCGAAACCTCCTCTGCCTCTGCCTCTCACCTGTGGCTGAAACACCATATTTCCCTGCGGCTGCGGTATCTGCTGTTGGAACCCTTGCAACCCTTGCAAACCTGTCTGAGCTGCTTTAAGCTGCATCATCATCACCTTCTCTTTCAACCTCTTCTGTTTCACTTCAATTTCGTCACTACAGTATTTCGCATAATTCAACACCTCATCAATAGGTTTCGACTGCCAACAAATCAAATGCGTCTTTATCATCTGACTTATCTCTGGTCTCAGCCCTTCCACAAATCTAAACACAAAATGAAGCATGTCCTTCGCCTCTATTGTTTCCGTGCCACTGTAGTTCTTGAACGCCTTCAACAACCTCTCATAGTAACCATGAATCGACTCTTTAGCCTCTTGGGCAGTTCGATCAATCTTCTGCCAATCCACATTTTTCGCGGCAACCTTCGTCTTCAAATGCTCAATCACCTTATAGTACAAGCTCATCAACATAGGTGATGGTGCACCCGTATCCCTGTCTCTCTCTGGTTCACTTGTCGGCCAACCTACAGCCCTTTTGCATTCTTCCCACAAATCTGCCGGAACCACAATCTCGAAGAGGGTGTTCAGGTCTTCCCAAAGACACTTCGCAAGCTTCACAAACCTATCAGTCTGTTGATACCATTCAATCGGTTTCTCTCTCAGTTTGGGAAAATCATCCGTAAAAGACTGAATGTCGCTTCTGTGCCACGGTACATGTATTAATTTTCCCCCTGCTGTCTCCCTCATTGGTAACATGGTTACTGCATCACTACTCTGTGGTCTTTTCTCCTTGTGCTCTGGGACACTGTCTTTCTTCTTTTCCTTTTTCTTTGCCCACCTGCTTTCCCATTTGTCTAAGCACCTCCACACTTGTGCACTCTGCAGCAATTCTCTAAGGTGCGTCTTCATGCCTGCTGACCTCATGTGTTCAAAGTCTGTGGTCCCGAAATCCAATCTATAGCTCCTGCTCAAGTGTTTTGTCTTGTCTATCTCAACCCCGTTTTTGTCAGCTATTTCTTGCAACCTTCTGTGTACCTTGTTCACTTCTCTCGTAATCCTGGGATATAGATACCTCAGCTCTTCTTCCGAGTAGGACTCTAGCCTATTCACACCCATAGTCCCTTCCACCAACTCTTCTGCTTCCATGCTCAACCTTACCCTATTCAGGTAGTCTTCCCCCTTCCCACTTGTTGAGCTTTGTGTGGAATTCAGACTGTTGAACCACTGTGTTAGCTGTTGCGCATTCAACCCCATCAGTGTAGCATTCACATCGACTGCCATTGATGGTTGCGGCAACTTTTCAGTGCTCGATGATAGCGGTATTATCAGTGGGGGACTCGACCTCACCACTGTTGACTGAGCACATATGGGACTAAACTCCATCAAGGACCCAGATCCATTTGGCTGAGCCGCTATCGGAGTTATCCCTGGAGTGTTTTCTATGCACCTCCTTTCCGTCCCATTCTGCACCATTAATCCCTGACCGCTCATACCTGAGTTAGGCTGAACGTACAAAGGTACCGGAGGACCTACAGTAATGGGTAGGGATATCGCATCTGGGTTCTGTCCATTCCCCATGTTCTGAGGCATGTTCATTCCCACACTATGGGTCATCATTGCCGGCATGCCCGTCTGACTCCCCGTCATCTGAGCATGTGCTGTTCCCCCCTGCATCTGCTTTTGAGGCATCAAAAACTGGGTTGATTCAGCTTGTGCCAATGTTGGGTTGTGACCATTCTGTACTCCCATTACGGTTGGATCTAGAATCATTCCCTGTAGGAAGTTGGCTCTGTATGTGCTATTTCAAAGTAAGGAATAGCATGCACAGAGTCCAAGGGTTCCCCTTAGAGGTAAAATAGTGGTAAAAAGAGATAATACTAATGCTCTATTTTGTGGTAGTGTGGTCGAGCAGTAGGCTTATCCAAGGAGTAGTGTTAAGCATTTGTTGTACATACACATAGACAATAAATGAGGTACACACACTCAGAGACAAATCCAGCCAATAGGTTTTGTTATAGAAAAATATCTTTTCTTAGTTTATTTTAAGAACCACAGGTTCAAATTTAACATGTAATATCTTGTTTGAAAGGTATTGCAGGTAAGTACATTAGGAACTTTGAATTATTTCAATTGCATGTATACTTTTCAAGTTATTCACAAATAGCTATTTTAAAAGTGGACACAGTGCAATTTTCACAGTTCCTGGGGGAGGTAAGTATTTGTTAGTTTTACCAGGTAAGTAAGACACTTACAGGGTTCAGTTCTTGGTCCAAGGTAGCCCACCGTTGGGGGTTCAGAGCAACCCCAAAGTCACCACACCAGCAGCTCAGGGCCGGTCAGGTGCAGAGTTCAAAGTGGTGCCCAAAACGCATAGGCTGCAATGGAGAGAAGGGGGTGCCCCGGTTCCAGTCTGCCAGCAGGTAAGTACCCGCGTCTTCGGAGGGCAGACCAGGGGGGTTTTGTAGGGCACCGGGGGGGACACAAGCCCACACAGAAATTTCACCCTCAGCGGCGCGGGGGCGGCCGGGTGCAGTGTTAGAACAAGCGTCGGGTTCGCAATGGAAGTCAATGAGAGATCAAGGGATCTCTTCAGCGCTGCAGGCAGGCAAGGGGGGGCTTCCTCGGGGAAACCTCCACTTGGGCAAGGGAGAGGGACTCCTGGGGGTCACGTCTGCAGTGAAAGTCCGGTCCTTCAGGTCCTGGGGGCTGCGGGTGCAGGGTCTTTTCCAGGCGTCGGGACTTAGGTTTCAGAGAGTCGCGGTCAGGGGAAGCCTCGGGATTCCCTCTGCAGGCGGTGCTGTGGGGGCTCAGGGGGGACAGGTTTTGGTACTCACAGTCGTAGAGTAGTCCGGGGGTCCTCCCTGAGGTGTTGGTTCTCCACCAGCCGAGTCGGGGTCGCTGGGTGCAGTGTTGCAAGTCTCACGCTTCTTGCGGGGAGATTGCAGGGTTCTTTAAAGCTGCTCCTTTGGATAAAGTTGCAGTCTTTTTGGAGCAGGTCCGCTGTCCTCGGGAGTTTCTTGTCGTCGTCGAAGCAGGGCAGTCCTCAGAGGATTCAGAGGTCGCTGGTCCCTTTGGAAGGCGTCGCTGGAGCAGAGTTCTTTGGAAGGCAGGAGACAGGCCGGTGAGTTTCTGGAGCCAAGGCAGTTGTTGTCTTCTGGTCTTCCTCTGCAGGGGTTTTCAGCTAGGCAGTCCTTCTTCTTGTTGTTGCAGGAATCTAATTTCTAGGTTCAGGGAGAGCCCTTAAATACTAAATTTAAGGGCGTGTTTAGGTCTGGGGGGTTAGTAGCCAATGGCTACTAGCCCTGAGGGTGAGTACACCCTCTTTGTGCCTCCTCCCAAGGGGAGGGGGTCACATCCCTAATCCTATTGGGGGAATCCTCCATCTGCAAGATGGAGGATTTCTAAAAGTTAGAGTCACCTCAGCTCAGGACACCTTAGGGGCTGTCCTGACTGGCCAGTGACTCCTCCTTGTTATTCTCATTATTTTCTCCGGCCTTGCCGCCAAAAGTGGGGGCCGGGGCCGGAGGGGGCGGGCAACTCCACTAGCTGGAGTGTCCTGCGGTACTGTGACAAAGGGGTGAGCCTTTGAGGCTCACCGCCAGGTGTTACAGCTCCTGCCTGGGGGAGGTGTTAGCATCTCCACCCAGTGCAGGCTTTGTTACTGGCCTCAGAGTGACAAAGGCACTCTCCCCATGGGGCCAGCAACATGTCTCTAGTGTGGCAGGCTGCTGGGACCAGTCAGCCTACACAGATAGTCGGTTAAGTTTCAGGGGGCACCTCTAAGGTGCCCTCTGTGGTGTATTTTACAATAAAATGTACACTGGCATCAGTGTGCATTTATTGTGCTGAGAAGTTTGATACCAAACTTCCCAGTTTTCAGTGTAGCCATTATGGTGCTGTGGAGTTCGTGTTTGACAGACTCCCAGACCATATACTCTTATGGCTACCCTGCACTTACAATGTCTAAGGTTTTGCTTAGGCACTGTAGGGGCACAGTGCTCATGCACTGGTGCCCTCACCTATGGTATAGTGCACCCTGCCTTAGGGCTGTAAGGCCTGCTAGAGGGGTGTTTTACCTATACTGCATAGGCAGTGAGAGGCTGGCATGGCACCCTGAGGGGAGTGTCATGTCGACTTACTCTGTTTGTTCTCACTAGCACACACACAAGCTGGTAAGCAGTGTGTCTGTGCTGAGTGAGGGGTCTCTAGGGTGGCATAATACATGCTGCAGCCCTTAGAGACCTTCCCTGGCATCAGGGCCCTTGGTACCAGAGGTACCAGTTACAAGGGACTTATCTGGAGGCCAGGGTGTGCCAATTGTGGAATCAATGGTACATTTTAGGTGAAAGAACACTGGTGCTGGGGCCTGGTTAGCAGGGTCCCAGCACACTTCTCAGTCAAGTCAGCATCAGTATCAGGCAAAAAGCGGGGGGTAACTGCAACAGGGAGCCATTTCTTTACATTCCCGTACTGTTGTCACTGCTGTAGTACCTTGGGACCTGCGGCTGATAATTTTCTGCTGGTTTCAACATAGGCACATCTGGGTATATTCTCCTAACCTGCGGTATCTGCGGGGTGAACAGTAAACTCGGGTCCTTATCTCCCGATGGCGTTTCTGAATTCGGAGTTTCATTATTCTGTACCGGTGCCGGAGGGGCAGAACTGGTACTTGGACCTTGTCCACTCTCCGCATAAGGCGGTGGACGGTCGTTCAGCAATTGCATGATGAACTCCTCATCATCTGACTCATCTTCTCTATCTTTGGAACACCTCCCGTTTGTCTTACAGGTAGCTTTCTTGCCTGTCGCCTCTTCGTCCTTAGCAATTGCGGGAAACAATTTTATCCCCTGCAATATATCTGACCTCCACACCTTCTGTGAATTATCCCACCTAGCGTCCGCTAGTGTCTTTTCTACCTTTCTTATCCTGGTCTCAAACTTCTTTTGCTGTTGCTGTCTAGCCATTAGTTCCCAAATCGCTAGAGCCTCAAACTGTGCTGGTCTTGGAGGTACCTTCATGTCGTACATCGCAAATCTCAAATTCTCTAGGATCCTTATATTGAATGTCCCATGGATCGGGAACGCTACGCTCCCATGTTTCTCTGTCAGCTTGTGCCATTGCTTTAGCCAAAGACACGGAGCTACCCCCTTTTCCTCCATTACAATGTAAGCTGGTGTACCCTCGGGTGGCGTCTCCTCTCCTACGCTCGCTTTAATGTAAGACTCCCCCTTCATCGCACTCTTTAATGCTTTAAAAAATTTCATTTTCTCGTCTTTTGTTTCACAAAATATGTAATCAATAGGTGACTTTAATTCCCGGAATACTCTTCGCTTGCCTTTCCCCTTCCAATCGAGCCTCACGGACTGCGTCCAATCCGTGCGCGACCCTTCTCTGCAACCAACCTATCCCAGCGCGGCTCCTAGTGACGTCACACTCACACACACTGCGGCTGACAAAGCCTTGCGGCTTGTCCTCCTTCACTCAGCTCCTCTCGTAACAACTTCTAGCATGTATCGCGAGCAACCAAATAATAATAAAACAGATCTGTCGGTTTACTACAGGAAGGGTAACACAATCGCTTCAGGACCTTAGGGATTTTTCACTAGCCTCGGCAGTTATTCCATCTTTCTCGGTCCCCACTTTCGCAAGCAAATCTGACCCGCAGACTCTGCTCTCAACTTGTCAGTGATCTATTCTAGTGCACTTAGAATTTGTCAAAGCCCGAAGTCGAAGTTTTCTTTCACTCCCTTAACACACGTACCGACTTGTTGACCATGCCCGATCAACCTATTAAACAGACCAGACCACAACATAAAACAAGTGTCTCATACACTTTTCAACATACTCCGGAGTCTCTTGACCTCGCAGGGCCTGTCTCAACAACAACAACCACGTGGACCTTTTTCTGCACAAAGCGCCACATGCACATGAAGTTCGACGACTTCCCTACTCTCACACTCGGAGTCGCAGCTCCGCTATTCTCTATGAAGTTCGACGACTTCTCTACTCCTACACTCGGAGTCGCACCTCCGCTCTTCTCTAAAATCCTCGCAACCTTTTCACACAATCTGTGGCAATAAGCTGTGCAAGCGCAAAACCCTAACTTCACTCATACCGTCACTAGTACCGCCAACGCCGATTCCACACCTCCATTCTCTCCATTCGCAAGCTCCGAGATCCCGGGAAAGTCGCGGGGGACTTAGCCCATCATCATTCTCTCAATCTGTTTTATCCAAGGAAAAATCTAATTCAACTTCTCGAGTGGGGTCTCAAAGGGCGTAACCGTTAATTCAACACCATGTACTTTAAGAGTGAGGGGTCCCAAAAGAGCGAAACCATCCTCTGCTACCATCTACTGATAGAGCGTTCCAGCCTAATAATTTACCTGTAGTTGGACGCTCTTGGGTCGATGAATCTTTTGACCAAGTTGGGACTCTCCTTACCCGGGAGTAATCAATCAAAATCGACAATCAATAATCAATAACAAACATAAGCAATGCCCTGATCAACATAACATTTCACAATTAATCCAGAATACATTTCGGCGAAACCATGACCTTTCGGTCATGAATAACCACACCAGTTTATGCAAAGTTAATAAATTTATTTCCCTATATTAACAAAGCTAGCACAATGTAGATGTGTCTCAACACCAAATGATATATGTAAATGAACATTAATAGCTGTCCATAACGACGAAACAGATGCAATCTATGCAGCATTTGAATAACAATGCCTTCTATGATGGCAACGCAAACCACTAAAACTACAATCTGTAGTGGGCTAATTGCATACATTTAGTCAGCATAACAAGGTCTCAAATTGCATCGTGCATCAAATGAATCCTCATCTAACCTCAAATTAGCATCTGCATGTGGGACTTCATGCAAAAACAATTTAGCAACATTAATTTGGAAAACTCCTAACTAAGGCTCTTATCAAAAATCAGCAGTTGGTTACCTAAAAAGAAAACACAATGCAATTGTACAATTTTCCTTTCATATTTACCAAATTCAATCAGCATTCAAGGAAGTCTTCGTCTCACAGGTATCGGTTTCGATCAGCATGGGTACCGGTTCCGATCAGCATGGGGCGGGGGCAAAGGGGCAGGGTGGACGGCGCAATTGCCTCACAGCGGCAAGATAAAAGGACAACTATTACTTCATGCAAGGGACGTATCAAAGTTAAAGTCTCTAGGGCGAGAATTACTTAAAGCCTCTTTCTCTCGATTAGAGAAAGCATCAAAGTCTCTTTCAAAATGGCGTCGAACACCAATTGGCATCGTAGATGGGTAATGGCCGCAATGTCTATAATGGCTGCTTTCTTCTTGTGCACCTGGTTTAAATAGACAACAGTTCAAATCCAGTAGGGTCTTCCATTGGAGGGTTCATAGGTTAGCTTCAAATTGTCCAATCAAAAACAACAGTTCTCAAGCTTCTACCTAGGCATACATTATCCTTGGAGTCGGGAACGTAAGTTGCAACATATTTTACCAATTAACTCACTTTCAGAGCATCCATTGTCTGCACCTGGAGATTGACCTTGGAGTGAAAAAGAAGATGCCAGGCTGGCACGAAACCTTAAAGATAAGCATGTGAACGGTCTCACTGGAAAAGTACAGCTTCAAGCAAGAATACACGTTTTATTAGCACATTGGAAAAATACGAGCATCTAAACCGTGAGACAAGGCAGCTAGGCCAAAGCCTCCACTAAAGTTATGCTAAGCTAAAGCATTTCTAACAAGCAAATCATGGCACACGTTTACGATTATGTCAAACTAGTACAATTCTAATACATCACGTTATATGAAGCACGCTTATAAATGTTGGCAAACTACTCTCAGGGCACATTGGTCCCCGTACAATCTTATTTAGTTCGATTAAAGTCACACTTGATTATTGCAGCACTACGTTTATGCGCTAATAAATGTAAAACCTTCATTTCAGCGTCATCAGCTGCACCTCTCCATGCCTACAGCATATGTTGCACACTGTATTAGGAGCCCCTGCTTCGGAGGTTTGAGCCACAAGATGTTGTAAGGATCAGCTCCTTCAATCTGCCCATGTTACACTTTTGGGAGCTTAGAAACCATACAGAAGGTTGATCCAGAACCGTAAAGCACACTTTCAACCAATCTGAGTGGTGATAAAAATTAAACAAGCGACAAAATAGCTTACATTTATAAGTACCACTAATGCACATTTAGACTCTTTTTCATCATGCTCCACAGAACCACAAAATAGTTGTGCAAACAGAATGCTGGACAGAACCATGAACAGACTATGAAACTTCTGCAAAGGATAACATTGCTCAGTATTTCACCATATAATCCAACCTTCTCCATTTTGTTCCTTAATTTATTGAGAGACTATTAGCACTAGAGAGTCCTGGTTTCAGCCTTGTGTTCATTATGTTGTATAATATCACATAATCAAGGAGTCATTTGAATTTGCTTTTGGCTTAATATCCTGAGAGACTATTTACTGAATACTGATTGCTGGTCTGCTTCATTCTTAATGTCACTCATCATCACCCACCTGGATTGCCTTGTCTTCAACCTTATGGCCTATATGAAGCGAGCAGGCCTGGGAGTCCTGACTTGCCTGTCTGTGAAATGGAGGATGAAACAAAGTAGGACATTCTAGGGGCACTGGTGCTGCAGTGTATGCACAGGCTGGCAGGGGCAAGCCTGACTCAGTGACCAGGGCCCTGATTGTAAGCAAGAAAGAAGTCCTACATAGCCTTTTTATGCATAAAATACTGTCAAACTTGAAATGCAGAAGGTCCCTCATGCTCCTGCATCCCTGTGCCTCTGCCGCACTATTTATACCTCTGCCCCTGGCCTGGTTGATGTGTGCTGCAGAAACATAATCAGGCCCTTTGTCTTTGCCTACGAAGACCCTTGTGTGGCTCACTCACCAGCTGCAGGAGGTGCTGCTGTATTCTGTTTGAGTGAGCTGAGAGCTCCACATCATCCAAAAGAAAAAGACAACTCAGCAGATCCAGCCAACCCAGGGTGAAGTAAGGGGCTGCCACCACTCAGTAGCAGCTCATCTACTTAGACAGTGTTAATCCTAATCAATGAGCGGAGCCCCCCACTCAGCTCACGCTCAGCCAGTACTTCCAGTTTTCCAAGAGCATTCAGCTGTGCCTGTCTATGCGCCCTGCCTTCCCACCTATCCCAGAAATGACCCAGTCATTCAGGACTGACAATTTAAAAGCACGCCCTAGTTTTTTTTATTCTAAGTGTATTTTCGTGGTCCTAAATGCTTCCACATATCCAAATAAGAAAATGAAAAACAAGCAGCAAAACTGATACATTTAACTGGGGGCTGAACAGATAATAATGTAGGCTAGCTATGCCCAGCCACATTGCCTCTGCCCCTCTGCCCACCTCACTGTCTTGCTTGACTTGACAGCTTGGCCTTCTTTCAGTTCCAGTACAGTTTAGGCAAGCAGCGCTGTGACCACAGACAATCAGGTTACACTTCACTAAAGTTGTTTTTAATTATGAAAGCTCAAAGTTTGCTTTCAATTATGGGTTTGGCAGACTAAATTAAGGCCTGACTGGGCCCTGTTGCCCCTCATTAACCCCAGTGGTGGCTGGTGATTCCAAAAAGTGGTGGGGCGGAAGGCCATACACAGAATTACACCATGCAGTTGAGGAAACCTGATTTTCTCAGGGAGCATCTGCCAGGCAAGAGAGGGTGAACACGTTAATTTTTACACAACTCAATAGTTTTCTTTTTTTTCGACCTTCAGAGGATAAAAGGTTGAGTGGAGCACTGGAGTTGAAATCATGGGCTCAAATACAGATCATCAGACTTGTCAGAGGCTTAGTGGATGCATTAGTCCAATGAGCCTTGGAACCCAGCTATGAGGCAAGAAGCCTCTGACTGACCAGATTTCCTTCAAACATTCACCAGTATTCCCTGCATATGTTCAGCACAATTTCTCATCAACTCACATTTATCCATCCAACTATACACTCTCATTCATACTCATTTACACACTCAATCATGTATTCTCATCAAGCTATCCCCCACTCATTCACCTAATTCACATTGCCTTACTCTCTCACTGTTGTATTTTCAGTGTTTGAAATATGTTATTGGAGGCAGCAGGTTGCATTTCAGTCAATTAATTGTGTTTTAACAAGCTTTCGTCTACCTATGTTATCCTCCCCACAGTCATCCACCCAGTTACTCACTCAACATCATTCCCCTACTAACCCCATTCAACAATGACTTCACTTTCTCCCACCTTGCATTATTCACCTACCTACTCACCCATTTGCATCAAGCTTTCCACTGGCATTCACGTAATTCATATAACCAGTCGTCACATTTACCTATGCATACAGTCAACCCCCCATATTCAACGTCTCGCGCATTCACACAAACACACCAGACCACTTATTGAGTGACCGGCAATTACACTCATAAAAGGTTACACTATGTGGTCTTGTTAGTGCTTGTTTTCTCCTTACTGCAGATCACATCTCGGCGCCCACTGCCAGAACAATAAGCACATATAACCTGCAATGGAGATAAAACAACCACACGTAGTTGTGGCAGTAAAGAGTTTTGCACTGACCACATTAGTACTGCAGAGAAGACAGCAGTTAGAAAGGAAAAGAAAAAGAAACGAGAGAAGAAACAGATTTGTTCTTCTTTCTCCAAACTTGCTTGTGCAGTTTTTTTGAGGCAGCTGCTGATCTGTTCCTCTTTCTCATAAAGTTACGTTACACCACATTACACCACATCTTTGTTCGTATTTACCATTTTTACAGCTTTTCATGTGGTAGTCACAGAGACGAACACATCCTGTTTCAATCCTTTCTGATCTTCACCAACCTAGGACCTCCAGCATGAAAGTTTGTAAATCTCTCACCTCAAATACAGTGTTTTTCTCAGTCACATTTATACTGTATGACAAATGTTCCAGGCCCTTTCCTGCTTCACAAGTGAAACTCTCCTCTTTTTTTTCTTAAGTTGTTCAGGATGGGATCTCGGCTTTTCATGCATGCTGACATGCTGTGCTGAGCATGAATGTACTCAGAAATACACTAAATCAAGCGCAAACTGTAAAACGTCATGAACTCACCTCTTCTCATCTTGTGACAGGGTAGGGTTTGGTCAGTGAAGCTTGCTGGCCCCACCTCACCCTGTGATGAGTTATGAAAGGGTGGGGGCACTGCTGTAAACTGTAAACTTCATACTTGTATAGCGCACTACTCACCCGTTAGGGTCTCAAGACCACTGTGGAACCCCTCCTGGCTTTTCCCTGGGAGGTGCCCAATCCTGGGCATCCTCCAAGGTGAAGCCAAGCATCCCAGCGCTGTTGGGGCCGTTGTGGAGATTAAGCAAGCTACTGCCCAGAGTTACAGAGTGGGACCCATGAATTAGATTAGGCACCGATGCGAGAATTATCAGGTCCGAGGAAATTGAGCCCAAGACCCGCCAAGGCAGGAATTGAACCCTGGTCCCAGGCCAGATTTCTGCATTAGGGTCTGCTGCTCTAACCATTGAGCCACACTTCTCATGTAAGTGGCATGCAAACTTGTAGAGCCTGGGCTTGAAAGCTAAACTCCCAAGGCTGTTTTTAATGGGCGCTCTGGATGAAGGAGGAGAAATAAAAGCAACGTCACAGCGCTGTGAGGAAAAACCAGGGCTGTGCATGGATAAGCCCTGCTAGTGCTGAATCAGGCACATTCTCACGAAGGGGCGCGCCTTGCAAAAATGCCTAGTAATGTGACCTTGTCGTTTTATTTCTGTTTAGTGAAGCTTTCATTCTAGGAATCTATGAAAGCAAAGGGGGCGTAGCCCCTGTGCCAATACACAGGAGCCGCTGCTGCCTAACCCCCCTCCTGTGGCTACGGCCCTGTGTGTTCCCATCTGGACAGGATCTAGCCGGACAGAATGGCATAGATCTGTCTTTCTTAAGTCTACCTCCTTAGTAGGTCTAAACCATCCCTACAAGCAGCAGGGTGCCCTGAGGGATTTGATGGCGTACCTTTATTAAATAGGACTGAGGCAATTTGGGTGTTCTGCATAGAAATGTAAAGGCAAAGTAAGAATGTGTCCAGTTTGAAAAAAACTGCCACCTCTATTAGGCCTAATCAGCACATGGGGCAAACCTCTGTATTAAAACATTGCAATTCTCTAATTGAACCATTTTGTTTGGTCACAAAGTTATCTGATAACGGGATGCTTCTGTACTGGGGGGGCTCAGAACTCTGGCTTAACTACAGGAAAGCAGTCAACAGTGTTGTTCTTTTCATTTCAAAAGCTCTTATTCATTCTAGAAAGTCTCAATATGAAGCATAGGTTATTGGGGATAAAGGCCTATGAAATAAAGATCTGCTTATATCTTGCTTTGTGTTACAAATCCTTTCATGAATCCTTTTCAAATCCTTGAAAATAGTTTTCTCTTGGGAAACTGATACCAAATTTGTAGGTTCCCCAAATATATATTTTATATATATATATATATATATATATATATATATATATATATATATATATATATATATATCTATATATATATATATTCACTCAGCTGCCAATAGTGCCTGGTTCACCTGTAATAAGGTCCAGAGATTTTAGTCAACCCTGCATACTTGTAACAGGAAAAACGAACCTACAAGTGCCGGAATCCAAAGTGCTACCCCTAAAAATGGCCGAAGGGTATGAAGGTGACACTCGTGACCAGAAGTATATTTTAGTGAAAAGAAAATTTCTCCTGGACCAGTTGATGGATTGAATTTAAAACTGATTACCTTTTACACAAGCAGGAGCCAGGTAATGTACACAATGAAACCAATAATCCATAAAACAACACATAGCAACAAGAAAAAACAAGCATTTGCAAAGCCACTAGGTCTAATTTTGGCTTCCAGTCTTCTTGCAATTCATGTTTTGTTTTGTCATGGTTTTTGAAGATGTCATTGTTTGGGAATGTGGCAGTTCCTCTTCAATAAAAAAAAAAAAATTGGTGTCAAAAACATACATTACCACGGTACTTACTGACATCAACCGAACTACTTTGTGTGTGGATGCATTCCTTGTGAAAGGGCAGCTGTAACTCATAGTGAATTCAGCCAATTGCTGAAATGAGCCGACACATTGCCCCTCAGTGCATGCTTGAGTGAGTGGAAAAAAAATGTGAATGACCCCAACTATGGACTAATGGATGAAGTCTGGTTAAACCCTTCCAAATAACTATGCTATACACAGACGTTTAGTACATTCAAAAGGTCTTGACTAGCACAGACCTAAAAAAGTGAATCATTCTGGCATTGGCTGCAAGCCTCTTGACTTTAAGAAAGAAAGAAACAAACAAAGAAACAGAGAAACAAATGAAGAATGAATAAAGGCAGGTAGGAAAAAACTGAAGAAAGAAGTCAAGAAGAAATAAGGCAAGAAAAAAGCAAAGGAAAGAAAAAGAGGAAAAGAAAAAAGGAAATAAATAAAAAAGCAGGAAAGAGGACAAGACAGGCAAGAAAAAGTCATGCAAGAAAGAAGGTAAAAAACAGAGAAAGAAAGAACAAGAAAAAGAAAGAGAGGTAGAAAGAGAGAGGGAATGAAAGAAGGCGAGGATAAAAGAAAGAAGGCAAGAAAGAAAAAAGAAAGGAAAAGGAGGAAGACAGAAAAAAGAATGAATGTAAACAAGAAAGAAAGGAGGAAAGTGAAAGCAAAAGAAAGAAGACAAGAAGGAAAAAGAAAAGGAAAAAAGAAGGAAAAAAGAAAAGGAATGAAAGAAATTAGGAAAGCAGCAGTCAGGAAAATCACAACACTCCAAAAGGGATTCACAAAAGCATTGGCAGGAGTGAAAGAAAGAAGAATTAATGCAATTTGGTATAGCAACAGTCAGAAAAGCTAATCACGCCAAAAGGAATTTACAACAGCTTTTGGCAGGAGATGGGGTCTGAAAAAGATGGAACATTCATCAGAACCATCCTGCTATCACATCAGGTTAATGTAGGAAAGTACCATCTTTCTTGGCATGTTACCCCCAATTTCTACCTGTTTGTCAGTATGTTTTGCCTGTCGCACTGGGATCCTGCTGGGCAGGACCCCAGTGCTCATAGTTTGTGGCCTAATGTGTGTGTTGTCAGTAGTGCTTAACTGTGTCACTGAAATTCTGCTAACCAGAACTTCAGTGCTTATGCTCTCTCTGCTTCCAAATTAGTCACTATTAGTTTAGTGACTTCATCTACAATTCCAATTGGCACACTGGACCCCCCTTATAAGGCCCTGGTATATGGTACCTAGGTACCCAGGGCTTTGGGTTTCCAGGAGATCCTTATGGGCTGCAGCATTTCTTTTGCCACCCATAAGGAGCTCAGACAAACGCTTTCACAGGACTGCCACTACAGCCTGCGTAAAAAGTGCACACACTATTTCACAGACATTTTCACTGCACTTAAGTAACTTATAAGTCACCTATATGTCTAACCTT
The DNA here is from genome assembly GCF_031143425.1 of Pleurodeles waltl. Lineage (NCBI taxonomy): Eukaryota > Metazoa > Chordata > Amphibia > Caudata > Salamandridae > Pleurodeles > Pleurodeles waltl. Next base: position 829,970,613 of record NC_090444.1, read on the forward strand.
CATTTATTGAAGGCTAGGTCCAAGGCTACTAAGAGTGAGGGCACCCTTGCACTAGCAAAAGTGCCCCCACACTGCCCAGGGCCAATTCCCCAGACTTTGTGAGTGGGGGAATACCATTACACGTGTGCACTACATATAGGTCAATACCTATATGTAGCTTCACAATGGTAACTCCGAATATGGCCCTGTAAGGTGTCTAAGATCATGGAATTGTCCCCCCATTCCAAATCATCTGGTTTTGGGGGCCAATCCCATGCATCCTGGGGGCTCCACCATGAACCCCCAGTACTGCCAAAGCAGCTCTCTGAGGCTTGCACTGCAGCTACAGCTGCTGCCACCTCACAGACAGGGTTCTGCCCTCCTGGGGTCTGAGCAGCTCCATCTCAGGAAGGCAGAACAAAGCATTTCCTTGGGGAGGAGGGTGTTACACCCTCTCCCTTTTGAAATAGGTGTAACAGGCTTGGGAGGGGTAGCCTCCCAGAGCCTCTGGAAATGCTTCGAAGATAGTGCCCTCCTTTGATAAACCAGTTTACACTGGTTCAGGGACCCCCAGTCCTTTCTCTGGCGTGAAACTGGACAAAGGAAAGGGGAGTGACCACTCCCCTGTCTATTACCACCCCAGGGGTGGTGCCCAGAGCTCCTCCAGTGTGTCCCTGGCATTAGCCATTTTGTTTTCCGAGGTGTGGGGGCACTCTGGAGATCTCTGAGTGGCCAGTGCCAGCAAATGATGCCAGAGACCCCTCCTGATAGGTGCCTACCTGGTTACGTAGCCAGTCCCCCTCTCAGGGCTATTTAGGGTCTCTCCTGTGGGTTCCTCTTCAGGTTCAGCTTGCAAGTTTCCACCAGAAGTCCTCTGCAACTTCTGCTTCAGCTTCTGACCGTCGGATCAACCGCAGACTGCTCCAGGAACCGCTGTAACTGCAACAAGGTATCTACAAAGGCTATTGAGACTCTGCAACTTCAGCTCCAGCCAGCAACTGCAACAGTTTCCAAGGTGTGCACGCTCTGAGGACTCCCTGCCTTCATCCTGCACCAGAAGAAGAAAAGGAATCTCCTGGTGAGTGACAGAGTCACTTCACTGCTCTAGCAGGCACCTTCTAAGACGATGACCTGTTATCTGAGACTCCTCTCCTGGCAACGAGAGTGCTCCCTGGAACACAGGTGGTAGACCCCTTTGACTCAGACTGTCCTAAGGTCCAGCTGTCCAAATTTGGCAGAGGTAAGAGCTTGCCTTCCTGGTTTGCGACAGTACCCCTGTGCACTGCGTCATCTCTAGCTCCTGAGGCCTCTGTGCACTATTTGAAAGAATCCTTTGTGCACAGCGTGGCCCAGGTCCCAGCACTCCATCCTTCGACGCACAACTCGCTGAGTTGTTCTCCGGAGGTGTGGGACCCTCTTTTGTAGTGCTGCAGCAACCGCAATTTGCTCCTTCTTTGTCCCCTTGTCCTGGGGTTCCCGTGGATGCTGACTGGTCATCTGTGGGTTCCCTCCAGTGTTGGGAGGCCTCTCTGCCTCCTCAGTCTTAGTTGAGGCCCCCAGCTCCATCCTGGGTCCAGGCAGCACCATTTTGATGTAAACCGCAACATTGCTTGAACCAAGGCTTGTTGCATGAATCCAGCGCTGCAACTTGCGTGCATCCAACATCTTGACATGGGAGATCCCTTGTATTACGCAGGAACCCGCAGCCATCTTCTTTGGTGCTCTTCTGCAGACTTCTTCTAACAGGAGAATCCTCTTTTGCATCATCTTCTAGGTTGGCAGGGGCTCCTGTCCTTCCTGGAATCTTCTGCGACTTCTGGACTTGGTCTCCTCTCTTCACAGTTCTCCAAGTCCAGGAATCCACCATTTGTTGCTTGCAATCTTGATTGGTTCTTACAATAACTCTTATCATGACTTGTGGTGTGTCCTGAGGAAACTTGCAGTACTTTACTCCTACTTTCCTGGGCTCTGGGGTGGGGTATTTTACTCACCTTTGTGGTTTTCCTACACTCCCAGCACCCCTCTCTACACTACACTTGTATAGGGGGGAATTTGTGATTCACATTTCACTTTCTTAGTATATGGTTTGTGTTGCTCCAAGTCCTATTGCTTCCTATTGTATTCTATTGTATTTTCAACTGTGTGACAGACCGAACAGTATAAATGCAACGGAGAGGTGGTGGTATTGCTTAGGTAAGTGGTTTATTCAAATTAAATGGTGAAAAAAAGAAATGTTTATAACAAAGGTGGGGTTGGTTTTTCCCGAAATTATGGCCTTGTTCGTCTTTTCCCGGATTGGTGATTTCCTCTGTTTCTCTTGTTTTCTCTTCCAGGTGGAATTACTGGCTTGTTCTCTCAGGTGGATCCAGGACGGTACCGGAAACAGAAGGACAGAAAACGCTAGGGTAAGTATGGGGTTTATAACCGGGTTTTCACTCTCTCTACTCTCACTGACTGGGGAAAAGGTGAGAACAAAAGGATGGGGTTGGTGCCAGTGAGGAGTTGGGGAATGACCTGACCATTGTCTAAGATTGGTGAGGGAAAAAAGTGTCTCACATGTGGTGGTCGCGGTGCCCCTTTTTATTCCTCCCTTTTCACCCCTCCTTTATCCCCTCCCCAGTCCCCTTTAGATTTGTGCCCTTTTCTGTGTCCAAAAGGACCGTACCTTGTTTAGCCACGACCCTCCAGGGTCGTGGCTGGCGTTGTGGCGGTCCTCCTGTTGATCTCTCCTTCCAGGGTTATCCAGCTCGGGTTCCTCGTTATCTCCAGGATCTCCTCGTCCTTTTGTCCTCGTCGGTCCTTCTTTAGGGTGCTCCTCCTCCTTGGGTATGTCCTCCGGGCTCCTATTCTCCTCACGCTCCACGGGTCTCTCCTCCTGTTGCGGCGCGTTTTTCTTTTCTATCCTGCCGTGCCGGAAAACCACACTGGTTTCCCTGGCAACGGCCTCCCGTCAGCCTCGCTCTCGTCGCGTTTCCCCGGCAACGGGGAGACGCGGAAGTGACGTATCGGAACCCTCCGATACGTCACTGGTAGTACTCTGTGCCGGGACCACCCAGTCACAAACTGTTTGCACTATTCTGTGACTATTTACTTACATGATTTTGATCTCTAGTGTATGTACTGTGTTTAATACTTACCTCCAGAAGGAGTATTGCCTCTAAGATATTTTTGTTCTTGTGTCACTGAAATAAAGTAGCTTTATTTTTGGTAACACTGAGTATTGTATTTTATTTGTGTATAAGTACTGTGTAACTATAGTGGTATTGCAGGAGCTTTGCATGTCTCCTAGTTCAGCCTAAGCTGCTCTACCACAGCTACCTCGAGACAGCCTAAGCTGCTAGCACACTACTACATTTCACTAATAAGGGATAACTGGACCTGGTATAAGGTGTAAGTATCTAGGGTACCCACTACAAACCAGGCCAGCCTCCTACAGTTAACCAGTGGCTTAAACAGGCCAACCCACTGCCCCATGCTATATGCTGTAGTGGGTGGAAGCAAAATGTGAAAAACACAATAGACCAATGGATGAAGAAAGATGGCTGAAAGCCCCTTTATGTAAGTATATTATACATATTTTGATAAAATCGAAAGGTCTTGGCAAACACCAGCCTTGAAAAATGCTATTAGTAAACTATGTCAACTGCACTGCCAGTGTGCTCTTAGTTAGATACAACTTACTCAAACAAGGGAAGACAAAGAGCCTGTTGGAGAAAGATTTAGGTGCAGAACAGGCCTTCAATGCACCCAGGATGCCATATTGTTCTATACTTAACTGTATGGAAAATGTGTGTGTCAACTCCTGTTTCACTCACACATCACAAGTGTCTAATGGGAAAGGGTCTGGCAGAAGGCTTAAATAAAAAACACTCAGGGAAAAATACCCTTGAACTTCAACAGAAGACAACATTTATGGCACAAACACTTCCTTGATGAGATGAGAAATATCGTGATTCATTACTTCAGGGCATAAAACAGTAAAAGAGATACTTAATAAGGTAAAGCACATTCTGTGGGCCAGATCCAGAAGTGGAGAGCCTGCTTGAATCAATACCCCAACGATTAAATGACTCCACAATTAAGTGCCCGACAATGTTTAACCTCATTAAACGTGTTCTAAAAATTGTATTAACATTAGTGAGTAAACCACATATATCGCAGGCGTACAGACAGCTATCTCTTAATATAATGACATATTTAATTGTCAAGGAAATATGAATGCCATCTCAAAGTAATCTAATGTGTTTCATCTCTCTGTTTACTTTTGTTGGCTATCTTTTATGTTTACTTATCAAATCATTATGCCACTGTTTGAGTGATTCACAAGGCCTCTCTTGATGTCTTAAACTGCAAACATTACTAAGGTAGGGATAACCCTGATCAACCCATTAATACAAGAAACACCTACTATTGTTGTAGTGTGAGACAAAGCCGATGAGTACAATAAGACTCTAGGGGCCAGATGTAGCAAATGTTTGCGAGTCGCAAATGGGTCGCAGCGCTATTTGCGACCTCGCAAAATGCGAAATGGGATGTACAAATCCCATTTCGGAGTACCAAATAGCGATGCGACCCATTACCGACTCGCAAAATTTGCGACCTGATTTTGCGACTCACAATTAGGAAGTCGCAAAATGCGAGTCGCAAACCGTATGCAAAAGCCAATCGCAAATTCCGACTAGTCGCAAAAAGCCTGTTTTGCACACCCAGATTACCACTGATTCAGAACAGGTGGTAACCAGAACCAGAGTATAAAAGGAGACCCAGAAGGCATCTGGGTTACTCAAAATGGCTGCACTATACGTGATTGCATGGAGGAGGAGAGTCCAGGCTGCCCAGCAGAGGAGGAGGAGGAGGCAGAGACAGGAGAGGATATACCGAACCAGGAAGACACTATTTCAACAAACTGAGGAGGAGATTTATGATAAATACAGACTGAGCAGCGCAGTTATCTTAGAGAATATTGAACTGCTGAAACCTTAGCTTGAACGCAAGACAATGCGCGGCAGCGCCATCCCCACACATGTGCAAGTGCTATGCTCACTGCACCTCTTGGCCTTGGGTAGCTATCAGGGGATGATTGCAGTGGCAGGTGGGGTATCCCAAAGTGCCCTCTCAAGATTCTTCAGACGTTTCCTATATGCCATACTTGCACACATATCCAGATATATATACCTTCCCTGGAATGAGGCAGAAATGAACAGCACCAAGTTGGACTTCTACAGAATTGCCAACTTCCCACATGTAATAGGGTGTGTGGACGGGACACATATACCAATTTGCCCACCAGCAAATCTGGAATATGTGTTCCGCAATAGGAAATGTACCCACTCACTAAACATCCAGGTGGTATGTGACGCCCATAATGTCATTACTGACATTGTGGCTAAATATCCAGGGAGCACACATGATGCCTACCTATTCAGGGCAGTGGAATACAGCAACGCCTAGAACATTGGGAGTTTGGAGAAGGATATTTATTAGGTTCTGGCGAGTACACTCTGAAGCCTTACATACATGTTACTGTGTAACCCTGTGATGCCCTGCTAAATTTGCCTCTTTTGTCAAACAGGTGACAGTGCATATGCCCTGAGACCATGGATACACACCCCATACCTAACACCTGGCAATCAGAATGAGAGGTGATACAACATTGGACATCGGCGAACCAGAGCTGTAATTGAGAGGACGTTCAGCTTGTTGAAGTCACGATTCAGATGCCTGCACAAAAGTGGAGGAGCACTTCATTATGCCCCAGAAAGAGCATGCAAGATAGTTGCCACCTGTGCCATCCCACACAACATTGCCACCAGATGTGGGCTATATCTCACCCCTGATGACACAGATTCGGAGTATGAGGAGCAAGAGCTACCACACCAACAGCCTGGGGATAGAAGCATAGCAATGGAGGGCAGACAGAGACGGAACCACATAGCAACCCACTACTTTGGCAGGTATGTAGCAACTGTGACAACACTCACTAATGTAAGACACACATTGCCCAGTTGTGTAGTTCAACAAATTAACCCTTTTATTGCAGGACTATATTGTGGAAACAATAGTCAACTATACTACAGAATGCAAAACAAAAGTGTAGTCTGAAACATTACGTGCATGTGCCTCTGTAACACCACATAGCAGTAGCTCACAGCCTCCTGAGACTGCGGCCACCATGGCTGACTCCAGGTTGGTCCCCTGATCCCTGCTGTGCACTGCTACTCCACAACACACGTGCATCAGTGGCAGACACACTACTCACACTGGAGACCTTCTCACTGTCCTGCGGGGTATCCCCAATGCCCCTTGCTGCCTTTCTGGTCTCCAGCAGGTCCACCACATGGCTGAGTCCTCGAGCCACATCTCCTGCAAAATGGCCTAGTTCCACTTGCAGGCTGACAGTGCGCCTTAACAGGCAGGTTGTAGTGGTAGCCAGGCACCCTATAGACACACCTAGCCTGTCTAAAAGGGCAGCAGTGTTGCGCTCCCTGTGCCGTGCTTGCGCCCTGTCGGCCACCAGTTCCCTGACCAAGATGTCTATGGAGGTAGTCAGGTTACCCAAGTGACCGTTCATTGTAGTGAACTGGTTGTCCACATTTGCCAGCCCATGCGTGAGTGTGTTCTGCAGTCTTGAAAGGTTACGGTTCATTAACCGCATTTGTCTATTTTGCAGCCAGTGACTCTGCAGTAAGGATGCCTCCAGTCCCAACAAATCCTCATCGGTCACATCCTCCCTACGCACAGACTGCATTGTGCATCGTCGTCTACGCACCGAGTCAGCTGATCCCCGTGGTTGACTCTCCCTAGGCATTGGCCCTGGTGTCACAATGGCTGCCTCTATACCCAGAGCAATCATCCATGGTCTCTTATGCCGATTGGACTAGTGGTGTTGTCCTACACTCCCCTGCGGTGTCTGTGGCAGCCTCCTCCTGTATGTCAGTGCCTTGATCCTCTCCCTGCATAGTGGCGCTGATAGGGGGGGCTTGTGGGAGACCTGTGGGACATAGGGGATACACTGTCAGTGTCGCACATATGTTTGATGCCTCAGAATATAAATTTCCCTGTATTTGGACTACTGTACTACATTGCCCATAATGCACTGTTCTGTAGGTTGCAAAACTGGGAATGGAGCTAATCTGGAGGTGCATGCTGATGTTTACTGTGATTGTGTGCATGGTGCATAGGCTGGTGTAAATCCATTGATTTTGGTACTTACTCTTTGATGTTCCCGGTGCTGAACTGTCTAGGTCTCCAATGCCCAGTACAGCCTCCGGCTCCAGAGTTGTCTCCACCATGGTTTCGAAGGCTGTAGGGGGTGGTACAGTAGATGGCCCTTCTCCAGTGCCATGCATCTACCTCATGCGCTCCGCCACCCTTTCCTTGGTCCTGGAGCGAAGGTCATACCACCTTTTGCGGACCTCATCCAGGGTGTGGTGGCTGACTCCGATGGCATTTATTTTGTTCAGGATGTCCTGCCAGGTCTTCTTTTTGTGGCTGTCAGGGACACTCATTGCTGCCTTGCCAAATAATTCCTCATGGTGCAGGCAGCACTCCTCAGTGAGCACCTCCAACTCCTTCTCAGAAAACTTAAGTTTTAGTTTTCTGCCTCCACTGGGTGTCTCCTTCTCCTGTGTAGCCATTGTTGCTGCAGCTCCTCTCACCTGGGTGTGGCTCTGGAGTTTGGGCTGGGTGGGCTCCTCCCTGTTCCATGGGGTTACTTCCTGGTTCTGATGTCATCATTCAGAACCAGGAAGTGGGTTCAAAAGTTTAATTTGCACCTGCATGCAATTTCCGAGTCAGTCGCAATTTGCAACACAGGACCACACCCTTGTGCAATTTGCGAGTCAGATATAGCGTTTTGCATGGAGACACTATTTCCGACTTGCTATTTTTTGCATTCCTACATCTGGCCCTAGGTGCTTGCAAGGCCGGTTTTGTCAATAGAAAATATGAAACTTAGATTTGGAAGAGGAATTAACATTCTTTACCAGTTCACAATTAAAACTATTTTATGATGTAGGCTAGCGGGACGCATCCTCTCTGCTGAGAGACGCATCCTTCAGCAGAACTGATGCATCTCCACGGCTGAGTGGCGCATTCACAAGCAGAACCAATACATTGCCACTTCTGCATTGATTGGACCCGATGCAAAACACTTGCATCCCCGCAGCAACCCGCATCTTGGGACTGACTCATTGCCTTCGGAACCACCATGGCACGACAACTTCCCCGGCACACCTCCTCATATCTCTTGTCAACGGCAGTCTCAACAGCGGTGCATGAATTCCACATCGCAGCTTCACCGCTCATCAGAACCAACACATTGTCTTGAATGCACAATGCATCCCCAACAATGGCCTTACCATCGCAAGCCCCATTGATGGGGTTCTCGGCGTCGACGCAACAAGACCTCATTGCACAATCCCGACACATCTCGGAACCAACACTTCACCTCGGCTGTGTGACGTATCTTCTACGCAGATGGACGCAACGCTCCGCAAGCAGGATGTAGGGTACTTTGGACAGCAGCCTAACGGGGTCTCTGTAGCCGGCCCAGGCTCCAAAGCGGTCGTCCTTAACTTTTGACTTTGGCCCAGCCTGGTGCAACCAGATGCCCCTGGTTAGTGCTTATGTTTCTAAGTGCTGCTCCACAGTTTAATCTTTAAAAATGCATGACTCAAGTTCTACTGATTTGATTTTTGTCGTTTTGGTCTTGGTTGGTTATTTAAATTAAGCTCTATTTTTTAACTTGGCATGGGACCCTTTTTGTGAGGTGTTTTCACAGTTTTACTGTTTGAAGTGTTGCACAAATACTTTACACACTGCCTTCTAGTTAAGCCTGACTGCTCTATGCCAAGCTACCAAAGGGTGAGCATGGGTTAATTTGGGGTTTGCTTGTACCTTTCTCTGACAGATATTGTGGTTGCTGCTTGACCAGGGTTCACACCTCAGTCAACTAGCAACCCAACTTGTCACATATACAATTTCTGATTTCACGTTAAAGTTAGACATAGTTACTGTAGACCTCAACTTAAAAAGGCTCATTTTAGTGCTCTTCTTTCTGCTGTAGGTTTTCCTCTTTTTCATTTGAGAAGCCAAACTGAAGCGGCCAGGATTAATTGAAATATATTTCTTGTTTAATTTTCAAGTGAATGGGTATCTGTGTATGTTCCTTGTGGAGCTGATAAATGAGCCCCATTCCTGTTAATGAGTACCGTCTGATCTGATTTATCATCCTAATGGAGATATCCAGCTAAAGGCCTTGCAGACGAGACACCATTGTGTGATAGCTGGAAAGAAAATGGAACCTTTACTATTGCAACATGTTTGATTTTGATTGGTTCTCTTCAGGGGAATCATATGGAGTGGATACTCTCAAGAAGACATGATTTAACTAGGAACTGCTGAATTAGTTAGATTGGATTTACTTTTCCACTCTCTTTAGGGGATATGGTTACCTTGTCCATTTTACAGCTGATGTCCCAGAGAGTTAGACCCCTAGACAAATCCATTTTCACTTGCTTGACTGAATATTTATTTGATTCTGTGTAAAGATTAGTCTGAGAAGTTCTGAGAAATTAATCTCCAGCTCCTCCCACACAGTTCCTTCAGCTTCTCCGAACTCCAGGTCCACACATTCTACAGTGATGTCACTGTTCTACCCTTTACCTTATGTGTTCAGTAACTCTACACACATCTTCCCCATTTAATATCCATAAAGCATTATACATTACCCATTAAGCATTATACATTGATTTCAAAATACTTCACAATGCCATAAGGAATATCCCAACTACACATTACGTGTAGTTTAATTATTTTATACCTAGGCTTGCCTTCACACATATATATTCACACATATATGTCATTATTTGAATATACAGTACTATTTAATCATTTTAAGTATCAATCTCTTGTGACTTTGCACACATTTCCCAGACTCCACATTGAGCCATCTTCCAGAACATTACTTTTAACATCTGCAACCATATGAAGAAAATAATATTTACAATAGCCCCTTTTAACAATTCCTTCCTTCTTTATGGCCGCCCAATCGCTAATTCCTCTGCATAGTTTCTTCACACTCCTTTTTTGTTATAGTACATTGGCTTTCATTCCTCTATCTCTTCTATTTATTTCCTCTCATTCCAACCATACACTCTCCTTTCCACAGAACCATGCAGGGCTTTCCTTTCTACCAGGTTCCCTTCTTTTCAATTATACACATGCTGGTATATCAGTCACCAAATGAGTAGTCATTCTTTGCACCCAAATCAGTTTCCTTAACTCTCTTTTCTAAGGAAGCCCATGATTAAAGAAAGCTGTATGTTCTCAGGTATCAAATGATGAATCCTTGCTACCAAACCGCTGGCCTAAAATCTTAAAAAGTCAATTCTCTTGTGAACGATTCCTATCCTAGTCAAATAACTTGTCATAACTTTGGAAATAAATTGGACTTCATTGTCTGACACAATAGCTTTTGGTATCCCCTTACTCATGGGAACCTTTTCCAAAAACTCAATGACATTTAAAATGTTCACCTGTTCAATTGTTTTCACCACAAGCCATTTAAATTGATCATAAATAAGCACTACAATATATTTATTCTTTAATTCTAACTTTACAACAGGACCAAGGGAATATGTTGCCAGTCTTTACCACGGTTTCTCAGGGAAATGTGTACATTCTAATGAAGGTTGTCTTACACCTTGACTATGAGGCTTTTCTAATTTATCTGTGCTCTCAAGTTTAATTTTGTGTATTGCTGACACAGTCCTACCTTTCTTCCTGATACTTTCCACTGCATCTCCCAGCTTCTCAACTATAGTCAGGATTACTTTCTGTACACTTCCAGCACCCCATCAATTTTTTTGCCAACTTCCTTGTCCTCCTACTTGTAATCCTTGTTTTTCACAACTTTGCATAATGTCACCCCCTTCCACTGTTTCTACATATTACGTTGCGGACTACACATATTGTACGACAAGCAATATGCCCAGGGGCTCAGCTTCAAAAATATTTTAGCTCTCTAGCAGTGTTTTCCTCTTGCTTCACACTCCCTTCATAGTTAGCTTTTACTGCATCTGATTTCCGAATATTTTCTTTCTTTTCTATATTTGCTCCTTCCACCTCATGACCATTATCCGGATTGTTACTAATGGAACTATCAATTACCTTTAAACACACTGCTGTATGGTCCATACCTTCAGCTTTTTTTATAGCTTTCTCCAAGGTAGGATTTTTTGTCAAAAGTTTCTCTTTTACTCTTTTATTATTGGTACACCTTTGAATCTGATCTCTTATTAATCAATTGGTTAATTGTTCAAATTGACATGGCAAAGCAAATCACCTTAATGCATCTGCATAAGAAGCAACATCCTCATCCATCCTTAGTATTCTGGAAAAAAAAGGTGACACTCAAGAATAACATTCATTTTTGGTGTAAATTGCAAGTCTAGCATTTGTAAAGACATTTCACACATGCTGTTTGGTTGACCATTCCTTGTCCTTAAGGATATTTACAGTAAACCCTCTTAGAGGGGCTGATTTATATCTTGGTGGTAAGGATACTCTGTCGCACATGGTGACGGAGTATCCTTACCTCCAAGATAATGGTCTGCCAGTCTGATTTATATGTGGGCCGACCACTGGTGTACCATTGCAGAGACTACTCCATCTCCCCATAGTCAGACCCAAACCAACAGCTCGACCGAGTAAGGGCCGTCAGACAGTTGAAAATATCTCTGTCTGCTCATTAAGAATGGGCAGACATATAGCTATTATTTTACTGTCTGTCACACCAGACAAACCATGGCAGCAAGGGACAGTAAAAAAGAAATAATTCCTTCCTCGCCCTGGGAGATGACTCCCATGGCGAGAAAGTTATTACCTTTTTTATTTTTGAAAAGAAAATCCTGTTCTGCATTTTCTTTTTTAAAATAGAAACAAACTGTTAGGTGGAAGGTTGCATCATGTTACTGGAATTATCAACTGAAGTGCAAAATGCATTGGCAGTAACCACCGTGATGGCAGTTTCTTCCAATGCTTTATAAATGACAGCCAGCTTGCGGGTCAGTATAAATTTGGCTGTTGGGACCTCCGTCAGGACAACTGAGTAATTTTCTCCACCACTCTGGCAGAACAACAGCCAAACCATCATTAACTAAGAGGGGCTCGTAATCTTCTTCCTTCAATTCCAAAATGATGCAGCAGAAGGCTTGTTTTCTGATTGGGCCATACTTCTCGCTTCCTATGGCTCACATATATGTTAAAAATATGTTTTCCCTTGTCTGCATACTACTGGTGGATCCCCAGGAATTTGTAAGAATGGTGGGGGAGATGCCATGGTTATAAGTCAATAGATGTGGCGCAGTATGTGGCTGGTTCAGTGGTGTTGCGCTGAGATTGGATGCTAGTGTTACAGTGTATTGCATTATGATTTTGCTGGTTATTTCAATTGAAGTTTCTGAATTGGTTTGCACAACATACAGAAGAAAGATGACATTTTTCAAGCACTTGACATCTTTGGTCTACGATAATGTAAGAAAACTTGACCGCGAGGGTGAGTGGCCAATCCAGAGAGCACAGCAGTGTGTTACATGACAACTGATGTTGATTTACATACATGTATCTGGCTCAAACAATGGAATAAGATTACTTTGTATGAATGGCCATTACAGTTTCTACCACATGTACCTTTAATTTGAGAATATTTGAGAATTTGAGGTGAGTGTTGTATGAGATAAAACCCCTACCTCAACCTGTTCAATATGAGGCTTTGGATGCATCGGAGTGAGCCACACATGTGAAAGAGAATTATTTCACCAAAGCAAAGAATAAGGTCCATAGTTGGATGGAGGCAAGTTAGGACTCAATAAGAATATAGTAGGGAGTTTAGGGATGTACTCTGCGGTAACCAGAGGAAGGGCAGAGAGGAAGAATCTTTGAGGGGGTTAGACAAGATGGGAAAAGAGATGAGACTAGTGACAGTGACACCAGCAATGATTTTTTTGATGATTTGTTGACTTCCTTGCCCCCTACACATAACACTATTCTCCCAATTGGAGAGAACCCACAGCAAATAGACCAGAGTGCATCAGGATCTCTGTGAGGGAGGCTTCGCATTTGTCACTCCAGTTCTGCTAATAGGAACCCCAAGAACTACTGTTATCACCACCATACCAGGTGTGTCCATAGTCACTACCGCCTCTGGTGCATTAGGTAATGGTGCTACTTTAGATCCTGGAGCACGACCCCAAACAGGAGGAAAGTCCACTGTGAGAGTGCTTGTCGTAGAGGTTGAGGAGGGCCCTTCAAGGGGATTGGATGTATTAAGGTTAGAGAAAGAATTTGAAGAACTTATTAAAGGAAATCTTTTGTTGGGAATCATAGATAGGTACAATGAGGAGTATTTTTTACCTGAGTAAAGAAGCTGCTAGATATGCTTATGACACTCATGAGAAGCTGAAGGGGTTAGCTACAGAATTCAGAGTTGATTTGTCTAGAATTCAGAATCTGAAGAAGAATTTTAGGATGTTCCTAGCTGAGGAACCCATCAACAACATGCGGACACCAAGTTCAAAATTACATCTAAAGGAGTTAGTTGGTAGCGTTCAAAAGTGGAGTGGCTTTCAAAGGAAAAGGGACCTGTGGTCCCAGAAGGAGAAGAGAAACAAAAAGAAAGAAAATGCAGGGGAACCCAATGAGGAGAATAACAAAAGTGACACAGAAGCTAAAGCTTACCCATTGAGAGAAGAGCATGGGGTGGACACATCCATGTGCCTTGGAGTTGTGGTTATCTTTTGATATTTACAAATCAATTTCCAAAACTGAGAGTGACTCATGACCTATGGTACACTCAATTCAAGCGGTTTGTTTTCAAAGATGCTTTGAGAAGATCTGAATGCTCTCTTTGATATTTGTTAGACCTGACAGCCTTAGGGTGGTCACCGCTAACTTTTTGCCTGCCTCTCACCCCCTTTTAGGTACTGTTTTTTGCTGGTTTTAAGACTCTGCGCACTTTACCACTGCTAACCAGTGCTAAAGTGCATATGCTCTCTCCCTTTAAACATGATAACATGGATCATACTCAATTGGATTATATAATTTAGTTATAAGTCATTAGTACAGTGCACTATATGTGCCCAGGGCCTGTAGATTAAATGCTACTAATGGGCCTGCAGTACTGATTGTGCCACCCACTTAAGTAGCTCGTTCAACTTTTCTCAGGCCTGCCATTGCAAGGCCTGTGTGTGCAGTTTCACTGCCAATTCAACTTGGCATTTAAAAGTACTTGCCAAGCCTGAAACTCCCCTTTTTCTGCATATAAGTCACCCTAAAGGTGTACCCTAGGTAACCTATAGGGCAGGGTGTTGTTTAGGCAAAAGGCAGGACACGTACCCGTGTAGTTACATGTCCTGGTAGTGTAAAACTCCTAAATTCGTTTTTACACAGCTGTGAGGCCTGCTCCCTTCATAGGCTAACGCTGGGGCTACCCTCATATACGGTTTGGGTGGTAGCTGCTGATCTAAAAGGAGTAGGAAGGTCATATGTAGTATGGCCAGAGTGGTGATACAAAATCCTGATGACTGGTGAAGTAGGATTTAATTTTACTATGTTAGAAATGCATCTTTTAGAAAGTGAGCATTTCTCTGCACTTAAATCCTGCTGTGCCTTACAATCCACGTCTGGCTGGGTTCAGTTGACAGCTCCCTTGTACATTCACTCAGACACACCCCAAACACAGGATACTCAGCCTCACTTGCATACAACTGCATTTTGAATGAGTCTTCCTGGGCTGGGAGGGTGGAGGGCCTGACACTTGCATGTCAAAGGACAGTAGCCTGCCACACCCCCCTACTGGGACCCTGGCACACAGGATTGAACGGAAAGGGGACCTAGTGCACTTCTAAACCTCTCTTTGAAGTCTTCCCTACTTCAAAGGCACATTTGAGTATTTAAACAGGGCCTCTGCCCTTACCAGCTCAGACACTTCTGCGGTAGATACTCTACATGACAAGACACTTCCTGGAGAAAAGAACCAGAACCTGCATCCTGCCAAGAAGACCTACCTGGCTTCCCAAAGGACTCACCTGACTGCTTTCTGTGAAGGACTGCTGCCTTGCTGTTGCCCTGCTGCCTTGCTGCTCTCTGGCTGTGGTGAGAAGTGCTCTCCAATGGCTTGGATAGAGCTTGCCTCCTGTTCCCTGAAGTCTCAAGACCAAAAAGACTTAGGCCCTCATTACAACCCTGGCGGTAAATTCCGCCTACCGCTGTGCTGATGGCCGCCAACATACCGTAAACGCGGCGGTATTCCGCTGTGGGTATTATGACCCACACAGAGAAATCCGCCACTATACAGACACCAACACAAGTCCACCAGACCAAAGGTCAGTGATAAATTGGCTGTAGCAAAACCCACACCATTACGCCAACAGGAATACGCCCACAGTATAAGGACCCACGAATCACCTCGGCGGTCTTTCAACCGCGGTACACCATTGGCGGTAGACCGCTGCGCTCAAAATACACACACACTTACAAAACTACACCACATTGGACAATTCAAACTACACACACCTGACACACATACACACACCACACCCCCAGACCACTATAAAACACACACCCACATTACCCACAATCCTCTCAACAACAAAAAATTGCCAACAGAGAGAGACACAGCCAGGAGCACCCACTCAATCTGAGCCACAGAACACCATCACCCATACACCATCCACGCACCTAACAGCACACACCACAACACATCACCCCACACATCCTCACACATATCACTGACACCACATCCATGGCACCCCAAAGACACCCCAGGTTTTCAGAGGAGGAGCTAAGGGTCATGGTGGAGGAAATCATCCGGGTAGAGCCACAGCTATTCGGATCACAGGTGCAGCAGACGTCCATTGCTAGTAAGATGGAGCTATGGCAGAGAATCGTGGACAGGGTCAATGCCGTGGGACAGCACCCAAGAACAAGGGATGACATCAGGAAGAGGTGGAACGACCTACAGGGGCAGGTGCGTTCCGTGGTTGCAAGACACCAGGTAGCTGTACAGAGGACTGGCGGTGGACCCCCACCTCCTCCCCCACAACTAACAACATGGGAGGAGCAAGTCTTGGCAATAATGTATCCTGAGGGCCTCGCAGGAGTAGCAGGAGGACTGGACTATGGTAAGTCAAATCTTTACTACTATATCCCCCACCCTACCTCCATGCCATCACAAACTCCTACCCCTACCCTCACACCCATCACTCTACCACCTCACATATACCCCACTATCACAACCCACCCATCCCAAAACCAAGCCATGCATGTAACACCAATCCATGGACCCCCATCACAGACCTGCATGGACACCCATCACCACAGCATGCCCATGAGAGAGAATCACCTAGCCCACAAAATCACCATGCACACAAGGCAAAGCTGCCAAGGCGATCCCAACCATACAGGGAAACACACCCATGCACAAGATGGCACATGCATATACAATAACACTAAATTTTCATCCCCACAAGAACCCTACTCAACGTCACCGGAGAGGAGTTGCCAGCAACACCCAGTTTCCCCACAGGGGAGGCCCACAGTGATGACAGCAGCTCTGCATGCCTGGATCACGATGACCAACCTGGCCCATCTTGACCTCTGGACAGTCAGTCACCCTGCCACAGTCCCAACCCACCACAGAGCCTCCCCCCTCAGGAAACACCAGCACAGCACCCACCCAGCGGGCCCATGCCACTCTCCCCAGGACACATCAATCAGCAGTGTGCCCACCACTACAGGGACCCCAGACAACCCCACAAACACAGGACGATCAGGGACCTGGGGTCAGTGGCAGTGGGCACACGGTTCAGGGGACAGAGGCACAGGACAACAGGGAAACTGGGAGGACTGCTGTGCGACAGGGGGAGGACAGGCCGAGGCAATCGACTCTCCAGGAGGCACTCACCAACATCCTGGGAGCATACCGCCATCCCAGCCGACCATGGGCCAGATACTGTACAAGTTGCAATAGACCCAGCGGCTGCATGAGGGACAGTACCTGGGGATCAGGGAGGACCTAATAAACATCTACACCATCCTGGTCACCATTGCAGGGGTGCTGGCTGACATGGGCAACACCATGAGGGAGGCAGTGGCACACCAACGGGCCCCTGACACTAGCCACACCGAAGAACAGTCTTCTACCTCCACCGGTGCTAGTGGACAGGAGGCACCAGCACCCCACCCCCTGCAGAAGGAGAACCACCCCGCAAACCAGAGAACATTGCCAAGATCCCCGCTAGGAAATAGGACTCTCCTGATTGTCACTCTTCTGTCCCACTATGTCACCCTGTCCACCTTGAACTGCCATTACTCCCCTTCCTATGCACCATTGGACAAAGCACCTGTGATACCAAGCGACTGGACATTCCTCCACCATCACCCCAGCCCATTACACAGCCCCCTCTACGTATGAACACTGAAATAAACACCCTTGGAACAAATACAAATCTGGAGTCTGTAAATGATTGAAATTGGTATTAGTACAACATTCTGAAAACATTGCAAGTCACATGTACAGTTATATATACATTGGTATGACCTTTAGTGGGCAGCAGTAAACATACCAGGAGCCAGAGTGGGCCACAGAGATCTGAAAATAGAGATGCGAAAGGGTACAGGAAGTGGCCATAGACATAGGGAAATCAGGCTGCCATGTACAATGTCCAACAGAACAGTGTCTTTCCTGTGTGTCACTGGAAGTACTGCTGTATTATATTACTTCTGTTGTCCACATCTTCTGCCTCTGCCTCCTCTTCCTCACTGTCCACAGGCTCCACCACTGCCACAAGATCATCTCCAGACTCATCCTCCTGCAGAAAAGGCACCTGGTGTCTCAAGGTCATGTTGTGTAACATGCAATGTGCAACGATGATCTGGCACACCTTCTTGGGTGAGTAGTACAGGGATCAACCTGTCAGATGGAGGCACCGAAACCAGGCCTTCAGGAGTCCAAAGGTTCTTTCAATGATCCTCCTTGTTCACCCATGTGCCTCATTGTAACGCTCCTCCGCCCTTGTCCTGGCATTCCTCACTGGGATCAGTAGCCATGAGAGGTTGGGGTAACCAGAGTCACCTGCAGATATCGAGGGATACCTGTTAGACACACACTAACCCTTAGGGACAACCCCATAACCAGACACCAACTTATACTGGGTGGGGACTTGGGCTCACCTATTAGCCACACCCGGTGCCTCTGGAGTTGGCCCATCACATATAGGATGCTGCTATTCCTCAAGATAAAGGCGTCATGCACAGAGCCAGGATACTTGCATTCACATAGGAGATGTACTCGTCCGCCAAACACAACATCTGCACATTCATCGAGTGTGCAGCTTTTTCTATTCCTGAACACTAGTTCATTTCTCCGGGGGGTGGGGGACAAATGCCACATGTGTACCATCAATGGCACCAATGATGTTGGGTAAAAGTCCCATGGCATAAAAGTCAGCTTTCACTGTGGCCAAATCCTCCACCTGGGGGCCTGGGGGAATACGATGTAGCTGCATATGTGTTTCAGCAGGGCTGACAAAACTCTGGTCAACACGTTGGAGAACATTGGCTGAGACATCCCTGATGCCATGGCCACTGTTGTATGGAAGGAACCACTTGCCAGGACATGGAGCACGGACAGGACCTGCACTAGAGGGGGATACCTGTGGGCTGGCGGATAGCTGACATCAGGTCTGGCTCCAATTGGGCACACAGTTCTTGGATTGTGGCCCGATCAAGTCTGTATGTTAGTATAATGTGTCTGTCCTCCATTGTCGCAAGGTCCGCCAGGGGTCTGTACACCAGAGGATGTTGCCATCTCATATTCATCCTCAGCGGTTGAAGCCTATGGAGGAAAATGGTGAGCAAAGGGTCATATACACACATCAATTGAAATAATGTGGCCTCTTTTCCTTTACAGAACCTGTATGTGAATCCGAGAGTCAGTTGCTGTGCCAATGTCTGCTGTGACGCAGTTAGGTGCCATGGCCTGTACCCCTCTGAAATGGCAGCTGCCTGACCTGTTAGGATGGACAACTGGAAATGAGGTAATTCTGCTGGCGTTGTGCACCATTGCGGTAGGCAGTTGACGACCGCCGCGCAACTTCGCATTGGTTATCATTGGGCCCTATGGGTTCCAGGAGCCAATGGCGATGCACGCTGGCTGTGACGGTACGGACCGCCGTGGACATGACCGCCATTTTCACTCACTTGCAACCTGACCTTCAACAGGAGAGGACCTACACTGCAAGTGCTGCTGTGACCTGTGTCTGGAAGCGACAATGGCTCATGTGTCTGGGGAAAGGGCCCCTGCCTTCACTGCGGAGGAGTTTGAGAAACTGGTGGATGGGGTCCTACCCCAGAACATGTTACTCTACGGTCTTCCAGACAAACAGGTGAGTACACTGTGAGCATGATGCGTGGGTCATGAATGTATGGATTGCTGTGTGTGTAAGCCACATGTAGGGGGGCTGAGGCATCCTGGCCAGAGTGCTGCATGTATGGTGGTCAATGTATGCGCGTCAGGGGATGGGAGGGATCTGGTGGGCCATAAGTGTGATGGTCTGGACGGTTAACTAATTCCCTTTTCTGCTGTCTTTTCCATGCAGGTCAGCACCCATCCAAAAAAGGGTTTTTGCCGTGCCATCGCCAAGGAGGTGCAGACCCCGGGGGTCTTTGATAGGTGGAGCACCCACTGCCGCAACCAGTGGGAGGACCTGCGCCGCTGGGCAAGGAAGAAGGCAGAGGCCCAGCTGGGGCTGGCCTCCCAACGAGGAAGGGGTGCCTGTCGTACCCTGGCCCCCCTGATGTTCCGCATCCTGGCGGTGGCCTATCCGGAGTTGGATGTGCGCTTGAAGGCATCACAGCAGCCACAAGGGGGTGATTACAGATTCAGAATCATGACTGTGCCCATGTTAAGGTTTACCTGGGTGGGGGATGTGGGCTGTGGGTGTCCCTAGACCAGGGCAAACATGGCAGGGTAGGTCCCTTGTTGGGCAGGCTCTTAAGCACTCCAACCCCAATAATGTTAGTGGGCATCTACTACTGGGCAGGGTCCTGTGGGTTTCAGGTGTGCAGCTAATGGTGCATTGTACCCTGTGGGCTGGTAACTATCTTAGTAACTGGTAGTGCATGGCCTAGTGCATAGGGCTGCTCCCTGTGTGTTGTGTATGCCAACGATAGTGGTGTTGCTGGCATTGGCCAAGTGTAGCTTATGTCTCTCACACCCCCCTTTTTGTTTTGTCACCCTGTCCTTGTGTGCATTAACATCATCTGTCGGAGGAGCAGAGGCACCGGCGATGGATGGAGTTGCATCCCACATGGGCCGGGAGGCCGAATCCACAGACGGTGAGGGCACCAGTGGGGATCACCACGATGGAGACAGGAGAGGACACCACAGACAGCGACCCCTCCTCCAATGGAAGCTCCCTGGTGACGGCGGACACCTCTGTGCCCACCCCAACAACAGGTACTGCTGCCACCCCCCTACCAACACCACCCCCTGCAGCCCCTCAGTGTGTTTCCCGTGCCCGCTCATCCAGGAGGGTGGGCATCTCCTTCGCCCCAGGCACCTCAGGCCATGCCCCAGTCTGCCCTGCTGCCCTCAGTGAGGAGGCTATTGACCTCCTGAGATCCCTGTCTGTTGGCGCCATGGTCGTGATCCCATTTTTTTTAACACCAGTCTGTTGGTGGTGTTACTGCCGCTTTGACACCGATTGCCAGGGTTGTAATGAGGGCCTTAATCTCTACAAGAAGGACTCCTTGTGCAGCGAAAATCGACGCACAGCCTACCAGAAACGACGCACAGCCTGCACCGCGGTGAAACATTCACTGCACGCCGAACCGGAACGACGCAGCCCGACTTCCCAATGAGAAAATGGACGCAGCATCAGCGTAGCTACTGAAAATTCGATGCACAACCCACTGGATCGATGCACAGCCGAGCTGGAACGGCGCAGCCCGACTTCCAAGGAGGAATCAACGCAGCGCCTGCTGTGCGGTAGAAATTTCCACGCAACGCCCACCAGATCGACACAGCTCCTGTGACTCTGTCCTGTCAGCGCCGGAAATCCACACATCGTCCCCAGGGTGTCTGAAAACCCTGCAACCTGAAGATGATCCATGACCGAGCGCCAGAAATTGACGCACAGCCTTCCCTGCATGAAAACTAAATGACGGATCGCTGTGTGCGGCCTGAGAAATCGACGCACACCTCCTTGTTTTCCACGCATCTCCTCCTCTGCGGTTCTTTGCAGAGATTTTGAACGCGGACCAGGTACTTTGTGCTTGAAATGTATTGTTTTTTAAAGACTAAAGACACTTGATATCACTTTTACAGTGATATCTCAACATATACTTATTGCATTTTAATCGGTTTGAACTGCATCTTATTAGATAAATATTATATATTTTTCTAAACAGTGTGTGGTGTATTTTTGTGGTGCTATGCTGTGTTATTGCATGACTTATTGCACAAATACTTTACACATTGCCTTCTAAGTTAAGCCTGACTGCTCAGTGCCAAGCTACCATAGTGGGGGCACTGGATAATTTCGATTGTGTATGACTTTCCCTGACTAGAGTGAGGGTCCTTGCCTGGCCAGGGGGTAACCTGACTGCCAACCAAAGACCCCATTTCTAACAATATTGTCGATCCCTAGTGATATATGGACACAGTGCAAGGTGTCAATGCAGTCAGTGGCTGACTAATTAACTGCAAAGGGTTCCTCAAATTAATGCACCTCCTCCTACTGTCAATAAACCAGGTGATTGCCTTTTCAAAAACAAAAGAGTCACAGAAAGAGATTAAATGGCTGAAAATATCAAGGGCCATCCAAATGTCTAAGGAGTCTGCGCATGCTTGTTATGAGCTGTTAATGCTGGTTTTCTGGCAGCATAGTTGTGTTGAATATCAAAAGAGGAAATCTCAGTGATTTTGTGCCTCAGTTTGTTCCTTGTTTGCGCTGGGAGATTAGCTCACATATTCAGCAAAATGTGATTTGTTGGCAGTCAAATCCCTTAGATGAAATTCTGCTGTGTGCAAAGTATTGCAGTGGTGATTTAGAAGTGAGACAGAGAAAGATAAAAGACTAAAAATAAATTCAAGTTAGCCCAAATGAAGTTAGCACAGAAAGCTTTTCAGAATGATCCTTATAAGGTAAACCCAGGTTATGGTCCTAGTTATGGTGCAGGAATGCAGGGAGTTAGACAGCCAGGTGTTCGTCAAATGCCCATATGCCGCAAGCCATAACGATGCAGCAAAATATGGCTAATCTGAGGTTTCGTTCAAATCGGAACTCATTGCTTCAACAAAACCCTTTCACAAGCCCGGATCTTTTCCAAGGCTTGTTAGACTTCAGCGGCTTCAGAAACCCAGGTTCTGATCAATACCAATGACAATCACTGAGAGGGAAGGAAGACTGCATGTTTGACATAGTTTTTGAGGAAGACCATTGTAGCCCCTATGTGGATGGAAAGTTGAATGGCCACCCAGTGTCATTTTTGATTGAGTACCCGCCCTACTATTAGAACTGCAGAGGTCCCTGACCTACCTTCTCTGGAAAACAAGTCCAAGTTGTAGCTATCTCGAACAAACAGATTGTGCTCCCTGTTTCAGCTAAAGTCCCTGTGAAAATAGGTCCTCTTGAAGATTACCATCAGTTTGTAATGTCTTACTGAGTCTAGCCAATCTATTGGACAGGAATTTACTCTGTAAATTCAATTGTTTAATCTATTACACACCTGATGGTGTTGAGTTACAGATGCACAATGAAGATGCACACTTTAAACTGAGAGCACAAGAATCAACCGTTGGGTTGTTTCAGCTTTTGACAAAAGAAGAATTACCCCCTGACGTATAGGAGAAAGTTTGGGATTTTACTGGAAAAGATATTGGCCTTATCAAAGATGCTGAACCTGTGAGAAAAACAATGATGCAAAATGCAGAGTAACCCCAGACACCCCAGTACAACCTCTTACTAGAGGCTGTAATTACCCCATGATTTAATCCAGGCCACAGCAAGGCATCTTATAGGAGATACTAGGGATTTCCCACAATAATCCTTTATTAGGTTTGGATAAGCCAAATAAAAAGTGGAGAATTGTTCAGAACCTTCGAAAGATTAATAATATTGTTGTGTTATTTTGTCCATAGTAGTGAATCTTGCAGTAATACTTTTCCAAACAGTCTGTGACTGTGACCGCTTCATGGTTTTCGACATTTGTCAAGTCTTTTTTTCTATTCTTCTATATGAGGATAATCTGTTCCTTTCCACACTCCGATTCTAAAATAAAGTTCAGACATGTTGCCGAGTTCCACAAGGGTATAAAGAGAGCCCCTTAATCTTCAATCAGATGCTGACAATTAATCGTGAGACCTTGCAGTTGCCATTTGTTGCTGTCTGCAAGCTTGCAGCTTTGCCACTGTCCCTCACTCTGCCTTTGCCCATGAGATACCAGTGTCCAGCAGGAGGGATATCTTGTCATCCAGGAATTCCATGATTGCCCAGTATTCGCCACAGATGGTTAGGCCTGCCATCTGACTCATTTTTAGCACCTTAGTACCTTTTCAATAAATCACACCTTGTTGCCTGGCCTGTTGTCTTTCCCTCTGCCTTCTAAAATGTCACCGGGCAAAATTTCAAAAGAATTCAGCAGGGGTTTTGGCATGGTCCTGTGATATGGTGGCCACTTTCAAGAACAGTCGATAAATGCCACACCCTGCACATGTGCAGTTGTTTGGCTGTCTTCATTCCTGAAGGAAGCTTCTCCTCATGTTTACCTGATTCCTGTATCTAGTGATGAGACCCTCTAGCAAGCATCCAGCTGTTCAGCAACTCTTTATAGTGTGCACACCAAATTCGGACCTTTGAAACCAAAAAGAAACTAAGGTGAGTTTTCCTAGCAAACTTTCAGTAGACAAAGAACAGTTTCTACATGTTAGTCACATTCCTTGAAAGCCACAAGAGTCAGCAAAGTGTGACTGTGTACAGAGTCTCTCAAGAGTCATCATTACAATGAAATCTCACTCAAAGAACAAAGAGGTTGTAGAGCTCCAGCCCTTCGCAACAAGATTATTTGGATAAATATCTTGCCTCAAAGACTTCCAGTTTATGCAAACAAAGGGGTATTTCAGTTGCTTGTTTAATATGATACCTGATTGGGGGACTATAAAAGGGATCACTTCTAGAACTTTACTGCTACTTACGTGCAGGACGCACTAAAGATTGAAACATTCTATAAGTTGAGACAAGAACTTACACATACACATAGACTGGAATTATTTATGGTATCATTGTATAAATATCTTTGAATAACTGTTCTTTGTATTTTTACACAGTTTACAGAAAACTGCTGAAGAATAGACAATCAGACTAAAACAAAACCTAAAAATTCAGTGCAAGTAGAAAGAGCCGAAGAAAGACTCATTTCAAGGCACCTCCAATCAAAGCTAATACCACAAGTACTCCTGGTTGGAGAGCTGCACCGGTGCTTCATTAGAATTGGTGGGTTGGTGGACTCCAGGTCACCATTTGGATCCTGCAAACCTGCAAATGCTGGAGCTCTTGGCAGAATAATGAGGTTAGTCACACCATGGAAGTCGGTCCCGGTCCTGTATATCACTGACCTACTTGTGGTGCAGACAACCGAAGATGCATGTTGACAGGCCACAATTGCATTATTGAACCACTTCGATGAGAATGGACACAAAGTGCCTCCTCCTAGACTAGTTCTGTCAGAAAGAAGTCCTATATCTGGGACATCATATTGAGAAGGGAGCCAGAAAAGTGTAACAAGAAACAATCTCTGTAAATCTGAGAATGAACCCTCCCACAACACAGAGAGAAAAACCAGGATGTTCCTGGGAATGGAAGGCTACTGTTAGCGGATTACCAACTTTTCCCTAGTGGCGAAGCCTCTATAAGCTTACACACAAAGATGCCTTCCTTGAACTGACAGAAAGTCCCATACCCTGGCTCCAGGAATGCATGATTATGAAAACTATGTTTTCCTTTAATGTTATGAATGTGACTGTCCTTACACAGACCTATGTAGGATCCAAATGTGTAATTGCATATTTTTCTGCCACTCTTGACTCAGTAGCCACAGCGTTGCAAGGTTGCCTTAAGAAGGTAGTGGCAGTTGGTGTCAGCGTTTAGTATAATTAGGGCGTCTTTATGGGTCACCCACATATAGTAATAGTTCCACATTCTGTTGATAAGTTACCTGCACATGAACACAACATATGAGAAATAGCAGGCTTACATGCTAAGAGGAAGTTAAACTTGCTGCAGAAAATATTGCATTAAGGATGTGCACCTGCTTGAACCCTGCCACATTGTTGCCTTTTCCTGTGTCTAATTAAGATGAAAATGGGATTGATCATGACTGCCTGGATGTTACATAATTGTTTACCAAACAATCATATTTATGCAATGTAACCTCCGCACAAGCGGCTGAACTGATCACTCTTACTAGAGCTTGCTGTGTCTCCAACCACTTGAAAGTCACTATCTATACTCATAGCCAGTATAGGTTTGGCGTGGTCCACAATTTTGGACCATTGCGATCCCAGAGTGGTTTCATGGCTTCCTCTGGTTTCCCAGTACAAAACGGGAATTATGTTATGGATTTGCGTGACACCTTGCAGTTGCCCACTGAAGTAGCTGTGGTAAAATATGCAGCACACAGGAGTGGATGTGTGTAATGTAACAGCCAGCAACCCCTATTCGGATGAAATGACAAGATACTGAGCTCTTTGGTTTTGCACCTTGAATAGAGATCATTCAAGTAATACATGCTGCAGAGAATATCACGTTAAGGATATGCACCTGCTTGAACCCTGCTGCATTGTTGTTTTTGCCTATGTCTAATTAAGATGATGATGGGGTTCATCATTACTGCCTTGATGTTACAGAATTGTGTACCATAATTGTTTTTCAGAATACTTCTTGACCTTCTTGGGTCTTGTACATTGAATAGAGATCATTCAGGTAAATCAGAAAATGATGTTACTTCGAATCTGTTTTTGACTGTTGCTGGTACTTGGGAGGAAGAGTTTGCAGGAGAAAGTTTGCAGGAGCAAATTGACAGTGATGGTGAAAACCCTGTAGTCAGGAGAGCAAGGAAAACAAGAGTGCCGAGGCAAGAGTACTCAGCACCTGCATGTGATTACTTTGCTGAGAGTGTGTCAGACTCAAAAGTCCATGAGACTGAAAATCAGCAGATTATTTTGGGAAAGCCTCCATAAATAGTGCTACCACAGTAAACGGTGATTGATTTTTTAAAATTTGACTCACTCGATTCATGTTACATTTCTAAACAAACTGAGAACTTTGTTGAAAACTTGTGAAAGCTCTTAGGGCACAGGCTCTGGTAAAATAGTATGTTGTCATTATTAGAAGAAGTTGATGTAGAGCTAGGGATGACTTCTGAAAACAGTTGAACACATTTACTCATTTTTAATTCATCAACATTTTGCTTACTTGCACAAGTAAAAGACAACAAATAGAATTGCTTTGATTTTTTTCTTCTTATTGATCTGACTCGAGAAAAACCATAGTGTACAATTCATCAAATAAGTATAGAATTATAATAACCGTAGTGGCTGTTGCCTTAGTCATTTTGATAATATGTCTATTAGTGGGCCTAAATTCTTCTGTTGCACATGCTTCCACTGAAACTAAACATGATTCAACTTATATAGAATAACAGCATAGATTTAATATGAAATGTTTATATAGAGATGGGTCGAAAGGGAATCTCATTGATAATGTCTTTTTTATCTTTTGCATGAATACCTGTGAGTCATACATGTGCATGATTGCTAAATATGCACCTATCTTCCTATATTCACTGCAAGAGGGATCACATGCTATCATTTGCCTCTCACTTATTCACTTCCTTGTAGCATAATTGTTAGCCTTCTTTATCAGAAGGGTCATTTTGAGTATTCTGTATCCAATTTTAATGTTTTTGATTAGGTCAATATGTGTAAGAATTTGAATCCTCTTTATAAATCTAGATATATATAAAAAAGTTATAAGCTATTTTAAATCTCTCATCAAAATAAGGACCCCCCTTCCTTAAAGAAATAATAAGGTGTAAGTTGATTAGGCCTGAGAAGGATTTTATTGAAGAATTAGAAGAAAGGAGGGAAGGCATTGAGTTGACAGGTAAGAGAGAAACTAAAGGTGATTACGAAGTAGAAGAAGAAAGATTGAAAGCTGCTGGAATATTCCAAAGTGAGATTTGGATTGGCAACAAGAAGGAAAGCTCTGTTTTATGAGAAGAAGGAAAAGGTACAGAGATTTGAAGTTCAGGGAGCTCAGATATACAAGGGAATGGTCCTGTTGTTTCTGGAGTTTATTATGTATGCAGGAAGATTGCTTATTTTCAACTTCCAGCACTTTGGATAGGCAGCTGTTATCTAGTTTGAGTGTTTACTAAGGTATATCATGTAGGTGAAATAGAAGCTAAGAGGTTAGTGACTTATGAAAGAGCCAGGCATAGTGCTTCACCAATAGTTGGTGACAATCTTTGGCGCTATGATTTCCTCTGTAGGAGTAGTTTTAAAACTATCTGAAGATTAGAAAGCTGAGAGTATTAGTTCACCATTTTGCCACCAATACTGCAGGAGCCGCTTACTGCTATCAATACAGAACTTGTAGAAATTAGGGCAATGATTATTGAAAATAGCTTGCTTTAGATATATTACTCGCAAAAGAGGACAGAGTCTGCTTCATGTTATACATTCAACAGGGCTGTACTTTTGTGTCTAAAAAACGTAGTGAGATCAATAGGATCGTAGCTAATATATCAGATGTTCCCAGAGATTTGAAGGAGCTGAAAGTGACAGACGCCAGGAAGGCAATAGGATTTTCTGAAGTTGGTAGATGACTAAGTTGCATTGACAGTGGGCTGTTAGGAGCTATATTAACACCATTATTAATAACTGCAATTTTTGTGATATACTTATTCCTTTTAAGGGAAAACGGTATTTGTAACAGTGCTGTTTAAGATGAACAGTGCAAGTTCATCAGAGCAAGATTCTCTGCAGAACAGACCTGACTCCATCAGGGGGATCCCGGAAAGAGTGGGGGCCTTGGGCCAGAGCCCATTTTGCACATGTCTTTAAACTTTACTGAAGCCTGGGCTCATGGAATCCTGACTGGACTGGCCATAAGACACCTGGGGCTCAGGGTGTGCCTTTCGCTGCACAGGGCCCTACTCATTTCCGGTAGCTGTGAAGTGGGAAGGCCCAGGTGGTGAGGGCCAGCTAGGAGCTGCTCCCGGTAATTGAAGACACCTGGAGGAGGGGGTGCAAGGCATGGGCTAAAAGCCTAGGTGTCCTCAGAGCTTCTCCTACCTGTGCAGGATACCCCTTATCTGATTCCCGAAAGTGACTCGCAAAGGAATGGGACACCGAGTGAAGGGAGAGATTGAGCAGAATTCGAATAGTGCCAGGGCATACATGCTAATAGACCCAATTCAGACGGGAGATTCCTGATTTTTGAAGCCAAAATGGCTTTAATTTGGCTGGCCCCACCTCAAATTGCCTGCTTCAATAGTAGTCAGCGGGAAAAATACATTCTCTTGATTTTGTTTTTGTTTTTACATCTCCCACTTTCCTCTTCTTAAATGTTGGTATGCATGTCTGGGAGGATCATTAAATCACGGGGGAAGAGGCTTGCAGGCTGCCCTGTGGGCTTTGTAAAAGGAGTTTGGTGATAGGGCACTCACAGAATGTGCTAGATACTACGTGAAGGGATAAAGGGGCAGGGGCAGGCAGTGAGTGATGGCAGCACAATTAATTTACAGCACTCTGAAGGTGCACACTGTCAGTGATAGGCGTCATACAGGAAAACTAATGTCGTGCTTGTATGATAACTACTAGTCTTTGTTTCTTTGATACTTTATTTCGGCCTTTAGCCATAAAAGTGAATAAAAACATAATATTACACAGTCATTTCAAATAACATAGATAAAACAAAATCTTTACATTAGCTTTAGAAGTTGCATGATTAAAACTGTTAAAATCCCGTAGGAACAAGAGTTCAAAACAATAACTAGCACTTAAACTCTCACCCTGTCAAAATATACCATAAGAGACACACTTCACCTGTCTAATATACGAGGATATCATAAACATTTACAATTATTGGAGGCATGCATGTTGCCTGACTCTCCACATTGCCAGAAAATAGTAAAATACAGCGAAGGCCAAACATTGCCTAGCATCCATCTTTAAAATTCGAAGTGTAGGTGATGTTCTCTCAAACCTAAAAGCCGACACAGAGGTAGAATCCACTTTTTCCTGCTCTTTACATATGGTGGACAAAAAATAATACATGCTCTTCTGTCTCCCTGCCACCCCCCGCCCCCAACACAAGCCACCAGAGAGCTTGGCAGGATTCTGCTTGCTAGCCCATGTGCCAGTAAAGGCTGCAATTGGTAACATGCTTAAACTGGAGATAAAGCTTTCTAGCAAGGGGCGGACCCACTTCGTCTAAAAATTGCTCCGTGCTAAACACTTCCTTAAACTGTAGGAAATAATTAGACAGAGTACAATGTGAGTAAAAATGCCTAAATTTGCCCCATTGTGTACTGCCAATACATCTTTTTTAGTGCTGCTTTCCCAGTAACGGTACTGATTTCGACAGCATACATAAATCACTACAATCCACCTTTATTGAGGTTTCTTTAAGGTAGCTTAACCAAGTGATGCTTCTTGAACCGAGAAGATTTATCACTTCCTTAAGACCCTCTCAATATGAATCCAACTCAGGAGAAGCCCAGAGCCATCTTCAGAAAAGAATGGGCCTAAACCTTGCTCCCACTGTAACAGGCTTATGTTCCAGATCAAGTCTAAGTGGGAGAATGGGGGTACTGATAGGGAGTCCCACTTACTGACTCAGGAAACAATTCTCTGCAACTAATAATTTTGTTAAATCATTGAACCCTTAAAGCTCAGCCCTATAAAGGGCAGTCCCCAGAGCCTCAGATTTGTAAATTTGGATAGGAGGAGCAATTGGGCAGAAGGAAGAGCTATGATGTAACCTTGCAAGCTCCCCCGTGCACTGTACCAATTTCAACTGATGCTTTTCTATATGGCAGTTCCAATCTAACAATTTCTGTAAGGGTCAGACCCAGATAGTCTAATAAATGGACACGATCTAGTGGGACATCTGCAAGCTTAGGGTTTGATCTAGTAGAACGGCCTGGGTTTAGTATCATAATTTTCATTTTCCCCTCACTAAGCCCCTCAGTGCACAAAAACTCTCAAAGCGGTTAAAACTTCTTTGCAGCCCCACAGGGGATTTTGCTATCAGAAGGGTATCATCTGCAAACAATAACTCAGGAATCTTGAGAATTGCCCACTGGGAAGCATCCCCATTGCAGAGATTCAAATGTTCGACCAACCCATTTATATGTATAATTAAAAGAGGGTAGGCGCTAGGATGCAACCCTGTCTGACCCCACAATCCACAAGAAAAGGGTCTGTCAGCTCTCCACAGGATCCATATTGCACTTGGGCATAGTTATTGCTGTGTACTCTGATTAGTATGGCCAATAAGTCAGCAGGAACCCCCATATTCACCAGAGTCTACCAAAATTTGGGGTGTGGAACTAAATCAAATGCCAAACTTAGATCAACAAATGCAATGTATTAGCGATCCTACTGTTTTCTAGGAAATTCACAGAAATCTAAAGGCCTTATCTGTTGTGCTGATTCCCCCCTAAATCCTGCTGGCTGCTGTGTCAAGATATACATTTCTTCCATCCAAGACTGTAACCCATCAAGTAGTATGGACCTAAATTGTTTTTCTTAGCAGTCAATTAAACTTATTGGCCTATAATTACCCAGGTCGGCTGGGGAGTCCTTTTTGTAGAAAGGAATTATCTCAGCCCCTGTCCAAGACTGAAGGATTGGTGCACCAACCATGATAGTATTAAATAATACTGTAAAATAGGGGGCCCAAATGTCTGGTTCACTTGAATAAAGATCCCACGGGCTTTGTCCAACCCAGGTGCTATGTTTGGGGCACTTTTAGCAATAGCTACACTTCCCTCTTCCTCAGAGATTGAGAAATTATACTAAGTGTTACTAGTAACAATCCCCTTTTCTATTTATTTATTGTCTAGATGAATAAAGTGAGGAAAAGTG
Source organism: Pleurodeles waltl (assembly GCF_031143425.1). NCBI lineage: Eukaryota > Metazoa > Chordata > Amphibia > Caudata > Salamandridae > Pleurodeles > Pleurodeles waltl. Next base: position 830,001,811 of record NC_090444.1, read on the forward strand.
AGTAGCCCAGTCTGCTGCTTGGATGTTTGTCCCCGGGTGGGGAGGAGAGGTGACATCCTCCTTACTACCCATCAAAGCCAGGTTCCAGAACCCATGTAGGTCCCGTTCCTAATAGCAACTAGCACATCCTCCTGTTCGGCTGCTTACCATTCTTTTTTAGCTGTTGCAATTGATTTTTTTTAAAAAGGGCCTTCTGTACTTGAACTTCTCCCTTGTCCTGTGCTTTGATAGCAGAAATTAGAGCAGACTTTATGTCCCTGCATACTCTGTTATACCAGGATTGCAGAGTCTTCCTATCAAAGGATCTGCGAGCGACCACAAAGAAAATATCCTTTAGACCGCTAAACAAGTTGTTATGGATAGAGCAGATCCATTCTCCACCTACACCCTGGCCAGAAGCCCCCTCTCCACTGAGGAGGACTCCTGTACAGTCTGTGTTGAAGGCATAGATTTTTCCACTGTGATTTCTGCAAGTCAAGCAAGTTGATCCATTTCACTCTGCGCTTATTGCAGGTTACTCGCAAACCATGGGCAAGTGGAGCTCTTACACCGACCTCCCTTCCCAGGGCCGGGAGATCCACCTCAAGGATCAGGGCATTGTGATCGCTGTCCTGACGCAATACAACTGATATATCAACCAATAACTGCCAAATCATAATATCCACTAGAATGTAATCTATCAGGCTACCAGGGGCTTCATTCAAGGTATGTCTTTCCTCGTTTTCCAACCTCATTCTCCCATTTCCAGGTCGAAGACCATGTTTCATTGTAAGGGCGTTAATTTGCATGGCCAGGGTAGACCATTTCTTAATTGGTGCCATTGTCAGCTGGGAAATGGACCAAACATTGGCGGTCATTACAACATTGGCGGTAAAAGCCGCTTACCGCTGTGCAGAACACCGCCAACACACCGCCGCGTCTGTGGAAATCCACCACAGCTATTATGACCCACAGCACGGAATCCGCCAAAATTCAGACACCCACACAAGTTCGCCACACCAAAGATCAGGGACAAACTGGCGAAAACAAAAACTCCACCGTCACGCCAACAGAAATACACCCACACTATCACGACACACGAATCCATGCAGCGTTCTTTCAACCACGGTATTCCATTGGCGGTACACACCGCCGCACTCAAAATACACACACAATTACAAAACACAGCCACATTGGACAATTCAAAATACACACACCTGATACACATACACACACCACTCCCACACACCCAATACAATATAAAATACACACCCACATCACCCACAAACCCCTACAACCAGAATCACCGAGAGAGGGCCAGAGAGAGACACCACCATCAACAATACTAGCATCCACAGGCACACCAGACCATCACCCACATAACTTCCACGCACCTCACACAACATACCACTACATATCAGCACCTTATCACCACACACACCACCCCACGCACACCAAAGCATGCCCACTGCACAAACCCATACACCCCCCTAAACCATCATCACACAAGGTCCCACACAGGAATGCAAGCACTGGGGTACACGGTCACCCACCCATTCAACACCATGGCACACACAGATGCAATAATCATGCTTTTACACCCCTGCAGGACCCCTACCCAACGTCACCGCACAGGAGGGTCCAGACATGTCCACACCACCAACAGAAGAGGCCCACAGTGATGACAGGGACCTGGGGGCAGTGGCAGTGGGCACACGGTCCAGGGGACGGAGGCCCAGGAACACAGGGGAACTGGGAGGGCTGCTGTGCGACAGGGAGAGGACAGGCCAAGGGAACCCACTCTCCACGAGGCCCTCTCCAACATCATGGGAGCCTACCACCACTCCCAGGAGACGATGGCAACGGTACTGGCCAAGTTTCAGGAGACCCAGCGCCTGCAGGAGGAACAGTATTTGGGCTTCAGGGAGGAACTCAGAGCCATCAATTACACCCTGGGCACCATCGTAGTGGTGCTGAAGGAAGTACTCAACACCAGGAGGGACACTGTGGCACAACAAGGGGCCCCTGACACTAGCCTGGACGATGAACTACCCACCACCTCCGCCAGCGCTAGTGGACAGAACGCCCCGCCACAGGACCACCACACCAGCACCCCACCTCCTGCAGAGGGAGAACCACCCCGCAAACGGTCACACCAGACCATCACCCACATAACTTCCACGCACCTCACACAACACACCACTACATATCAGCACCTTATCACCACACACACCACCCCACGCACACCAAAGCATGCCCATTGCACAAACCCATACACCCCCCTAAACCATCATCACACAAGGTCCCACACAGGAATGCAAGCACTGGGGTACACGGTCACCCACCCATTGAACACCATGGCACACACAGATGCAATAATCATGCTTTTACACCCCTGCAGGACCCCTACCCAACGTCACCGCACAGGAGGGTCCAGACATGTCCACACCACCAACAGAAGAGGCCCACAGTGATGACAGGGACCTGGGGGCAGTTTCAGTGGGCACACGGTCCAGGGGACGGAGGCCCAGGAACACAGGGGAACTGGGAGGGCTGCTGTGCGACAGGGAGAGGACAGGCCAAGGGAACCCACTCTCCACGAGGCCCTCTCCAACATCATGGGAGCCTACCACCACTCCCAGGAGACGATGGCAACGGTACTGGCCAAGTTTCAGGAGACCCAGCGCCTGCAGGAGGAACAGTATTTGGGCTTCAGGGAGGAACTCAGAGCCATCAATTACACCCTGGGCACCATCATAGTGGTGCTGAAGGAAGTACTCAACACCAGGAGGGACACTGTGGCACAACAAGGGGCCCCTGACACTAGCCTGGACGATGAACTACCCACCACCTCCGCCGGCGCTAGTGGACAGAACGCCCCGCCACAGGACCACCACACCAGCACCCCACCTCCTGCAGAGGGAGAACCACCCCGCAAACGGTCCCTGAGATCCAGGACAAAGACAGAGAACGATGCCAAGACCCCCGCCAAGAAATGAGACCACCCTGAATGTCATCTTTCTGTCCCACTTTGTCACTCTGTCCATCCTTAAACTGCCTCAGCTCCACTTCCTATGCCCATTTGGGCAATGCACCTGTGAGACCAATAGACTGGACTCTGCCATGGACATACCGCCACCATCACCCCTCCCCATTTTGCATCCCCCTCCAATATTGAGCACTCAAATAAACACCCTTGAACCATGAAACAATCTGGAGTCAGTCTGTGATTTCGAATTAGTGTATTATCAATTACTGTGGCAAAAAGCTCTTTCAATTGTAATGTCAACATACCTATATCACACAGCTCTAGTCCATGAGGAATCAAAGCAGATGTCACACAGTGGGACCCACATCTGTGAAATCGCAAGGGAAAGTGACAACTCAGTGACCATACACTGGGTGAAAACGACAGACAGTAGAGAGGTAGTAGTGTTAAAGTACATGTAGTAGGCAGGTCTATATTCTTACCTGTGTCTCACTGGAAATATTGCAGGATCACTGATTCCCTGTTGTCGATGTCCTCTTCTTCTACTTCCTCATCTTCACTGTCCACAGGCTCCACAGCTGCAACAACACCGCCATCTGGACCATCCTCCTGCAGAAAAGGCACCTGTTATCGCAAAGCTAAGTTGTGAAGTATACAGCAGGCCACGATGATCTGGCACACCTTCTTTGGTGAGTAGAATAGGGATCCACCTGTCATATGGAGGCACTGGAACCTGGCCTTCAGGAGGCCGAAGGTCCGCTCGATTATCCGCTGTGTTTGCCCATGGGCCTCATTGTAGCGTTCCTCTGCCCTTGTCCTGGGATTCCTCACTGGGGTCAGTAGCCATGACAGGTTTGGGTAACCAGAGTCAACTGCAAATGGCGAGGGCCAACTGTTAGACACACACTAACCTGTTGGGATAACCCCAGACCCAGACAACCATTCCCACTGACTTGCTTCCAGGTGCTCACCTAATATCCACACATGGTGCCTCTGGAGTTGACCCATCACATAAGGGATGCTGCTATTCCGCAGTATGTATGCGTCATGCACTGAGCCAGGGAAATTGCCATTCACATGGGAGATGTACTGGTCTGCCAAACATACCATCTGCACATTCATAGAATGATAACTCTTCCGGTTTCTGTACACCTTTTCACTCCTGCGGGGGGGGCACCAAAGCCACATGTGTCCCATCAATGGCACCTATGATGTTGGGGATATGTCCCAGGGCATAGAAATCACCTTTCACTGTAGGCAAATCCTCCACCTGAGGGAAATCGATGTAGCTGTGCATGTGTTTCAGCAGGGCAGACAACACTCTGGACAACACGTTGGAAAACATAGGCTGGGACATCCCTGATGTTATGGCCACTGTCGTTTGAAATGACCCACTTGCAAGGAAATGGAGCACTGACAGCACCTGCACTTGAGGGGGGAATTCCTGTGGGATGGCGGATAGCTGACATCAGGTCTGGCTCCAACTGGGTACACAGTTCCTGGATTGTGGCACGGTCAAGCCTGTATGTGATGATCACATGTCTTTCCTCCATTGTCGATAGGTCCACCAGCGGTCTGTACACCGGAGGATGCCGCCATCTCCCCACATGTCCCAGCGGACGGTGCCTATGAAGGACAACAGCGAGCACAGAGTCGACCAACTCAGAGGTACGTACCCACAGCTTACACAGAACACCATTCATAATCTAAAAAGTGGCCTGTATGCTTGTTGAGTCTAGGCCTAGGTATGTGTGACGCAGTTAAAAATGAAGTCATGTGGGCCCCTGAAATGGCGGCTGTCTGACCTCTAAAGTGGGACAATGGGATGTGAGGTAACTGCGCTGGCGTTGTACACCGTTGCGGTAGGCGGTCGAAGACCGCAGCGCAATGCTGCATTGGTTAACATTGGACCCTATGGGTCCCAGGAGCCAATGACGATGTACGGCGGCGGTGACGGTACGCACCGCCGTGGACGTGACTGCCATTTTCTATCTGTTCAATCACTCGATACCTGATCTTCGACAGGAGAGGACCTACACTGCAAGTGCTGCTGTGATCTTGGTCTGGAAGAGACAATGGCTCGAGTGTCTGGGGAAAGGGCCTCTGCCTTCACATCAGAGGAGTTGGAGAAACTCGTGGACGGGGTCCTCCCCCAGTACACGCTACTCTACGGTCCTCCAGACAAACAGGTAAGTAGACTGGGAGCATGCTGTATGGGCGATGCCTGTGTGGAGAGGGGTGGATGTAGGAAGGGGGGGGAGTGCAGCGTGCATGAAACGACGGTGAGTGCATGTGCCACATGGCAAGGGTAGGGATGGGGGCCAATGACTGTGACGGTGCAGTTGGTAATAAGTTTCTCTTCCCCCTGTACAAATCACGTAGGTTAGCGCCCACCAGAAAAAAGATATTTGGCGTGCCATCGCCAAGGACGCTCGGACCCTGGGGGTCTACCACAGACAGAGCACCCACTGCCGGAAAAGATGGGAGGACATTCGCCGCTGGAGCAAGAAGACGGCAGAGGCTCAGCTGGGGATGGCCTCCCAACGTGGGAGGGGTGCCCGTTGCACCATGACCCCCCTGATGTTCAGGATCCTGCCGGTGGCGTACCCGGAGTTGTATGGGCGCTTGAGGGCATCACAGCAGCCACAAGGGGCTGAGTACAGTCTCATCCTCCTGATTTTGCGCACAGTGGAGGGGTCTGGGTGGGGGAGGTGGGCTGTGGGTTCCCCTAGGCCAGGGCGAGTTTTGTAGGCAAGGTCCCGCCGTAAGGCAGGCCATGTGGCACCCCACCCCAGCTCTGTAGAGTGCCAAGTACACCTAGTCATGCCCCTGTGTCATCCATGTGTGAAGATGTCATCCATAGCCTAGTAGGCCATTTCCCAGGGATTGAACAGTGGAGCCCAAGAGCGCGGTGTAGTGCAGGGGGTTTTTGTGTCTGTCGTGTCCGCCAACAGTAGCGGTAATGCATGCACTCAACATGTCATTCTTCTGTCGTCCACCCCTTTTTGTGGTCTCCCTGTTCTTGTGTGCATTAGCATCATCAGGCAGAGGAGCAGTGGCACCGGAGGACGAGGGAGCTGCATTCCACATGTCCATGGAGGGCGAGACTACGGACTCAGAGTTCACCAGTGGGACGGAGGGTGAGGTGAGCTCCACGGCGGGGACAGGAGCTGACACCAGCGACACGGACTCGTCCTCTGATGGGAGCTCCGTTGTGGTGGTGGCAACATCTGTGCCCCCCGAATCTACAGGTACAGCCGCCACCCCCCCCTACCAGCACCGCTCAGCAGCCCCTCAGCCTTTGCCCTGTGCCTGCTCACCCAGGAGGGTGGGCATCACCTTCGCCCCAGGCACCTCAGGCCCTGCCCCAATCACCCCTGCTGCCCTCAGTGAGGAGGCCATTGATCTCCTCAGGTCCCTCACTGTTGGGCAGTCTACCATTTTGAACGCCATCCAGGGTGTCGAAAGGTAGTTGCAACAAACCAGTGCATTCCTGGAGGGCATTCATTCTGGTCTGGCGGCCCTTCAACAAGCTTTTCAGACTCTGGCCTCAACACTGATGGCAGCCATTGTCCCTGTCTCTAGCCTCCCCCTCCAACTTCCTCCACCCAAACCCAATCCTCTGTACCCCAGCCTATCCCAAGCACACCTTCAGACCAGCATGCACACACGTCAACACACAAGGGAAGCTCAGGCAAACATAAGCACTACACATCCCACAGGCACTCACGCAAGCATCACACACATGCAGACACACCAACATCCACTGCCTCCACTGTGTCCCCCTCCTCGTCTCCCTCCTACCTCCCAGTCTCGTCTACACTCACACCTGCATGCACTAAATCTACAGCCACTACTGCCATCAACAGCACACCCACCACCACACCCCGCTCACGTGCAGTCACCACCCCCACTACCATTCACACATCCCCTGTGTCCTCTCCCAGTGTGTCTGTGACGCCACCTCCCAAGATACACAAACGCAGGCACACACCCACCCAACAGCCATCCACCTCACTACAGCCTCCAGCGCATGCACCTTCACGCAAAGTCACCAAACAAACACCTCCTACAACCACAACCTTTTCCTCCACTCCCAAACCCCCTCCAGCTACCCATCCCAGTGTCTCCCAAAAACTTTTCCTGTCCAACCTTGACCTCTTTCCCACACCTCCCCCACCCTATCCGTCTCCTAGGTCCCGACTCTCCAGGTCCCATCCTAGCACCTCAGCCACAACATCTCCGGGACCAGTGGTGCCTGTAGTCACCGGAATCTGGAGTGCACCGGCCACCAGGGCAGCCAGTGTGGCACGGAGCCACAGCACGGACAGTCCCCCACCTGTCAAGCATCAGATGTTGGCCAGTGCCCGGCAGAAGAGGGGGAAGACTCCAGCCACCAAAGCCACTCTCAGGGGTCCCGGTGGGAGTGTGGAGTCAGCTGCAACACCTTCCAAGGTGGGGAAGGGCCACAAGAAACCAGGAAAGTCTGGGAAGAGCAGCACAGCGGAGGAGACCGCCATCATCCCCGCTGCCTAGGAGACCACCGCCATCATCATCCCCGCTGCCCAGGAGGCCACCGCCATCATCCCCGCTGCCCAGGAGGCCACCGCCAGGACAAGCCCCGCTGGGACAGAGAGGACCGGCAGCACAAGCCCTGCTGGGACAGTGAGGACCGCCAGCACAAGCCCCTCTGGGACAGAGAGGACCGCCAGCACAAGCCCTGCTGGGACAGAGAGGACCGCCAGCAGCTGAGTCACTGCAAAGGAGCCCGCCGCCTCAAGCATCGCTGAACAGGGCACCGCCGCTCCAAGCACCGCTGAACAGGGCACCGCCGCCTCAAGCACCGCTGAACAGGCACCGCCGCCTCAAGCACCACTGAACAAGGCACCACCGCCTCAAGCACCGCTGAACAGGGCACCGCTGACTCAAGCACCGCTGAACAGGGCACTGCCGCCTCAAGTACCGCTGAACAGGGCACCGCCACCTCAAGCACTGCTGAACAGGGCACCGCCGCCACAAGCACCGCTGGCCCATGAGTGCCAAGGGCACTGACGCTACTGAGTCAGTCACGAGCAGGCATCCACTACCTCTGTCCTTAGCAGGATGAAGCACTCTGGGCACAAGGCCCCCTCCAGAACCAGTGGAGAGATACATCCACTACCTCTGTCCTTAGCAGGATGAAGCACTCTGGGCACAAGGCCCCCTCCAGAACCAGTGGAGAGTTACATCCACTACCTCTGTCCTTAGCAGGATGAAGCACTCTGGGCACCATGCACCCTCCAGAACCAGTGGAGAGATACATCCACTACCGCTGTCCTTAGCAGGATGAAGCACTCTGGGCACAAGGACCCCTCCAGAACCAGTGGAGAGATACATCCACTACCTCTGTCCTTAGCAGGATGAAGCACTCTGGGCACAAGGCCCCCTCCAGAACCAGTGGAGACTGTTATCCACTTGAGAGACTGTGGCTTTGCACTCCCCAGGATGCAGCAGTGGGCAACCCACCCACTGTAGAGACTTGAGAGACTGTGGCTTTGCACTCCCCAGGATGGAACAGTGGGCAACCCACCCACTATAGAGACTTGAGAGACTGTGTCTTTGCACTCCCCTGGATGGAACAGAGGGCAACCCACCCACTGTAGAGACTTGAGAGACTGTGGCTTTGCACTCCCCAGGATGGAACAGTGGGCAACCCACTCACTGTATAGACTTGAGAAACTGTGGCTTTGCACTCCCCAGGATGGAACAGTTGTCAACCCACCCACTGTAGAGACTTGAGAGACTGTGGCTTTGCACTCCCCAGGATGGAACAGTGGGCATGCGGCCCACTCGTGGATTTGGCGTTGTGCACTCAACCAGCTGAGATGCCCCCCCTTTCCCTCCCCCTGAGGTGCCTGTTTTCTTGCTCTCTGATGCCCCTGCATTGTTCTCTCCGTCATGGTCGGGGATCTTGTGTGGGCCTCGCCCATACCGTGTGGGCCCAGTGTTCCACGGACTTCATTGGAGCACTACCTGGACTACTTAGCTTGGTGTATATTTTGTTTATGGTGTATATATATATATATATTTTTGCATACTTGATTTTAATATATTACAATGGTTACACTCATTTGCTTTTGTCTTTGCATTCTTCTGGGAGGGTTTCGGGGGTGTAACTGTAATGTATCATGCTGTATTAGTGTGTGTGTTGTAGTGGGTGAGGGTGGGGGTGTTGCATGTGTGTGTCCCTGTTTTTTCCCTCCTCCCTCCCCTGTGTCGTAGGTGCAGTACTCACCGTTGTCTTCGCCGCCGGCGTTTGTGCTCCTGGTAGAGGAGCAAGAAGATGAGGGCTGGAAAAATGTGCAGCTCTGGTTCCATGGCGTCCGGATTCCTCGTGGGGTGTGTAGAGGTGAGCGTTTTCCCTTCGAAGTCCTGTTTCTGCCGTGTTTTTGTCCGCAGAGAATCCACCCCGGAAAAGGTGGCGGATTGGTAGACTGTGATACTGTGGGCGGTACTTTGACTTCCGCCTGTCTGTTGGCGGTGACCGCCAAGCTGTTTGTCTGTACTGCCGTGACGGTCGGAGTGTTAAAGTGGCTGTCTTTGTTGGCGGTTTCCACCACAGTCATAATTCCATTTTTTTTACCGCCGGCCTGTTGGCGGTCTTACCGCCGCTTTAACACTGTCCGCCAGGGTTGTAATGACCACCATTGTCTAGTTCTCAGGTAATGGCTGCATCACTATCACCTAGAGGTTCAAACTGGCAATTAAAATCACTACCTACAATCTTCATGACACACCCTGGAGCTTCAGCCAAAGGCATGTTCAGCACTTTGATAGTGGGGGATTCCTGATTGACACCACCATCCCTTATGTACACATTATAAAAAGATACTGTTTGGAACGCAGTACTGAAGGCAACACACAAAACATCTGGGGAGGGCACCAGGACTTCTTTTACCTGACAAGAGAGGCCTGTGTAAACCCAAGTAGTTAACCCCCCGATGGACGTCCCCTTCCGCTAGAGACAGACTCTACTAAAATTTGCAAACCCCAGATGGTGGAGCGGTTGAACTGACCACGTTTCCTGGAAAAATCATATGGTGTGTGAGACTATAAATGTACTCCAGTCTGGAATGTCAAGTTTAGATGCAAGACCTGCAATATTTCAAGACAACATATTACCAGCAACAGCTAGATACTTAGGCCGTAAATTCTCCTGATTGTGCAATGCCCCAATGTCATCATTAGTACCCACAGGGTTAAAATATCATGAGAGTCCTTTGCCTGAAGGTTCTACCGACTGGCTGGCGAATCTCACTATGGGGAGTTCAAAGGCCAAGTGGTACTATCTCGGTTGGATGGGATCCCACCGGTGCAGTGTCAGGTGGGGTATGTAGAATCTGTGAACACCCGCTTACGATATCAGTGGCCTGCGCCCCCATGGCTTGGGACCCCAAGTCCCAAACCCCTTGGCTAACCAGGTACTAACCAGGCCTGACCATGTCAAATCCTTAATAGCCCCCACAAGCAACAGTTGGGCCTCTGCCATACTTTCTTACCCCCTACCCCTGCCCTCAACATTTCCCACTAATGAGCACATCAAGGGGGAACACTTCCTACAAGATACAAGTCAATCCACCCTGTCCAGAATATCAAAGCGATTTGAGAGGGGGAGTTCCTATGAAGGGCTAATCAATTAATACACTTACTAGGCAATTATGTATGCCCCTACTTCTGGCCCTCTTGGAGCTGAGGGACTCTTCCCAGAATTGTCACATACGGACACAAAGCCAGGGGTAGATCAATCAAAGGTTGCCTCTGTAAAGAGGCCTGTGGTTTAACACTGGCAAAGGACTTCCCTACCCAACCCAAAATGGTCGATGCTTGTGCCGCATTTAATTCAGTCTCTTTAGCTGTGAATACTTGGCCTCCACCAACAGCCTGTGCATTGGAACTAATCCTAGCATTAAAGGGCACAATACCCATAAACACACATTGTGGGGCACTAAGAACATTGTCTGGGTTAGCAGGGTGGATAGTTGCAGGGCCCTGGCCACCTTCCTGTGGGATTGGCAATTCAAGGGAAGATAATTGCACCTGCTTCTACTGCAACAAAACAGTCCTGTGCAGCCGGTTAAATAAGGGCAAAAGTCCCTTATGTAGGACACATGTGATTTCCCAAAGAATGTCTCCAAAAGTTTTCGGCCCAAGAAGAGTGGTGGCCAGGCTCCTCCTGACAGGAAGTAAAATTATACCCAAAAATAAACACATCAGCACTAGGACTGTTGAAAGGGGCGGGTGATGCAGAGTTGGCCTTTTCACCGCTTGTAAAAGCTGGGGCAGCTTTTTTGGATGTGCTCCGTAAGTGTGATTTCAGTAAAATTATCCCCATGGCCCTCTGCAGCATTTTGTCGATACTGGTGGATTTTGGTGAGAGCTGAGTTTTAGAAGGACAACTAGGGGGTTTATTTTTCCTCATTTTCCCTATTGAGGCAGCACAGGGCCATCACAACACAATACTTGTTGACAGAGATAACTAATAGGTGTGAATAAACAACAAATGATCTTACAGGGACTCTCTCGGAATACCTTGGCACCTTGAGGGATAAACAGCACTCACCATCAAAAACACACCATCAGAAAGTAGGTCCAGCCCAGCCTCCTCTGGGCTCTGACAGGCAGAGATGGGCCCGCTCTTGGCCTGGTCTTAGCCCAGGCACACGCCCTGTGCACACGTCCTGTGAGTGTCCCGCAGTGTGGGAGAGCCCAAATGATTTTTAAAGGCAGACACTTCTGGGCATGTGCATTTTGGACAGACCAGCTGTCAGTAATTCTGATCTCTGAAGTCCTTTTTACCCGACATCACACTGACCCGCTGCCTCCTTCAATAAACCTGCGGTGCAGGAGAGCCCAAATAATGTTTAAAGCCAGGCACCTCCGGGCATCTGCATTGTGGACAGAGCAGCTGACTGAGAATGCTGGTCTCTGCAGTCCTTTTTACCCGACAGCACTCTGCCCCTGCTGCCTCCTTCAATGAACCCATGGTGCAGGAGAGCTCAAATAATTTTTAAAGGCAGGTGCTTCCAGGCATATGCGTTGTGGACAGACCAGCTGTCAGGGAATGCTGGTCTCTGCAGTCCTTTTCACCCGGCCTCACTCTGGCCCGCTGACTCCTTCAGTTAACCTACAGGGGGGCAAGCCCAAATGATTTTTTAATGCAGGCACCTCTGGGCAAGTGCGTGTGGACAGACCAGCAGAGAGTGCTGGTCTCTGCAGTCCTTTTCACCCAGCTTCACTCTGGCCCTGCTACCTCCTTCTATGGACGTTTATGAAACTAGTCATAAAAAGCTGCAGACGTGTGGCTCTTTCTATTACGTGAGAGGTCTAAGGCACACCTCCCTGCCTCCAAAGTCCTTTCTCTTAGCTCACAGTGCAACCACACCATAGCTTACAGCACCCTTCCTTGCGCTTAACAAGTATTCCCTCACTGCCCCCTCCTAGTGTCACCCCCACCAAGGCTGCTACTCGATCAGACACTGCGCACTATCCCCCACCCTGCTACCTCACTCCAGGTCTCTTCCTACTGGCTCTCCGCAATACACCACAAGGCCTCTTTTATTCCATTCCATTCTAGTGCTTTGAGCATTTTGCAGTTCCTTGGTGTGCTTGAGGCCCGCAAGGCTTGTTTTTGGCATCCCGTGGCCACTGCCACTCTAAGCCCCCAGTCCTGTATTGCATCCTTTAGTGTGTAGTGTTGCTTGTTTCAGTTCCGATGATTCTGAGGGTCTGGATGTTCTCTACATCCTCAAAATACCAGCAAAGCAAAGTATTGCACCCACTCAAAATACTTCCCCATGGCGATGGTGGCAGTCTCTTCCTTATTTCCTTTCAGGGCATGTTGATAGCACTTCAGCAAGCTGCTTTGTAATTAATTGATTTCATTTTCACTCTCATTTGAAGTCTTTCAATTCCTTAGCTACCATAGGGTTTTTGTGTTAGCACTTCCATAGAGCATGGACCAAGTAACAGTTCTTCCCCCTCTTTGTTCTTCCTTGCGCAATGTTTTGTATTTTATTATTGGTTCCTTTCAGTGTCCTGTTTTTTTGCTTACGACCAATCTGTTTGTGTAAGAAAGGATGGAGATTTTCAGGTTTTTGACAATTTGGGTGAAGTTCTTTGCAAATGGTCGTTTGAATATATTGATGAAAATGGTTGACTAATCACAAAAGAAAGATTTTTAAACAAAAGCTCTGTTCCAGTCATCCGGTAAGCAAAATAATTTAAAATGTTTTTATTGAAACTACAAATGAAGTTTATTTGTACAAATCACCTACATGATGCAGTATAAGCCTATGTTTATTAATCTACTGATGGTTTAAAGGCATGTAAGTTAATTTGTATTGCACCATCACTGAAGACTAATGTAGTTCTTCAAAGAAGGGATTGAAACAGTTTACTCATGGCACTACTATAATGACAGCTGATTTGTGAAAAAAGAACTTTCAGTGAGGTATTTTTTTCAGGAGGTTCATGTTCAGCCTTGCAGTGTGTACTATTTAAGTAAGCTTACTTTGCTTTGGATGGCTTATATACGTGTTCTCTTTTTAAGTACTTTATCCTCTTACAGTGCATTCTGTCTCTTTTGAAGTTACATAGGCGTTCATTCTGACCCTGGCGGTTGGAAACCGCCAGGGCAGAGTGCCGCGGAAGCACCGCCAACAGGCTGGCGGTGCTTCTGGGGCAATTCTGACCGCGGCGGTAAGGCCGCGGTCAGAAAAGGGAAACCGGCAGTTTCCCGCCGGTTTCCCGCTGCCCCAGGGAATCCTCCACGGCGGCGCTGCAAGCAGCGCTGCCATGGGGATTCCGACCCCCTTCCCGCCATCCTGTTTCTGGCGGTTTTCACCGCCAGAAACAGGATGGCGGGAACGGGTGTCGTGGGGGCCCCCTAACAGGGCCCCATTGAGATTTTCAGTGTCTGCTTGGCACTGAAAATCGCGACGGGTGCAACTGCACCCGTCGCACACTAGCAACTCCGCCGGCTCCATTCGGAGCCGGCATCCTTGTTGCTGGTGCTTTCCCGCTGGGCGGGCGGCCTTTTGGCGGTCGCCCGCCAGCCCAGCGGGAAAGTCAGAATGACCGCCGCGGTCTTTTGACCGCGGTACGGTCTTCTGGCGGTTCCCGCCAGGCCGGCGGCTTCCGCCGCCGGCGGGGGTCAGAATGACCCCCATAATCTTTTTATTTCTTTTTTAATCAAGAAGAAGTTTCTTATGAGACAAACATTTTGATGACACAATTGAGAACTATCCAAGCACAACAGAGGGTCTAAAGCAGGTGCTGCTTCAATGACCTCAGAAAGAAAAGTAGTTCTATTTTATTTTCTCTTTTCAGAGATTATGAACTGTGGGCAAAGCCAACAGCGTGCCTTCCCTTGACAACAGAACTATGAGAAGGAAGCTTGTTATAAAGATATGCAATGCCAGAAAAGGACTAAGAAGAGCTCCAAATCTGGAAACGAAATTGGAAATAACAAAGTTGTTAGTTTCATTGTGTCTTCTGCTTTCTTGTAGAAGGTTCTGACCTCTCGGTGGCAAAATGTGCTTTAGATGAATAAAATGAAATTTCGATACTACTTCTGGATCCATTTTACTTCAACCACTGTCTTCAGTCTTTTGTCTCGGGTCACTATGTAAACCTTCAGATAATAAAGTAAGGTATGTTTCAATGATTGGTTAAGGGGAGGGGTGGGTTTGAGCCTCATAAATTGCAAACCTTTTCTGAATGCAAATATAACATCCTTATATGCACCTACTTTACTCAAATTTATTATATACCAGTGCTCAGCTTTTGTGGTAGTGTTTATAAAGTAATCTCCTAAACATGTCAATATTGATCTGATTCATGGTTATTTTAAATAAATGCCATTTTGTAGAGAAGGGCACATTAAATCCAAATGAAACTTCCATTTGGACATGAGGTGGTGGTCTCCAAGTATTTTTGTACCAGCAACTCCATATTCCTAAAGCACTAGTGAGGACATCCTGGCAGGCAGCTAATATACTTGCATCATGGGACCTTCAGGAAGCAGTACAACCCTAATTATGTTTTATTCATTTATCAGTGATAAATAACAGTCTAAAATTTCTCACTGAATCATCCAGGGGTAATCACTCTTCATGCAGTTGTCCAAGAGTATTTCACAATCATTCAAAAGTCGTTATGATTGCAGATTAATCCACACTCATTCTGTGGGTATCATAAAATCATACTTGAGTAATCCACCCTCATCCTGAAGTTGTCATGGGATCATTCCAGAGTAATCAAGAGCCACCATGAGGCTGTCATGTGATCATCTTGGAATAGTAAGTAGTTATACTGAAATTGTCCTTGAATCATCCCAGAGTCATCACAAGACCATCATGGAGTGATTGACATTCATTCTGAAGTTGTCAGCTAATATTGCTTGAATTGTAAAACGTCCTCACTCTGCAAGCTAAAGAGGTCTCCTAAACAGGTCAGTATTGATCTGATTCTTGGTTATTTATAATTCATGGCATTTTGTAAAGAAGGGCACATTAAATCCAAATGAAATTTCCTTTTGGATATGAGGTAGTGGTCTTCAAGTATTTTCGTACCAGCAACTCCATATTCCTAAAGCACTAGTGGCACCCTGCAAGGGGACATAGTGGCAGTCAGCTAATATACTTGCATCATGGAACCTTCAGGAAGCAGCACATCCCTAATTGTGTTTTAATCATTTATCAGTGATAATAACAGTCTATAGATTTTCATTGAATCATCCAGGGTTAATCATTCTTCATGCAGTTGTCATTAAATCGTCCAAGAGTATTTTGCAGTCATCTGAAAACCATTATAATTGCAGATTAAACATTGCAGATTAATCCACACTCATTCTGTGGTTGTCATAAAATCATCCTTGAGTAATCCACACTCATCCTGAAGTTGTCATGGGATCATTCCAGAGTAATCAAGCCCTATCTTGAAGCTGTCATGTGAATGGTAAGTAGTTATATTGAAGTTGTACTTGAATCATCCCAGAGTAATTACAAGACCATCATGGAGTAATTGACACTCAGCCTGAAGTTGTCAGCTAATATTACTTGAGTTGTAAAATGTCCTCACTGTGCCAGCTAAAGTAATTCGAACACCATCCTAGAGTAGCTTTTGTGATGGCTTGAGTCATAGATGAGCCCACATAACATTCAGTTAAGACCGCCTGGCAGCGTACAGCAAAATATTGGTGAATGTCTTCATACCCTGGGCGGGTTCTGACCACATATATGAAATTCCCAACACAGTTGTGCTCAATAGCCCACAAATATTCCAGCAGACCCGATTCAGAAGGGAGATCCCCATTTGTCAAGCTTTAAATGACTTTGGGCCAGATGTATGAAGAAATGGCCTTGCGAATCGCAAATAGCGATTTTTAAGAAATCGCTATTTCCGAGTCGCAATAGGCCATGTATCATAATTGCGATTCGGAATTAGCGATTTCTTAAAAATCGCTATTTGTGGTTTGCAAGGCCGATTTACCGAATCGCAATTTGCATTTTAGCAAATTGCAATTCGGTAACTGAAAATCGCAAATTGCGAGAAATTTTGAGAAAGCACACCTGGAGGAGCCTGATGACATCACAAGCAGGAAGTGAGTCATCCCAGGCAGTTTCAGGTGCCACACCCAAACCAGCATCCAGAGAGAGCAGCCTAGCCACACTGAGCAACACTCTGAAGGAGGCAGCACACCTGAACAAGGATGGACACCTCAGCCCAAGGAAAGGAGAAGGGAGAAAGAAAGAGGAAGCTCAAATTTAGCGAGCAAGAGCTGGAGGTGCTGACAGAGGAGGTGGTCAGGAGCCATGACCGCCTTTTTAATAAAAGCTCACTCCAGATGCCGGGGAGTGAGAAAAGGAGACTCTGGGCAGATATACAAACCAAGATCTGCGCTATTGGTGTGGCACAGCTCTCGGTCGACGAAATTAAGAAGAGGTGGTATGACTTTGGTCCCGTGCGAAGGAGAGGGTGGCAAGAAGACTGCAGGAGGCCAGGGGCACAGGAGGTGCTCCACCCACAGAGGCACCATCCACCCCATTAGAGGTCCTAGTGGAGTCCACACTCCTCCCTGAGGCAGTGACTGGGGTCACAGAGATAGACACCTCGGCACACCAAGTACCAGCCAAGGTAAGTGCAATATTGAATTGTAACCCCATATGTGTATGCACAAAAGCCCCTTAGGAATTAGCAAGTAATGTACAACATTGTGAGAAGTAGTCCATTCCACATCTTAGAAGCAGCACAACAATGCATTATGGGAGTGGCAGTCCACAACCCAGAGCTGAAAGTAGCACATACAATCTAATTAAGTAGAGCAACACCCAGAGGAACACAACACCCACAACACAGTGAAGAGAAGTACCTGTACCTTGATTACCATTGTGTGCCCTTACTTGCAACAAACATAACTGACATGCTGCATATTGTCGCTGCAGGTGGGCCAGGCCTAGCAGCCACAGCATGTGCCAACGAAGGGGAGACTGACACCCATCCAGCCTCCGACTCAAGCACAAGTGGGTCTCTCACCATTGCGCCACTCTGACGCAGGCCCAGGGCACTACCACTGCCAGAGCTCAGTCAGGACTCGGATGAGCAGCAGGAAGGGCCACATACACCATCCCCAACTGGCAGGCGCACCCAGATGCAGGTGGCCAGTTTTCAGCAGACCACAGCACCCCGCAGGATGGCGACAAATGCTAGTGCACAGGCGAATGAGGCAGATGAGGGTCCTTCCTTCTTTAGTGGGCTGGAAGCAGCTATGTTGCAGCAGCAGCGCCTACAGAACAAAAGGATAACTGGCTTACAAAAACAAATGCAGCAACATAACGCCAACATGGGGGGCCTGCATCACCATGGGGGGCATGCATTGAGTGCCTGAATGTGAATATACAACAGCTGCATGAGGGACAAGTGCAGGCATCGCAGGACACAAGGGAGCTCACTTCTGCTGTGTGGGAACTATGCCAGGAGCTGCGCCATGACAGGGTGAGCCACCGCAGACAGGAGCGACGATTCATGAACATGTTCGGGGGCTTCTGTCGCTCTGTCAACAGGCTAGCTACTTCAACCTCACTGATTGCACGTCATGCAGTGGCTGCACAGGTGGAGGCAGCACACAGCAGCAGGGATGTGGCTAACGGACTTGTCCAAATCACAAATGTGATTGACAACATCATGGGACAGAGGTCAGCCACACCTAGTGAGCTTGGACTGGGGGACACAGAGGACACTTCCAGCCTCAGCAGTCTAGCTGTACCCGCAATGGACACCAGACAGCGCAGTGCCAGGCACAGCACTGCCACTGAGGCGGACAATCGAGGTGCCAGTGAGGCAACTGGGCACACGAGTGGTGTGCATGGCCGCAAGAAATATGTGTAGCGGCCAGAGGGGCAATGAGTTCACTATGAAGTAATAGTGCATTACTCTGAACTTCTATTGTTTCTAGTTTTTTTAATTCAATTCTTTTGCTATTCGTTGGACTAACATTACCTGACATTAAGGTAATTCATTTAATTCACTACAGGTACATTTGTCAGTGCATTTGTGTTTTTCATACTTACATCTGAAATGGTTGTGTGTGATGTCAGCACGCCTTTGCCTTCCCTCTGCTGCACTGGTCCTGTCTGCTGGCTGTAGGGGTGGTAAGGGATCATCATCCTCATCAGATTCCGATTCACATATTTCTACTGGTATGCCCCTGGTGGTAGCTATATTGTGCAAGATTGCACAAATAGCCACTATTCTACATGTGGTCTCTGGGCTGTACTCTAGTGCCACTCCGCTTTTGTGGAGGCACTTGAAGCGACTCTTCAGCAGTCCAAAGGTGCGCTCCACCACATTGCGGGTCGCCCTGTGTGCTGCATTGTATCTCCGTTCAGCAGGTGTTGCAGGATTGAGGTAGGGCATCATCATGTAGTTGCGCATTGCGTAGGCACTGTCTCCTGGAAGGGACAGAGGGTATGATGAGTAACTGAGCCATCTGACATCAGCACGCCATCAATGCGCCATTGTATAGAGGGACAATACCTAGTAGATATCCTTCTCCAAACTCCCCAGCTAGCAGTCTTGTGTGAATGCCGCTATGGCGAAAGATGTACGAATCACGTGTGCTCCCTAGGTACATGGCCACGAGATCAGTAATGATGTATGATCCATTGCAAATAACCTGTATATTCATTGAATGTTGGTATTTACGGTTGCGGAACACATACTCTGTGGCTGATGGTGGACAGATTGCAACATGTGTTCCATCTATAGCACCTAGAACGTGGGGGAACTGTGCTATCTGGTAAAAATAATTTTTTGTCTGCTGTATACCCTGTGGGGTGTGGGGGAATCTGAAGTGCTGGTGTATCCTGCTCAGCATGGCGTTGATAAATGCATTGAAAAATCTAGAGAGGGTACTCTGTGATACCCCTCCAGCTGCTGCTATGACCCCTTGATAGCTCCCTGAGGTGAGTAGGTGGAGGGAGCATAATACCTGCACATGGGTGGGTATGCTGTGAGTCATTAGTATTCTCCGCTGCAGTATGGGTTGTAGCTCAGCTATCAGATCAAGTATCATGGCTGAGTTCAACCTATACCTCTCAAATATTTCCTCCTCTGTCAGGTTAAAAGGTGTAATGAGCACTCTGAAAATGCTCTCCTGTCTCCTCCTCCCTCTCCTCAAACCTGCCAAGGTCCTCATTCTTCTCGCCATGACGTAGAATGCAGCCATTGTGGAAAAGAGTCTGAGGCATTCTGGGCCTCTTTATATAGGTTGCACCTGGTTACCACCTGGTTTCACCTAGTGGTATTTTGCATGTGTAAAATGCCATTCTGAGAAAAATCGCTATTTGCGATTTTTTTATGCATCGATTTGCGACTTGGATTTTGCGAATCGCAATTTGCGCCTCGCAATTTCCTACTGGAAATACCGAATCGCAAAAAGCGACTCGCAAAACCAGGTCGCAATGCAAAAAATCGACATTTTTGTGATTTCTTAATTTTGGTCTGCAAATGCCTTTCATGCATCGCAGACCACATTTTTGCATTCGCAAACGGCCGAATTTTGCGGTTCGCACCGTTTGCGAGTGCAAAAAAGTTTCATACATCTGGCCCTTTGCTTTTGCTTTCTCCCACTTGAAATTGCCTCTACTTCAATAGAGGAGAATGGGGAAAATACTTTCTACTGATTGGTTTTTCAAAATCTCCCACTTTCCTTTACAAAAATTTTAGCATGTGTGAAAGGTGGGGGCTCTCTAGTGCAGGCGTGCCGATTGTAGGGGACCTCCCCTTAGCATGAAAAAATGGATGATCTCACAACCCCATACATCAGCACCACTCCAGGTAATAATAGTGCCGGTCAGACCGTCATAAAACTTACACCAGCAGAGAACTGGGGAAAGCTGCCCAAGACATAGAGGGTGACCCCAAAGCAGAAACCGACAGTACCAAATATAGATTAATTCGATTCTCAAGTACAGAAAGATAAATTACTGTCTACATTTTAGCCCCCACTGTACAATAACTTGCTGCTGAAGATATTAAGAGCAACACAAGATGCAAGACAGGGCCAGATTTTGATGGGGCGAGAAATTCAATACCCAAGTGGGAAGGTTGGAGGTTTTTTTGTTGCAGGTTTTTCATAAAAAAATAGTTTACTTGTGGGATTAATCAATTAGAGGGATATATTCAAGACAGTAGCTTTAATGCAAACATGGCTAAAGTACCAAATGAGATACTCAATTAGCACCACTTCAGCTATATGTACATACATGTGCCTTCGGAGCACCTCAGGCAGCACTGCCACTAAAAATAAAACAGCTTTTAAGAAATGTATTTGCATGGGTAAGATGCGTTATTACTTGTTAAACACATATATAGAAAACGCTATTAAGTAAACAAGAAAAAAGGTAACAGTAAAACAATATATGATGCCCATGTATGTTTTGGCCCCCTACTGTTTTATATGTAATTACATTTTGGGTATAACTGTGTTTGACTGAAGGATAAATGGGTAATTGATGACTGTTGTATGATAGTATCTATCTTAGCACAATGTTACAAGGGAGAGAGATGTTTATATACAAAGATAAGGGAACAATGTTTTTTTAGAAATGCTGACATGTATTATATCATAAATGAAAAAAAAAAAAAATTCTACTAAAGGACAAAAGTGTTTTGTAAAAATGAATTAAAGAAATTTGAATATAATATAGGTTTGTATACGTAGTTTTTGGCTCAGTACTCTTTATATTACAACACATTGGGTTTGAGACTCAAGCAATGGTCAAAAAGATGGGGTTGGTGGGTTGTTTTTGAGTTAATAGTATTTGATATTCCCCTGGTCCCCGCTCCTTCAATTGTGTGCAACAAGGACCCTTTTTCTTGATTTCCCATGTGTAAATGAAGAACCTTAAGGGAGAACCTGTGTTGTTTGATGGCCAAAATGAATTTACGCACCCTCAGCTCTAACCTTCACAACCATGCAGATGGTGTTCACAGGGGTATATTGCTAAAACAATGTAACAGTCTGAGCAATGCAACCATTGTAAGTAAGGCAATTCTACCAATGATAGACAGTTTTAAGCCCTACCAGAATTCCATAAACAACTTTAAGTTGACAGTCGCTAAGTTCAGATTGCCCTTAAAAGATCAGAAGTATTGTGTTAAATTCGGACTTTCTAATAAGGTAGTACATTCAAAGTACATTCAACTCCTGACTGTGACAGATAATAGCTCTCCAACTGCAAATCCTGGCTCCCTAGAAATACTCAGGTCTTTGACCAGCTGACATGTAACCCAGATAATCAACTAAACTTACATAGGTTGTCAATCATGAACAACATATCTTCCCTCACACCTTGAAGAAACAGTAACAGCAGGGAAGAAAGAGGACATCTCTGCTTACAACACCACATAGAGAGGAAACAATATTGCTGGTACGCGCCTACCCCATGGACTGGGAGTGAAGTAAAGTCACCCAACGAAACTAGGTTTCCCCCAATCACATAGGTCAGAGAGATGCATCCAAAAAGGTTCCATATAAGGAATCAAATACCTTTTCCAGACCCATTGCTGGAACAACTCCAGGGTATACTCACATAAGGGTGTCTCATTTAAAACCCTACGGTTAAGATTGGTATTCAGTGTGGGAACAGAACAATTCTGATCACAGTCAATGAGAGTGGCCTTGCAAGGTCACAACCGCAAAGCAATTACCTTACTAAGAATGTTTTTTTCCAGCATTGTCACGGAAAGAGGTCTGTATGACCTCTTATACATGTGGTCCCCACACTTCTTAGAAATCAGTATAACCAATGTTTATACTATGGAAGGTGGGAGACAGCCTTTATCCCCGGTCCTGTAATACATTTTATGGCATTAGAATATCAGTGTACTTGTCCTATTATTCAACTTGCATGCCGAACACTAGTGGCATTTTACTTCCAACAAGTGGAGGATTTCTTTCTTTGTAACTGGAGCCCAAAAAGGTATCTGAGTACTCTTTTGTCAAATTTGGTATATTCAATACATGCAAGTATGCAGTCAGCTCCTCACTTGAGGGCATGTCCGGAGCATCGTAAAGCTCCTGAGAGTATTTAAGGAAAACCAAATTAGTGCCATTAATGTCTTGCACCAAAGTTTGACTAGTAGTCTCCAAGTGGACAATAGTTTTGCTTTGAGTCTTCACTTTGGCAAACCAAGCCAACAGCCATCCTGACCTATCACCTTCAGAATGTACATGAGCCAAATAAGTCTTCTAATCCAAACAATGCACCCTCTCCATCAAGATTGCATATTTCTACCTAAGGGCCAATAGCTCTTGCTTTCTATGTTGTAACCACCCTTTCCAAGACAAGAGAGAGCTCAACTCCTGAAGATCCCTATTCAACTCACGTCTCTCGCCTACCACTGCTGCCATGCAGTGACCCTTCACCACCACCTTAAAAATCTACCATTCAAAGAGAACATCAGATGCCGAATGCTCAATAATATCAAAATATGTTATAATACCATTCCCAAGAGACTTGCACAAAGCGGGTTCCTCCAACACCAAGTTCTGAAGTATCCATGTGGGGATCAGTATTGGTGCCTGTCCCACTTAATGGACATTATCAGGAGGTTATGGTCAAATATTGTCTTTCTCTGGTACTCCTTCCATGAACCTGAAAACACATGGATTTGTCCAGGTGGTATGAAGATCATGCACTGGTGAATGAAAAGGATAGTCTGGAATGGTATCATGAATGTACTTCAGGTGTCTGCTAGTCCCTAATCCGTAAATCATTTCCCCACTCCCTCTTACTCTAGAGGAAGGTGCATCAAGGACAGGGGGAAACACTTGCCCAAATTCACATCTAGAACTGAAATCCCTTTACTTCCCTTCAACAACAGGATTTGTGGCCATTGCAGTCGAGCCTAAATGTGATTGTGAAAGGCAAGCTGTTCGATGTTGGGAGCATAAAAACTCCCCATGACTATATCCAAGCCATCCAATCTACTGTGTATAAATATTTTGTAGTCATTTGGCATGTTTGACGGTCTTCCATGAAGACTGCCAAAGCCACGGGTGCCAGAAGACCACACTTTGGGCGGAAATCCAGCAATAGTTGTGCTGGCAGGCAGAGGCGCTTCCACCACCGGCCCGCCATTGGACACCGCCGTATTATGAGCAATAATATGGACTGGCAGTGTCCTCATGGCGGGGCGAGTGTGAGTGTTGTGGTGAATGCAAGTACGAGTGTTGTGGTGAATGTGTGTTTGTCTGCGTGTGAGTGTGCATGTTTGGATGGGTATGAGTATGTGTGGTTGAATGCGTGTATGAGTGCTGAGGTGAATGCGAGAATGGATGCGTGTGAGTGAATGCGTATATGTAAATGTAGGTGAATGAGTGTGTGCATGGTGCGTGTGGGTGTCTGTGTGTGTGTGCATGTATGCGGGGGGTGCTGTGTCTGGAGTGGGGTGGGGGTATTTAGTACTTCCTAGGTGGAGTTACCGGTATCCTTTCCGCCTGAGATTTCGTGGCAGTGCTACTGCCGCGGAAACTGTGGCAGAAAGGCATCTCCTAATACCGCCGCCGGTCTTCTGTGGACCGCCGAGTCGGAGATGCTCATTTCCAGCTCAGCAGCTCCAACCGCCCTGGTGGTATGAGTGGAGATGTGGTGGGTTGGCAGAGGCCAACACGCCACACTCATAATGTGGCTGTCTTCACCGCCACCTTTACCCTGGTGGACTGAAGACTGCCAGGGTCATAATGACCCCCATAATGTCTCAGCATTCGAAAATATTGGTTACAAGTCATTCGCAAGGCGGGGTCTCAAGTCTGCTAGTTCAGAAGTTTCCCCATCCAAGAATCCTGCGCTGGATCCTATCTATGAGTGTTCCCTCTCAGATGATTCTGCACCACTCACATGTTCTTCTTGACGGATCACCACAACCAGTGCTGCACTTTTTGCCTGTGACTCCTCTGGATAGGGATGTTTTGAGACAACAACTCACCTATGTTTCCGAAGTTTCCTCCTTCATTGAGCTTCTGACATTGACAGTCATCTCCGTCCTTCCCAGTGTGATAAAGTTCAGGCCAGTCCTACTGTCCTAGGCCCCTGAAGGATCTGAGAAAATTTCAAAAGTGTCATCCACAATGATTTTTAGTTTAGCTGAGAAGAGGAACATGTACCAGGGTCATCCTCAATAAGTGCTTTTTTAACTTCCAAAAAGGAAAAGTTCTAAACTGTAAAACCGCAGTGTGATCTAGAAAGACTGATAATGAATTGGTCTCCAGTTTGAAGGAACCCTTTGGCCTAGCTGACCAGATGATTGTAGTTCCCGGAGGACGACAGCGCAAACATCAGTGCCTGTCAAGAGCTCCTCAGTGAGTCTTAACAATGGTAGTTCAGTATACAATGAGTGACAGGCCCTCAAAGAGTGATTGAGGCCTCCATAGACAACCTCCACAAGTTTTTGTGGATGCAGTCATACACTGAATGTCCTAAGTACACCAATGCAGACACTCCACCAGAAACATTCCACCTACTAGCTCAATGAGTCCAGTGTCATTCTCCTTGTCCAATGTAGCAAGGAACAGCAGGACACCAATTCATTAATCAGGCTGCACACTACAGCCAGGGGCGTATCTTGGTCAGTAAGATTGGGGGGATGTGAGCATCAGATTTCCAACAATCATGCTGTCATATAATGTTAAAATACTATATAGTACAAGCAGGGTAAATGAGAGGGCCCAAAGTTGCAGCAGAAAGTGAGAGGAGTGCAGACCAGTTGGGGTACTAAGTAAAAGAAAGCACAATAGTTTGTAAAATAACCAACATTGTGAGAATTTTCAAAACAGAGAGGGGGAGACTGCATGTAGTTTTTTTCTCTGTGCATGTGTAAACCTTCCTGATGAAATTCGATAGACACCTCACCATACCCGACTGGAAGCATTGGTACCCAACTATGTACAAGAAAATACATTTATGGGGGGGTGGGTGTAACACCCCAAACTCTCCCCTTAAGCTACACCCCTGACTACAGTGCCAAACTTGGTTCTCAAGCCTCTTCTGCAATAGTGCACCAGCCCAAGCCAGTTGCTCCCACCAAGCTCCTCAGAGGGGCCCTAGGTCTCTGCAACCCTTCCCAATATCACACCAATTGAGAGATTTAGGGCCATATTTATACTTTTCGACGCAAAACTGCGCCAACGCAGTTTTGCGTAAAAAAAATTTGCGCCGTCTAACGCCATTTTGAAGCGCCGTGCGGGCGTAAAATTTATACTTTGACGTACGGCGGCGCAACCAACAGGTGGGAGTCATTATTTCGTGACGCACACAGCGTCGGTCTGTCGTAAAGGAAACCAACGTAAAGGCGACGCACATCACTGTGGGTCGATTTACGACAGCGCAATTCGTAAAGCGCTGGTTTTTTGCACGCTATTGCGTTACATTTTTGCGCGAAAACTGCCCTGTCAGCAGAGGAGACCCAAAATGGATCCCAGATGCCACAACAGACCCCAGGAGGATGAGAGCAGACCAGGAACCAGCCAGGAGGATCCATACAGGAACATGGACATATTTTAAAAAAAAAGAAAGTGTCGCTTCAGTGAAGAGGAGCAGGAAATCCTGGTGAAAGAGGAGACGGAACACCAGCACCAACTTTTCATCTCCTCTAAATTGCCACTCAGTAGGAGAGAGGCCATATGGAAACAAATAGTGGACAAGATCAACAGTGTGGCTGAAGAACGCCGCACAGTCACTGAGTGTAAGAAACGCTGGCATGACTGCAAACGTAGGACAAAAGAGAAAATGGCCAGGAACAGGAAGGCAGCAATGCAGACTGGAGGGGGGAGTCCAGCACAACAGGAGGCCCTGGACCACTTGGAGGAGATGGTCGCAGCCGTCATCCCGGAGGAGATCGTCACAGGGATTCAAGGACTGGACAGCGCAGACTACCATGACACAACGCACATGCAGGGTAAGTCGCATGGGGAATTCAAATGCAATGATGGGGACTGTAAGCAGGGGGGGGGACCTACTACACAATGCATGTAAGTCAGCACATATATGAAGTGGCATGGGTAAAGGGGCACGGCAGGGGGGCATGGCCAGCACAGACCGAAGCTGGGGCACGACAAAATACAGCAACAACAACAGTCCCATGGGGACATCCTGTAATGACAACAATAGAGCCAAGGGAAAGCAGCGACAGGTGGGAAGGCCACTAACACAAATCCACATCCAGGCACTTGTATTGCAAAATCTATCCTACATCAACTAGGTCCCTATCAGTAATGCAGTAGCCAAAACAACAACTGCAATGTAACTGCCACAACAGTTGACAATAACACCTCTCATCTCTGTGCAGCTATAGTACCAAATGGCAGGAACCTCCCCATGGAACATACATACCTAAATTAGGGGGTGAGGATGACATCCGCAACTATTCATAGAAATAAGACAAAGGCACCAGTACACTCAAATGCCGAATGTCCATACCTGACACAAACATAAGCCTAAGTAAACAGCAATAGGAGCCACACAGCACTAACGACACACACAGGCTGCATACGTCACGGTCCCTCACGTGCCTGGCTAACAAGGCTACATCACTAATGTCATACTGCTCAGACAACAACATTGAGGAGGGGACACAGGCAACTGGTCACTGAAACACACCTGCCAAGTCTGACAAACAAATAGGACATTCATACGATAAACAGGCCAATCCAGTAAGACACACATGACCCAACATCATCTTCAAACATCAACAATGTTTACATCCATACCACATCCTAACATTGACATGCATAGGTAATGCCACGTAACATGTACAGTTCATGCAATGTGAATAAAAAGTGTATGGGGCAGGGCCTGAGAGGCAAGTGTGCTGGCAGGGCAGTCACAACACCCACAGTCAGTCAAAGTGTATTGTGGCAAGTGTAACGTATACTTTGCGCATTAGCCTCAGGCTGGAGGCCTTTGTGCATCTTACCCTGAATGTACTTATACTCATTTGCTCACATCTAAGAGCCTCAGAGCACTTTGCACTAAATGATTCTCATTGCCCTTCCTATCAGTTAATTTAGCAAATAGCCAGTCCTAAGGTGTTGTCAATTAGTCAAATCACACTGTTTTGCCTACTTCTGCACTGGAGTTTGCCTGAACATATTCACTCTGTGCCCCAGTCAAGGATACAGTCTGGTATGTTGCTGATAGATGTGGTAGGGGTTAAGGTTTGGCATTCCTGCGTAGGGAAACTTTGTCATCACGATGACATATGACTTATAAAATCACTTCCTTGTCCCAAGATATGCAAGAGGGAGTTTCCAAACAGAGAAACACAACTAGATGCTGCCTGCCTTGCTGCTGATGCACAACCAGATCACAGCCCATTCCTCTGATATGAGGGATGATGTCTCCCCTGTGATTCAGACAGGCAAGCTCCAAACTTAACATGCTGTGCTATACATAGAACAAGCAGAGGGAGAGTAGAAACTGTTAGGCACCATGATAGCTGTGTACTAATGTATTACTCTCCTGCGGACTATTTCAATTCTAACAGTGTGTATTTTTTGGGTTATTGTGGCTCACACCTAAATTTCTACAACTCAGTTGTACAATGAAACCTCATATTAAACAAATACTGTCTATGTCATTTGTGTATGGTAACATACCGGAAAATATATAATTGTGTAGGATCTGAGTGACCACGACTTGCCTGAGAAGTTCCAAAGATGTCATGCGCTCGGATGTCTAACATTCCTTTGATGTGGGAGACCAGAGGCACTGCTAGTTAGTCTGAGCAAAATGAAATATCAGGGTGACAGAGGTATTTACAAGTGGGTCAGACTTAGTCCCCCACACCATTAGCTATCCTGCTGCCTAGAAAGCCAGTAATCACATGTAGGATAATGAGAGCCCACCCAACAAAATGTCCCTCCATAACAATAGTTAAACACCGAGGGAGGAGTAGGACAAAAACACGCATATTCCTAAATAATTACAAAGCAACACCTAGAGGCGATCTGGCAGACATGTCTGATAGCTCCATATCATACATGTGACACACAGGTGGGCCATAGGCCTACAACAATGCCTTATGACGGACAGCAGATACCAAGACAAACACAGAGCACAAACTTAAGGCATCCAAAGGCTTGTATTTTTTTGCAAAATTGTCACAACACAGACACACTAATTGTACCCTGTTTCATTGCAGAGGAACACAGATCTCCTGCCGATATGCCTGTCCATGAGTTCCCTGATGACATGGATGACGAGCCCATAAACCTCCCACAAGAGACCATTCAAATGGTCCTTGAAAGCCTCCAAACCCCACCCCAATTGTAAGACCTGCCAGCTCCAACACAGCTGAGGACTCTGACGACACTGGCACCAGCTTTGAAAGAACTGTCGTTGGGGTCCAGGGGGAGCTGGCCAAGGAGGTGCGGGTGGGGATGCAAACTATGGCAGCCAGCCTTGAGGGGGTGCGTTCGTGCATGTTGTCAACTGCTGATCAGGCTGCTGCAATGCAAGCCCGAACATCGCTCTTGGAGGAACTTTTAAAAACACAGAAGGAAATCTGCACAGCTGTCATCCAGTTGACACAACAACTCCAACTGCAAGCCAGTCAACGTGTGCACGAATGCAACATAGAACCCCTCAGGGCCGACCTGGCTGCCTACCATCGTGATGTGGCTGCCATTCTGAAAAACCAGCAGGCCCTCCTTGCTGCAGTACTGCCCTTCATAACTCGACAGGGAGCAGCCCCCAGGATGTCTGCCTCCATGTCTTCTAACACTGAGGTGTGTGTTGCCCCTTCACAACCAACAACAACAAGGACACACCAGGCAACACACACATCAGAAGAAGAAGACATGGAACAGATAACATTCACACGCAAGAGTACCCGGAAGCCCTAGTCCCTGCACCATGGCCTACTCTGACCAACGTCCTACGTTTTGACAAATGCCAGTCTCACTCCAACTACACTCAATGACTGTTTGGCAATCCACTGTATGACTTGTCTCCATTGCCAGTGATTGTCTCTCTCCTACTATTTGGCAATTCCTGTCCCTCTGCACTGTCTGTGACATCACCCCAGCATGTCATGAGCATCATCCACACCCCGTCTGTAGGATCACTATGTAAGAATGCACCAGAACGGAATCAGCTAACATTGTGAATGGACATTTTGCACTACAGCACCTATAAATAAATATCACTTGCACACCTATTGTGTCTCTGTGTTATTTCACACTTCAACTGTGCAGTACATAACTCCAAAGTGGCTGTGTGGCAACCATGTTGATTCTCTATACTACTGTCCTGATTTCATGTATACTGAAACATCTGTGCAGTGGCCAGGAATGCATCATAGCCTTACTATACTGAGGAAAATAACTGATGAAGGGACTAAGCACACACAACCATGCTGTGTTGGACAGAATGATGCACCATCTATAGCTATTCTAGACAACTAATGGTGGCTGAGAAATGTAGGCACCATGCAATACTTAAATAAGAAATAATGCTGTAAAATGTAAGGAATCATTAACTAATTACACTGCATCAATCACCCTTACGGAGTATACTTCCATGAAGGAAAGTCATGCTGAATCAGTACACACATGATGTAGGTCAGCAATGACAGCAACAAGACAAGAGTGTGAACAGCTCCTCATCTACAAAGATCTCCCTGAACTTCACACTGCTGTCCGACCTATCTATTTACCCACAATAACAAGTCTGGAAGCACTCTTTGTGAAGTAGGATACATGCCAACCCAAAACCTTGATGATCAATGCACACTACCAATGGTGGGTCTCCCACATGGTGGATACTTACCAAGTTAGCACACGGGTAGCTGGCATGTTAAACCTCAATATCCAGGGGATAGCGAGCATAGGACACAAATGTCATACTAAAACATTCTGCTACACTGATGTCAAGGCCATGATAATGTAGCACCTAACGCATCATGTAAAGGGTTAACAACATTTTTATTTCAATGAAGTAATAAAAGAGGCAACTAAGGGAAAGGTAAACCTACACTAATCTAACCTGACTACTACTATCCCACAACTGTCCCTAACTAACCTAAGCTAAACTTACTCTACACATGTAACGAAACGATCTAAACATCAACCCCCCACCCACCATTATGAGACAAGACACATGCAGGACAACACTTACTAACCTACACACATACTATACTATCCTAACAAACATATATTTTTTTGGTAATATTTTTTTAAATTATTATTATTATTATTTTTTTTTTAAACAGAAATCCCAACATTGCCCAGCACCCACCCACCCACACAAAAAGTATAAGATAGAAAGAATAAGGACCCCCCACCCTCCTCCCTAACACTAACTAAGCTAATTACCTATACTTATCCTATAACTAACCCCCAAAACCCAACTAACAGTATAAAATAGGAAAGAGGTGAGAGGGGAGAGGTAAAAGTTCAGGAGGGCAAAAGTACTACAGATTTGCCCTCCGTAGTGTGCGCCTGATGGAGCGGACCTTCTTTTTCACATAATTCATGTCCTTCCTCAGGTTGTCCACCTTTTTAACCAAGTTGTCCAATTTTCGGGACAATGCCAGGAAGGCAGCTGGGTCGACAGGAGGGTCTGTGCTGGTTTGCGTGCCGGCGGAGGTGGATGTTGTGGCAGGAGTTGTGTGGCCACGGGACAGTCCTGCTACCACCACACGGCTGGGTCCAGGTCTGGAGGAAGATGCTTGGTCCGTTGCTGGGTCCACTTGGGCAGACCTGGTGGATGTGGTGTCAGTGGTTGTTGGTGGCACTATAGGGGGAGCCTGTGGTGTGGCCCACCACGCCCCGGAGGCCCGATCTGAATGGTACTTGCGGGCCATCCTCCGATACCCACACTGCACCTGCAGGATGTGCCTGTATCTCATCGCACGGCGCTCAAAATGGTTGCGATCTGCGGCACTCAGGTTTGCAGCTGTGAAGAGAAAAGGCAAATATTTAGCTTTGGATTTGCATTGGGTGGAATACCACAATGGGTCATTTGTCCATTACTAGATATGTATTGGTTCCAGAAATTGTCACAACATAGTTCACGGAAAGGCTCTGAGGAAGTACATGTGAAACATGCATACATAAGGGCATGTCACACCTAGCATATCCATGTCTCTACATGATGGATGACATCACCCTAAACTACTCATCCAAATCATACCTAAGGCATTTGACATCATGGCTGCACCTCTTCTGCATACTGACTTCACTACATATGTCATTCTATGTGATAACAATCACACTCCTCACTCAATGGCATTTGGAATTAGTTGTGTGCTAAGATTGAACCCATGGGCCAGAATCAAATGTCAACACTAGGGGCCAGATGTAGGAATTTGGAAAATGCAACTAGCAATTTGCAATGCAGAACGGTGTCTCTGACACCGTCTGCGAGTCGCTATGGGGTCACTAAGACCCACCTCATGAACATCAATGATGTGGGTTCCAAGTTGCGCCACCTTAGCGACTATGGGCACTCACGGGGATGGAGGCCTGCTGGGAACAGCTGACCTCCATGGACGTGACTGCTTTTAAATAAAGCAGGTTAGTTATCCCCAAGTGTAGGCCGTTTACCTGAAAGGAAGATGAGCTGCAATTAGTAAAAATCACAACAACTTCAATCTTGGAATATTTCACGGTAATTAGTGGTCCCTTAGACCACTGGCTGTTTTGTACAGGATTATTTCGGTCCACTCACAAAGGTGAAGGGTTACAATGGGGACCCCTTCCAGTTAGCAAGTGGGTTACCATCCACTTCAAGTGGATGATAACTGCGACTCACTTTGAAACCACGTACTTGGTTGCAAATGGGATTGACTACCACTGTAAGTTGCAAGTAGGTCTGGAAAACCCCTTTATATTTTGCATTTTGAAAAGCATTTAGCTAATATGTTCATGACCATTAAAATACATTTCGGAATAGGAAACAGACGTTTGCAACTCACAAACAGAAATTTATGCCATTTGCAACGTGTGCACAGTTTGCTACATCTGGCCCTAGGTACTAACTCAAGTCACAAAAGGTGTCAAGTACGTGTAACATACTGGTTGCTACAGTCCTAGGTACCCTGTTTCACAGTAACATCCCAGTCTTTGTGGGTGGTGTGGGAAGAACAACCAACAATCCCATGTTCAATGCACACCCAGGAGTGTATAGAAAGTTCAACAAGTATGTGCCTTCACACACAACACCTATGAAGGGCTAGCAACACGTTGTAGTCAGCCAAACATTGTCACATCCCAGGTCCACAGATGTCAAAATGATATGACTTAGGCCAACATGACATACTATCAGTGAGGCCTGTTTTACAACACCCACAGAGGAGGGAGAACACCCATTCTCATGATTCGACAGAACACCTAGGCCATTGCACTAAAGTCACACACACTTCTAGTTCACCTTGTGGAAGTATATGCCCCCGGAAGATCCGACCTACAGTGTACACAGTCCATCCTCAACAAGGAAGAAGCACTTGTCATCAGAGCCATGTGCCTGAGCTATCTGGGAGAGTGTCAGTCTGATATGCAGACTCAGTTCATGGCAAGTCCCTGACCAAGTCTAACATTGACCATTGTATTCCAAATGAGTCATCCCATTCCCCATTGCCGCACAACTGGAATGACCTACAGCCCCTCAATCTGAGAGATGGCTAGGTATTGCTTTACAGAAACATAAGTCCTATTTGATATCACACTAAAACAACAATGCCAATGAACGGCGAGCGCATCAAATCATGAATTCTCTTGAACACACAGTAATCCATCATGCTTCATTACCCAACAATGAAAATAGCACTCAGGCGACACTCACTGTAGGTATCGGGGTCGTCAAAATGTGCCACCTCTCCCACGGAGTACGGGGCTGGTCCACCTGTAAAGCATGAAAGGAAGAATATACTCAAACTGGGTGAACTGACAAATCATTTCAGTTACAATGACACTGTGTGAATATGACATGGTTATGATAGACTTTCCCACATGCTCATACTGCATGGATGACTTTTTATTCAACATTATCATTGGATGAGTCTCCTGCTACAGTGGCACACCCTACTACACACATGCAGTGGCCAGGACAGTTATGTGTCGTCCAAGTTAACCCTCCATTAGTATGCCCCAACAATAATTTTATCCATACACCTCAGCATGTGCATCCCAGAGAGACATTCCAAAACTGGTTCCATGAGGACTGCATGACCACTCACAATCAAACATGCTAGGTGGACATGTTCAACACACAGCAACCACACACACATGTGACATATGTGTGGACAACATAACTAACTTCATGTGACGTGAAGGCAACACACATGTATAGCATCATCATGTGTTTCTAATTTTCTGTCTAGCTATGGCGTCTACATATGTAGGTATGTGGTTTCTACATGACTTACTCACTGGCCATTATGACCACTAGAGTACAAATAGAGTCGTTCACGTGTTGCTTGTCTGACACAAATGCAACACTATATTACATACGGCTACAGGCATCTAGTATGTGTTGCAAAAATGAGCCATCGGACTGGTAGCATTGGTCTTCATACACATTCTGCAACAAATACACATTAGGGCACATATGGATACTTTTGTAGCGCATCATTTGCATAATTTTGTGACGCAGAGAGGGGGCTAATTAGCAAAATACAGATAGATGTTGCAATTTGCTGCTGTTATTGCGAGAAAATGTGTTGCAAAAATGGGGATATATGTGTATAAACATGGGCCTAGGATTCCCTAGCATTACACACAGTCAGCTACTTATTTAGCAGATTGGCTAACAATCATCACATGTTCCCACACAGATTTCTATTATTCCCATGTAATTGATTTGTACTCACCAACATGGCCACCAATCCTGAGTCCCAGGTGGTCCAGCAGGTCCTGTTCCCTGGTGATCAGATCTGCCCAGCGGTGCTTCAATTGATGGACATTTCGCATGCTCCCGTAGACCCGGACCAGGTGATGGCGCACCTTCTCCCACCGGATTTTCCTAGCCTCCGTGTGATACCCCTGTATCACACGGCCCCCAGCCTCCAGCATCAGTGGCAGGAAATGGCTAACTAGCCATATAAACCCCCCCAATTCATCTTCACCCATCCTGGACAGGCGAGGCCTACCTGACATATTGACAGCTAGAAAAATGGATAAATGAAATAAGAAAGTAAAAGTGGGAAATGGGGAAAGGTAGAGGTGTGAAAGAAAATGAAAAATGAGAAAAATAGCCCAACTAACCCCCCAAACTATGCTACCCACAACAGACTCCCACAGACAATACACACAATCACAGGAATAGACAAAACAAGACTAAACAGACAGAGACAATGTTATACAACAAAAATAGATTGACAAAAAGACAAAATACAAGGGACACAGGACACTAAAGCAGTAAATCACAGGACAACACCTTTCACACAACCACACAGTCTAGAAAAATCTGAGACTGCAAAGTGAAAGTGAAAGTTAACTCCCAGTACAGATTTTTAAACAGGATATCCTATTACATCACTTCCTGCATAAAATGGCCGCCGTTTTTATTTTCCCGTTATGCGTCATATTTTCACGCATACACAATTGTGCGTCATTTTTTTTGACGCATTACATTGCACATGATGCCGAGTCAAAAAATATGATATGATTATTAATAATTTTTACTGTACATGAGATGACCAACATATTGTCCATGTTGCGTCAATTTTACCACGCATACATCATGGGCGTCATTTTTTTCCACGCACAGTAGTGCACATGATGCTGAGTCAAAAAAATATGATATGAATATTAATAATTTTTAATATACATGAGATGACCAACATATTGTCCATGTTGCGTCAATTTTACCACGCATACATCATGGGCGTCATTTTTTTCCACGTACAGTAGTGCACATGATGCTGAGTCAAAAAAATATGATATGAATATTAATAATTTTTAATGTACATGAGATGACCAACATATTGTCCATGTTGCGTCAATTTTACCACGCATACATCATGGGCGTCATTTTTTTCCACGTACAGTAGTGCACATGATGCTGAGTCAAAAAAATATGATATGAATATTAATAATTTTTTATGTACATGAGATGACCAACATATTGTCCATGTCGCGTCAATTTTACCACGCATACATCATGGGCGTAATTTTTTGCCACGTACAGTAGTGCACATGATGCTGAGTCAAAAAAAATTATGATGTAAATTATACTTTGATGGCTAAATATGTGACACTTTTGGATACATTTATATTTGACTCTGCATTCTGTGCACTCATGTACGTGAACAAATTATGACGCCCATGCTGTATGCGTAGAATCTGGAGCATATTTATCCTTATGTCTTCATGTTTTTAACTTTGGAAAGGTGATTTGTCACGGTCAAACGGTGCTATGTGATACACATTTGTGTTTGGATATGACACATGTCCATTGTTGTATGTATAGAAGGCATTCACACTGTTATGTTTCGGATACGTTAACTAATGTATTGACCATATTTGTAAACATTTTTGGGGTAATTGCTGATGGCTATTTTGAAATGATGGATGGGATACCATGATGTATTCCTTCTCCAAAATGTGTCCACAATTATGATGGTGATGCTTTTATCTGTAGTCCTAACAGGGAGTGCAATAGTCACTTACAGTTTTTATGGGGCTAACCATGTCCCATTATGATTTAGTGTTTCTGATTTGTGTTGGACTTTTGACATGTAGCCCACACATGTGCCTTATTCATGTGTTTAGTTCACAAGTACAAGATTCTTGTATGTTTTGGGGGCGGTAGAGGTGGACTTACGCCCCCAGCACCCTAGGATTTGACCATCCAGAATAGCTACTGTATCCATGGAGTATATTTCTTATATCATGGCAAACCTGCAGCAGCAGGCTAATGTAAGGCCATATGGTATGAATGACTGTTGACCATTCATTCATCTCATTAGCCCATTTGACGTTTGCAGTAATGATGAATTGGAGCAAACTTACATACCATTTTCCAATGACTATGTTTGCAAGACTCTCAGCGTTCCCGATGTGATAATGAGGATAATTTTGTTGTTGTCTGTGTCCCTTTCTGCATAAACTGGTTTAGTGGCATGTTACATTCTTCCTGCTAGGTTCAAACTGGGACACAACTGTGATGGTCTACTTTCAAATATTAGGTTGATTGTATGACATATGTGTACATGTGTGTTGGAATGTGGATCCACTATCACCTGTCTGGGTGTATGTTGTCACTGTGACTTCAAGGTCTCCTCCTGAGTTAGTGGCAGCTGATGTTGTTCCAATTGTGTATTGGTCATATCACACACTTGAGAGAAGCCATTGATGACATGGTCACGTACACATGGATGGTCCCACCCTGTCTCTGAACACGTGTGATGTGACTTTCAAATGATCTCAAATTTTGGGCTGGATGAGAGACTGTTTCAGGTGTTTGGATCCGGCATGTGTAATTGCCACATTTGTACTCCTGTTGGGCTCTGTGTATGGTAATGTATCATGTCACATCCTACCCTCTGTGCATACAGTTGTGATGTTTATTTTTGTTGTGATGACTGTTATAGCATTCTTGCTCAATGAGACGACATTCTTCTTCAGCGATTTCAAAATAAAGGTGGTCAGAAATGCATAGGCCAAAGCATGATGTGGTGTTGGTTATCTGTGTTTATTTACAAGTGTGGAATACAAGTTATTATAAGAAATTATGAAAAAAAATTATTGACAAGCTGTTGGCGCCTACGCACTCCTGCTGCCGTGTTAGGTTGTTCCCCCTCCTGTTGCAGGCCAGCATCCTCCTCTTCGTCATCCTCAGGCATGTCTGGGTCTGGTTCAAGGAGGGGAATGTTCCTTTTTACACAAATATTGTGTAATATGGCACAAGTGAGTATGATCTTACAGACCATCTCTGGGGAATAGAGTAGGCTACCGCCAGTTATGTCAAGGCAGCGGAACCTTGACTTTAGGATCCCAAAGGTCCGCTCCACAATGATGCGTGTCCTCTTGTGGGCGTCATTGTATGCCCGCTCAGCAGCAGTATTTGGGTTCCCATATGGTGTCATTATCCAAGGCTGGATGCCATACCCCTGATCAGCTGAAAGAGAAACACAGAATGGTATCAATTAGATGTAGGAGGCACTGTTGTACGTATCTTTGATGGCAGTAGTTGTGTTGTGTTGTCTGTGACTATTTTGTGTACTAATGTGACAACCTATGGTTGTTGGTGAAAACTTTTGCATTGATTTTTTTTCCTTGGCTGAGCAAGTGTTTGTTGGCTAACTGTTTGTCAGCTGGATGTATTGGTTTCTCCAGTACAGTGTGCCCTCCCTTGTATTATGACTTGTGATACAGGTGTCCGTGCGTCCTCACTGGGGGTGTGATGATAGTTCCATGTAGAGTTGAAACATGAAAGTGTATTAGAAACGTTCATATGAACATACCCAGGCCATCCCATACCTTTAAACGTATGCATTGTATTAGTGTACAGGTTATTGTGAGACTTCCAATTTGCAAGGTGACATTTAGGCAACCACAGTCATTAATGTCTTCACACTAAGCTGTAGAGTAAATTCCAATGTGTGAGAGGTTCAATGGTGACTTGTGAAACATGGCTAGTGATGTGAGTACCTCAGTGTGTTCCTGGCTAGGTGTTGCTATTGTGGTGTATGTGTTGTTTATCCTAGAGGGTTTCTGAGCAGTGTGTATATGAGTTAGATTTTTGTCCTTACCAACAAGTAGTCCATTGCCATACCGTCCATCCTGGAAGTGTTGGTTGATGGTGGAGTGACGGAAGATGAATGCGTCATGTACACTCCCAGGATATTTAGCCACAATGTTGCTGATCAGTCCTTGGTGATCGACTATGGCCTGCACGTTGATTGAATGTGTGTGCTTCCTGTTGCGGTAGAGGTGTTCTGTTGCAGCAGGTGGCACAAGGCGTACGTGTGTGCAGTCGATTGCACCAAGGACGTGCGGGAAGCCACTGATGGCGTAGAACCCCTGTTTTGTTTCCTGCTGCATCTGCAGTGTGTTAGGGAAGCAGATGTGGCGGGGTGTCAGGCGAATGATGGCATCCAGTACTTTGGGCAGGAATGCGGAGAAAGATGGTTGTGATATTCCACCAACCAGGGCACCAGTTGTCTGAAACGAGCCACTTGCCAGCAGGTGAAGTACGGCAAGCAGCTTTGTTTCTGTTGGGATAGTGCGGGAGTCACTAAAGTGGGGGCCAACTGCTGTTCAATATTTGTCAGCAGCTGCTGAATGGCCTGCCAGTTCAACCGGTACCTCTGGATGATGTCTCGTTCCCTGAGGCCATGCAGGGTTGTTCTTGGGCGGAATATCCTCTCCTGCCTTCTGCGCTGTCTTTGGGGTCCCTGCTGTTGTTGTTGTAACTGCTGTTGTTGCTGCAGGGCTCTGCGTCTACGTGCACGCTGAAGAAAAAGCACCTCCATGTCTCCCTGTTGCTGCTCTGCTGCTCTGTTGTTTGTTCTGTGTGTTCTGATTAAGTACAGGTGTGTTTGCCCCATTTTAACGCCTGCCCTGACCAAAGCGTTAAAATTTCACGATATTCGTGCTTTGCGACATTTTTTTGCGCCGCCTGCCGCGCGGGAGTAATTTTTGCCCGGAAGCATAAATACGACGCACCGCTGTGTGCGTATGTTTTTGGACGGGAACGCCTACTCTGCATGTCATTAACGCAGGGCGGGGTGCCGCTTCCAGAAACTGACGCATATTGCGCCATTTTCCTTGTGCGCCGGATCGGGCGTCAGGGTTTAAATATGGGGCAACGTTTGCGCTGAATGTGCGTCAAACTTTTTGACGCACATTCGGCGCAAACGGAGTATAAATATGCCCCTTAGCAATTCCATTTTGAGTAGCACAGTCAACTTCTTTTTTCTCATTTGCGTGCTCATTCTATTCTGTTTGAGGAGCTGAACAGTTCCTGATGACTTTATTTCTGCTATAACTTTATTGCTTAAACGTCTGATGCCAAATGCTGATCCCTTAGACATTGTTTTTCTAGTGGTTCGGATAGATTAGAGTCCCCTATTCTGAACCATTCCCTTTTATGGTCCGTTGCTGACCGAATTGATGTCCAACTGACGAAGCTAATCGCAGTTTGCTGATCCCTATGAGGAGAGGTATAGCAAAATGCTATTGTTCTTGTTGTAATTTTGTCTTTTGTTTCAAGGTACCAACAGCTATTTTGATAGAGCCATAGCTAGATGTTTTCCAAATTTATGTTGACCTAAAGTGTTTTGCATGAAGCCCAAACATGCTATTCTAATCAGAAGATTAGTCAGGAAAATCCTGAAATTTTGAAAGGTTGCTATTAATAAAAATTGACGCTGCTCAGTTGCTGAACCTAGATGTATGCTATTTCTATTGTGATAGGTGTTCTTGCTATTGATTTGTACTGTAACCCTTGAATGCATAGTAATCCATGCATTAATTACATTGAGATTCTTTAGAAGATTTGGTCAACCAGTGTTGTTTTTGTATGTGTACCATTTGGTTCTGAGACTAATTTACGTGACATTAGCATTGTTAATATAGGGAAATAAACATTCTAACTTTTACATAAAGGTGTAGTCACTTATGGCCAAAGGGGGTCATCGTGCATGAGATTACTGACTGAAAAGATTATTGATTGGGGGTGAAGAGGGGTAAATGGCGCTCTATATCACAATATTTAGATCATATGTTATTCTTCGGTGCTGCTGTACTAGAGCTACACCCCCAATGAAGCCCTACATGAGAACCAAAGTTATCCAACAAATTAAAATTGTAGCAGCACACGCTATCATCTCTAAACAACACAAGTGTTACAATAAGTACAACAGAATAGAATATTGAAATTAAATGTAGAGAATCCTTATCCAATTGGTTCATGCACAATTCTTGTTTATTTCTTCTTTTACTGGTTCCCAAATTCCATCACATATTTTTCATAATGTTCCAAATTCCATCAAAGGATCATCACAATGTCGTATTCCAAATTTCCATTACTAATGTCCATATTTAAGAATTCAATCCATTAAATCCTTTTCAACATCACTTGTCACTTGTCCCACTTGTTGCTTGTCAACATGTGTTTCGTCTAGGGAGTGCCCTTTGATTTCTTCAGGACTTCCTATAATAACATTACATTTTCATTAAATGTAGATTAATATACGTTATTAATGGCTACATTATTCTCCCACACTAAATTTAATGAGTACTCTATTTTTGCATGCTTTTCACGTGGAAGTCGTTAGATTAAGTGAAGGCATTCTCACTAAATGTGCCCCAGAAATAGAAATTGTGAATTTGCATTAATTTAGCCCAAGATCATTAGTTATTGGCTGAAGTCTCCAGTGTTAGTCCCATGAATCAAATTCTCATTTTGAGAGTCCAAATATATAGTGTTAACAAATCAGTGCTGACCTAATCGGTAATTAGTGTACTGAAAATCCCTAAGTGCACCCGTGTACAAACCACAGCGCATGAAGGCATACCTGTACTTAATATCCGAGCAAACAATAATGCCTGCTGAGTTTTGGACATACCGATCCTTAGTTAAAGTTTTGTTAATGGATGCCGAAACCCGGCGTATCCTGTTCATAGATCATAATGTTTAGTGCATTTAAGTCCATGAAAAGTCAGAGAAACTACTTAATTAAAGTAATGTGTTGTATAACACCCTGCAAATGTAAGTCTTACCTTACTTTTGACTATATGTTGCCGCGAGTACGCCCGTCAGTACTAAGGAAACGCCGTTGTTTATTTCGGCGTTTATATGTTCGGCACAGGCATAAAAATAAATGATGGACTACCCTCAGTCGATAAAGATCGAAAATGGACTCTTCTTACATGTTTCCTTCAGCATTATATGCTCGGTGCATCATGGAAATGGTAAATGAATTGCCCCTGATCTATAGATTTCGAAAACAGACTCATTTTTATGTGCGCTTATGTTTCCTTATTTTTCAAACCAATTGAAATTACGAATTAAAGTGAGAATTCTAATTTAAATTCAAGATGGATAAAAGGTA
The DNA here is from genome assembly GCF_031143425.1 of Pleurodeles waltl. Classification (NCBI taxonomy): domain Eukaryota; kingdom Metazoa; phylum Chordata; class Amphibia; order Caudata; family Salamandridae; genus Pleurodeles; species Pleurodeles waltl. The sequence continues at coordinate 830,043,383 of NC_090444.1, forward strand.
TTTATTCCCATATAGTTTATCCAATAAATTATTTTTTGTACTAACTCTCTTGTACCTTCAATCTTAATATCACATGAATAAGCCTAGATAAGTATAAATACTTAATCTTAACCAGGGCACATTATATAATACACACTAACCCTAAATCATTTTCAGCCTTATATTTTGAATCCATAGTTTCAAATCAAAATTATATTGATGCTATACTTCTTAATTTTTTCAAAACAATTCGTACAAACATGTAAGAAGAGTCCGTTTTCGATCTTTATGGACTGAGGGTAGTCCATCGTTAATTTTTATGCCTGTGCTGAACATATAAACGCCGAAATAAACAACGGCGTTTCCTTAGTACTGACGGGCGTACTCGCGGCAACGTATTGTCAAAAATAAGGTAAGACTTACATTTGCAGGGTGTTATACAACACATTACTTTAATTAGGTAGTTTCTCTGACTTTTCATGAACTTATATGCACTAAAAGTTATGATCTATTAACAGGATACGCCGGGTTTCGGCATCCATTAACAAAACATTAACCAAGGATCAGTCTGTCCAAAACTCAGCAGGCATTATTGTTTGCTCGGATATTAAGTACAGGTAAGCCTTCATACGCTGTGGTTTGTACACAGGTGCACTTAGGGATTTTCAGTACATATATATTTGGACACTCAAAATGAGAATTTGATTCATGGGACTAACACTGGAGACTTCAGCCAAAAACTAATGATCTTGGGCTAAATTAATGCAAATTCACAATTTTTATTTCTGGGGCACATTTATTAAGAATGCCTTCACTTAATCTCACGGCTTCCATGTGAAAAGCATGTAAAAATAGAGTACTCATTAAATTGAGTGTGGGAGAATAATGTAGCCATTAATAACGTATATTAATCTACATTTAATGACAATGTTATTATAGGAAGTCCTGAAGAAGTCAAAGGGCACTCCCTAGACGAAACACGTGTTGACAAGCAACAAGTGGGACAAGTGACAAGTGATGTTGATAAGGATTTAATAGCTTGAATTCTTAAATATGGACATTAGTAATGGAAATTTGGAATACGACATTGTGATGATCCTTTGATGGAATTTGGAACATTATGAAAAATTTGTGATGGAATTTGGGAACCAGTAAAAGAAGAATTAAACAAGAATTGTGTATGAACCAATTGGATAAGGACTCTCTACATTTAATTTCAATATTCTATTCTGTTCTGTTGTACTTATTGTAACACTTGTGTTGTTTAGAGATGGTAGCGTGTGCTGCTACAATTTGAATTTGAAAAGATTATTGATATTGTTGATGATTTGTATTATATTTGAGACTTATGGTGGAAATTACTCCAAGCGCAGTCAAAAGGTCCATCGACCCTCTAACGCATCCCCTTATAAACTTAAGATGAGAAACCAAATAAGGTCAGACGCGCTAACAATGATTGCCCATGTAGTATTTTCCCTTTGCATAACCAATACCTGGCACACTTTTAAAATTATCTTAAACATGTCACCATTAAACAAAAACAACGCAAAAAGACAAAATCAGAAAGTGAATTCTGTAAAAGTCTTCTTCTTCCTTGTATTGCAACAAAACAAGGTTGCACCAAATACTTCATGTGCAATCCACATGGAGGTAGCCCTCAAGAGAAATCACATTTACGGGCAGTGAGGCCCTGTCCTTCTTTATATGTCTGTATAAGTCTTCTGTACATTTAAAACTTATATGGCTAGCTCCTCTTATAGGTATTGTAGATGCGTTTCGGCCACACTTTATTTGCAGGCCTTTTCAGGAATTAGGAAGACCGAAGCACCTTAAACCAATATCAGGAGAGTACCGCAGCCCTGCAAAGTGTTACGCATCTCACATAAGTATAACGCATTTATGGCCATTTTCCCACATCACTGCAATGCCTGAGATTGTCACGCAAGTCCTGAAGTGCTTTCCAGTTTCTCACTTTGCTAGGTAAGCTCCGAGTAGTGTTTATCAAGGGCCACAAGGTGGTGCTGGTATTCAATGTCAGATATGGGATTCTCAATATATTACCATATTTATATGGTTCCCTCATCGTCTTCACTTGATTTTGCTTGCAAGAAAGTGTCACTCATAGTCTTTAAAATATCACTCACAATTACATTGAAATTATGAAAATGTCACACATAGCAATATGAAATCTTGGCAGCTATGGTACAGACTACCTCAAATTGGGAATCACTGCCAAATAATGCATAAAATTTGGGAGAGGAAACTCACGCGACCCCTGTGTCACAGACTAAAGTGGACAGGGGTATCACTTCGCACAGAGAATTAGTCCCACTGGAGGGGAATAGGTCCTCACAAAACATGCAGCACCGCACCCCAGGCATACTATACAGACATGCAGCCTGCAGGCCCAAAAGCCCCATCAAACAGGTCCACCTACGGGCTGATTCTGTTTCACCAGCAGTGCTCGGCAGCTCCTGCAATGCTGGCACTCACTCTGCATGAGCAACTGTTCCCTGAGCAAGGACAGCACATGGACCAGTCACAGCTGCCAAGCACCACAGCACTATGCAGTAACCCTCAGAGGCCCGCAGGGATCACTTCATCAAGCCAGCTGCCACCATCCTGCCTCAACCACCTCTGCTTCAGACTTGGCTTCAGAGCAGCAAAAGAGGCTGAAACAAAGTCAGGGTCACACTCATCCGTGCCACAGGACGCCGACGCCCACTTCTGTGTCCACATCAGTCAGACGGATTGCCAGGAAGGAACTCCCTTCCAGGATTCACGAAAGGTGTTGGCCGCCTGGGAGAGTTCACTATATTATGTCTTATTTTGAGAGTGGCTGCCCATGCCTCCCCCAGAAGCTGGAGGAGGTTGATAAAATGGCACTATTCTCTTGCCGGCTGGACTGCTTCAAAGATAGGGTTAAAGGAAATGACAATGTGTGCTTCAATTGTCATGATGAGACAACAGAAGCGATAAATAAGATCAAATGAAAAAAAGTAAGATATTCAGACTAGATCTAGAAGATCGAAATTTAAATTTGTTGAGATTAGGGAGGGAAATAAGAGAGGTATAACATTAATGGAAGTTTTAAAAGATGTCATAAATACAGTGGTTCCTGGAAATGAGGAAGGTTTTCATGGTTTCATAACTTAAACACAACTAAAATGAGGTTTAACAGTTAATAAAACAGATACAGGAGCTGGAAAAAACATATGGCAGCATTTTCTAATCAGCCTTTGGATAGTAGAAAGATCTACTTAGATATTTTAAAGGCTAGGGCTCAGCTACACAGGGTATTTCATGAAGAAGAATGCTCAAACTTGTATATGGAAGGCAAGAGGGAAGCTCTGAATCACATATAAATATATTTTTGCAAAAAGTCCCTCCTAACCAACTTTCTTTTCAGGCAGCCACTTCTTTAGTTTTCCTGTCATTAGATAAAAGTTAATGGAGGCAATATTACATTTGGCCAATTTTAAGGCAGCAGGACAGGAATCTATCTTGGTTAAGTTTTAGAAAATATTTGGAAATGTAATAATTCCTTTCGCTTATTGATGTAATTAACAGCGTATATGATGACAAACTTCATCCTGGGAAAGAACCATGATTTCAATATTTTTAAAGAAAGAGAAATTTGCAGAAGCTTGAGGATCTGTAGCAGGGTTGACGATTCCCTGACTAACTACAGTACCCCAGGGAACGAGGAACAGTCCCCCAGGGGCACCTTTCGATCGTCAGATGTGACGTCATCCCGAAGCGAGAAGAGAAAAGTGAAAACGGAAGAGGGTGAGGTGCATGCGCTCTGGAAGTTGTCAAGGAAGAGGGGACGGCAACGTTGGAGGAAGAGGAGAGCACGAAGGGTGGAAGACGGGACGGAGGCGTCAGCGTCGGAGATGCTACGAAGCAAGTCGACTTCCCGGGAAACCCGGATCACCACTGAAACCAGCCATGTCCCTGGAGGGTCGTGGCTTACACAGGTACGTGCCTGTTTACTAAGCCCCTCGGGGTACGGCTGGTAAAAAGGCCTACTTACAGTATAGCGGGACCGCTACCTTTGTTTTCCATTTCTTTTTTTTTATTGCACATTAATTTTATTGTTTGTTGTCTTCAATCTTGCATAGATGGGTTTCACCCACAGGGACAGGACGCCCTATTGAGCGGTCCGCTATAAAACTTATCGAATTTGACCGTTCAGCAGAACGCTGGTTTTTCCGCTCTATGAACACTAGTACTCTCTCATAAAGAGAGTTTCTAACTTGTCACCTGCACTAACGGTTTGGTGTCGCTGCACTCCTTACCCCATAAAAACATTTAAATAAAAGACAGACCAGTCCACTTAACTTTGGTTTCGGTTTTGTTTTTCATTCCGGCATTCCACGACGGCACAACGCCCCAAGCTGAAACCCCTGTGAAGAAAGAAAAGGAGAAACATTACCAAGTATATAACTATCAAGAAAAAGAAAGAGAAAAGAACAGAATACCTACTAAAAGAAACAAAGAGGAAGAAAAACCCCAGAAGAATAGGGAAGAACCTATAAGAGTTGAAAGTGAACAAAAAGACTAAAAGAAGAAAGTATATAAATAAAAACCCACCTCATAAAAGATTGACAAGCCTAAAGCGTTTTGTTTACATTTCCGGACTAGGGACCCCCTACAATGGTGTCAGAAGTGGGATTTTTGGACTTGTAAATCCCGGAAGAAACACTATGGAAAGAAAACCTACGCTCGAAGAAATGATACAGAGGTTGGCGGAAGGACAGCGTCATCTTCAGGTAGTCTGGGAAGAACAACAAAAGGAGGCCAAAACCGATAGGGAAACCCTCCAGAATGCCCTCAAGAGCCAGGCTACGAGAATAGTCAACGAACAACTAGTTCATGAGACTGCATTACAGAAGTTAACAGACACTATTGCAGCCACTCTGGTCCACCACAATGTACCAAGTTCAGTCCTACAAAAATTTCAGGATGGCGAAGATCTTAACGCGTTCTTCACAAACTTTGAGCGTGTCGCTAAATCTGCCACCTAGCCGGAAGACCGGTGGGGTCAATACATGGCTCCTCTTCAAACCGGAACCTTACAAGCTGCCTACCAGGCTTTAAACCCCAGCGGCACTACTCCGTATCCCGAAATCAAGAAGGAAATTCTGGAAAGAGTCGGACATGCTACAGAGTATTATTGGATTAGGTTCCGCAAAACCAAGTGGACTCCTATGGAGAATCCTTGCGCCCTTTATTTTTGGATCCAAGACCTGGGGTTAAAATGGTTAACACCTAATAACCCAGATAGAGATGACATCATTAAAATCATTCTCTTAGAACAATTCCTAGAAGCATTACCATCGTCTACTCGAAATTGGATTAAGAGGCATCCTAAAATAGACACCCCTACAGCAATAGATCTTGCCTGCGCTTATCACCGAGCTCCTGAGTTCAAGGCAGGAACACAAAAAGGACTCTCCATAGGTCCGTGGGCCACTGTACCCCCACCTAGGCCAAAAGTGATTAAGAATTCTGAGGACTTCTTAAACCCGAAAAGTATCGAGAAAAGTTCGAATCAACTCCCTCAATGCTACATTTGCGCAGAATGGGGTCATATCGCATGCAATTGTCCACATAAAGGAGACCACCCAGAACCCATGAAAATTGGAGTCACACGGGGAACAGTGTTTTATACTGGGGAAAACACCCCACAGTATATGAAAGACATTTGTATCAATGAACAATCCACTCATGTATTAATTGACTCGGGTGTAGCCAATCAGTTATTAGAGCCAGTTTAGTGGATAGCCCGATATTTCCTTTGGACGAATCTGAGTTTATCTGTTGTATTCACAGGGACCTCAAAGAATACCCGTTATTTCCAGTATCAATTGACTGGAATGGTCAGAAGGATACCATTAAGATGGGCGTTATTCCACACCTCGTGGAAGAGGTCATAATAGGAACAGACTATGACAAGTTTCCCGAACTATTAGATAACATCAAAAGTACTGTGAGTACTGTGAGAGAAAAAAACAGATACGAACAATACATTTGGCTCACAATCAGATGGGGGGTGGGCATTTCGGGAGAGAAAAGACCGAAGAATACCTCATATGGCGATTTTACTGGCCAGGGGTCTTCTCAGAGATACGACGGTTTTGACAACAATGTCAACAATGTCAACTGGTAAACCCCGGACCCCAGAAAAAGGCACCTTTGTTTCCATTACCAATCACTGATATACCATTCTCTAGGGTTGGAATGGACTTGGTAGGTCCTCTCATACCGTCTTCACAGGGTTATATTTATATCTTAGTAGATTACGCAACAAGATATCCGGAAGTCTTACAAGTATGACCATGAAAAACATAGCACATGCTATGATAGGCTTCTTCTCTAGAGTCGGTTTTCCCAAAGAGACACTTACCAACCAGGGCACTCCATTCACGTCACGCCTAATGTCCCAGATCTGTCAAATATTAGGGGTAACCCAAATCCGTTCATTTGAGTATCATCCACAAACGGATGGACTCATGGAAAGGTACAACCGCACACTCCAAACCTTGCTAAAGAAAACTATTAATGATTCAGGGAAAGACTGTGACAAGAAACTGCCCCTGTTCCTTTATGCAATAATTACACACATGGAATCCTCTATGGGACATAGTCCATTCGAGTTAGTCTTTGGTCGCCAACTCAGGACTTTACTCGATATTGCCGCAGAGAAATGGGAAGAGGAGGAAAACGAGGACAAAGATCTCCTAGAATATAGTCAACAGCTAAAAGAACAACTACATACAGTGTGGGAGGACGTTAGGATACACCAAGAAAAAGCACAAGAAAGAAAAAAAAAAGACTATGATAAAAACACTGTTCTTAGACAACTTCAACCAGGTGATAAAGTCTTAATCCTCTTACCAAGCTCAGAGAACAAATTATTAGCTAAGTGGCAGGGCCCATTGAAGGTTATGCAAAACGTGGGTCCTGTCACATATAAAATACTATTATCTGAAAATTCAACAAAGACACAGATTTATCACATCAACCTGTTAAAAAAATGGTAAGAGGCGGAAGAAACACCACAATCCTCGAGAAAGGGATTCCTTGTTAACAATATAAAAGGCTTAGATATTAACCTATATCCACAACCCAACGATTTATCTCCACCATTTCCCCCCATAAACACCAGTCTTCTCCCTACCCAACAAAAACAATTGGCAGCATGAATGTACCAACACAGGACCCTCTTTTCGATTATCCCAGGAAAAAAAACCTTAATACAACATCAGATTAGAAACCAAGAGGGCAAGATTGTCCGCCTCCGACCTTATAGAATTCCAGAAGCCAGGAAACGCCTGGTAGAACAAGAAGTCCAGAATATGTTAGATCTAGGAATCATTGAACCTTCAGTTAGCTCTTGGTGCTCCCCAATTGTCTTGGTCCCTAAACCCAACGGGTCGGTCCGATTTTGTATCGACTTTCGGCAAGTCAACAAGATATCACAGTTTGACACATACCCCGTTCCACAAGATGATGAATTATTAGAGAAGTTAAGAAAAGCAAAGTACATGACCACCATGGCTCTTACCAAAGGTTATTGGCAGATTCCCCTATGTCCCTCGGACAAAGAGAAGACAGCATTTTCTACTCCCTCAGGGTTGTACCATTTCTCAGTCCTTCCTTTTGGATTACACGGGCCCCAGCCACATTTCAGAGACTGATGGACAAACTGCTAAGGGTACATAACACTTATGCAGCTGCGTACCTTGATGACATTGTGATCTTTTGCGAATCCTGGGAGAAACACCTACGACAACTAGATAAGGTGTTTCATACCTTAAGAGAAGCAGGTCTCACTGCGAATCCTGAAAAGTGTAGAATAGCAGGTGATAATATCACCTACCTCGGATATCACATAGGAAGCGGTCAAATTAAACCACAATTGAATAAAGTGGAGGCTATTTTACAAGCACCCGTCCCAACGACGAAAAAGGGGATCCGTTCCTTCCTAGGTCTTGTAGGTTATTACAGACGTTTTATTCCCAATTTTTGTATGCTAGCTGCACCATTAACAGACCTACTGAAAAAGGGAAAACCAACACAGATAAAGTAGCTAACTTATGAACAATGGCATAGTCTTGATACCCTCAAACATTACCTTACCACTGAACCCGTATTACACTGTCCCGATTTCGAAAGACAATTTTATTTGCAAACTGATGCCTCCACTATCGGAATAGGTGCCGTCCTGTATCAAAAAGATGAATGTGAAAACAACCATCCTATTGTGTTCATTAGTAGAAAGTTATTACCAAGAGAACAACGATATCTGATTATTGAGAGAGAGTGTCTGGCCATTAAATGGGCGATAGAAACTCTACAATATTATCTTTTGAGGCACTCTTTTATATTACAGACTGATCACGCACCCCTCACTTGGTTGTCATGTCACAAAGATACTAATCCAAGGATCTTAATATGGTTTATGGAATTACAACCATTTGTATTCCAGGTCCAACACATCCCCAGCCACCAGTTAGTCACTGCCGACTATCTATCACAACATCCCATTGTTCAAAGACTCGAACAGCCTTTTTCAACGGGGAGGATGTGTAGCAGGGTTGATGATTCCCTGACTACTTACAGTACCCCAGGGAACGAAGAACAGTCCCCCAGGGGCACCTTTCAATCATCGGATGTGACATCATCCAACGTCAACCCGAAGCAAGAAGAGAAAAGTGAAAACGGAAGAGGGAGAGGCGCACGTGCTCTGGGAGTTGTGAAGGAAGAGAGGAAGGCAACATTGGAGGAAGAGGAGAACACGAAGGGTGGAGGAGCTACCAAAGACAGGACGGAGGCGCCAGGGTCTGAGATGCTATGACGCGAGTTGACTGCCCGGGAAGCCGGGACCGCCACTGAAACCAGCCACATCTCTGGATGGTCGTGGCTTACACAGGTACGTGCCTGTTTACTAAGCCCCTCGCGGTACAGCTGGTAAAAAGGCCTACTTATAGTGGGATCGCTACCTTTGTTTTCTGTTTCATTTTTTTTATTGCACATTCATTTTATTGTTTGTTGCCTTCAATCTCACATAGATGGGTTTCACCCACAGAGAAAGGACGCCCTGTTGAACGGTCCGCTATAAAACTTATCGAATTTGACCATTCAGCAGAATGCTGGTTTTTCCGCTCTACGAACACTAGTACTCTCTCATAAGGAGAGTCCCTAACTTGTCACCTGCACTAACGGGTTGGTGTCCCTGCACTCTTTACCTTATAAAAACATTGAAATAAAAGACAGACCAGTCCACTTACCTTTCGTTTCGGTTTTGTTTTTCATTCGAGCATCCCACAACGGCACAACGCCCCAAGCTGGAACCCCTGTGAAGAAAGAAAAGGAGAAACATTACCAAGTATATAACTATCAAGAAAAAGAAAGAGGAAAGAACAGAATACCTACTAAAAGAAAGAAAGAGGAAGAAAGGGGAAGAACCTATTAGAGTTGAAAGTGAACAAAAAGACTAAAAGAAGAAAGTATATAAGTAAAAACCCACCTCAAAAAAGACTGACAAGCCTAAAGAGTTTTCTTTCCATTCCCGGGCTAGGGACCCCCTACAGGATCATACCAACCGATTTCTCTGATTAATCCAAACACCAAAATATATGTGAAAATATTACCCAAACAATTATCTAACGCTATACAAACATTGGTCTCTAGGAAACAACATGGGTTCATACCAGGACGAGATACCATTACATTTACAAACATGGCAATAACTATGTTTGATATAGCTAATGTTCAAAGTCAATGGATGATCTTAGATACAGCAAAAGCATTTGACTGTGTTTTCTAAGAATACCTGTGGTTAATATTGAGGGAGATGCATTATGGCACTAAATTCATTCTCTCAGAGCAAAACTGTTATTGACATCCTGCAGCTATTTTTAGTATAATGCTGAAATTATCAGCTAACATTACAATAAAAAGGGGCATGTGCCAGGGGTGCCCACTGTCCCCTTTAATGTTTGTCTTATATTTGAAGCCCTATCTAATACTGCTGAAAAAGGAACAACAAATCAGACTGGTGCTACTTAGGTCAGTTGGCTTGAATCTTGCTGCCTACACTGGCAATGTAGCTACACACACCGGAGGAGTCAGTGAGGCAAGTGTAGCTGTTGAAGGGATTGCATTCCAATGCGGTAGGGTGGCGAGTATGCGCTTAACACTAACCGAGAATATTGTTAACCATGAGTACGACAATGCTAAACTGGTACCGATATTAGCGTGAATATTTAATTAGAAACCTTTATTAATTGATTAATTAGAAACCTTTATTAATGAGCTCAACCACACTTATGAAGCAATGGTATAAATTACACATTACAATAGGCGGGGGGCATTACTTGGTGAAAATGAATATACTACCAGCGTTTTATGCTTGTTCCTCGCCACACCTATTTATACACCACCGTCCGTTATCAGATGCCTGGAGGGTCTTATCTGCTACTATTTGTGGCTATAAAAAAGATACAACGAGCAACTAGAGTCCTTAAAAACCACAAAAACAAGAAGAGTTGGCTTTACCAGCCTCCTGGATATATTACTGGGCACCAAAGATAGCAGAAGGGCAAAAGATCTGGAGCCAAAGTCGGAGCAAAATTGTAATAATAATGGTGGATGTTTATATACATTCATGTTTAGAGTAATCCACTATGTTTTAAATGTATCTAGAGCAAAGAAATTCGTTTTACCAAGAAAAAGACAAAGAGTAGATGCCAAAAAATGGGCAAAAGTATGGAGCAGAATGGATAGATAAATGTTTATATATATAATAATAATGTCCACATTTTTATTTCTGATTTTCTAAAACTGAAAATGCAATCATGGGAGTGCCAACTGTATAGATTTTAAATGTGCTTATCCTCGTAATCTATGTTTTTATGGTATGACTTATATTTTCTATTTTTAAATTTGTTTCTTTTGATGTAATATCATTTGTCTCTAAATATATATATAGGCATAGTGACGTAATGCGTTGGCCGTCCTTCTTTATCGCACTGATGGTGTTGTAATTACAATACATGCAATTAAAAACATTGAAAACTTCTGGTGTCTTCGGTGCCATGTGTTCCTGTCGGTGGTTTGCAGGACAGATTGTGTTCTATATAAATATATATATATATATATATATATATATATATATATATATATATATATACACAAACACACATATATATCATAACATCACCGCAAAATCACATAAATTCCACAAAAGCCTGCACTCATGGGCTTGCTCTCCAAAAGGTTTATTGGGTTATTTAACAGGCAAAGCTTTTCTACCTTACGTTCTTTGTCGGCCCATAAAATAGCATGCACCATCACCCATAGAAAAAAGTGTAACGCAATAAACAAAGAAAAAATATTAAACATAGAAAATAGAACATAGGAAAAATCTTCACATGCAACATTCTTGAAATAAATACTAATTATTTTTTCATCATAATTTCCACCAGCCCTGTGGATAATTCAAGTTCCATAAAAGTGCAAAACTTCCAAGGGACACATACAAATTTGTCACTTAACATATGGTTACACATAAAATCTATGATGGCCAGTGGCCTCAAGTGGTCACATATGTACTTTTATGCTCAAAATCAAAAGTACCATCCGGACTAAGATCCAAATAAGTCTACTAAATGCAAGATTAAATGCCAAGTGGCCAACCAGAATCACAACCCGAAGAATACTCTAGAAGAAATGGAGCAGGTTAAACCAAAAATGCGAATAACATTTCGTAGTACAAAAGCAGGATGACATAATGTCTAATGTTTGAAAAAGACGTCACAGGATAACAAATCTAGACAGGGAACTATAAAGGGAACAGTGATTTCCCAATCCAAACCAATTTAAATGGAGGATTTAGCTAAGGTGAACATCAAGTACTTCTTCCAGATTGAGGCCACCTGGAGATTTCCTATTGAGACGGATGTTACACCCTGATTCTAGTGTCCTGAGTCTCTTATCCCTGTCCCCACCTCTGGAATTTTGGGTTACCCTGTCAATGCCAAAGAAGGACAGAAGGACAAAGAGTCAAGGTTCTCTTGCTGAAAAAGATTCCAATGTCTGGCAACAGGATAATTCGGATCACCATTCTTAAAGGCCCTCAAATGTTCCAAAATTCGTTTTCTAACCAGAAAATTGGGCTGCCTACATATTGTAGTCCACATGGGCAGGCCAGCACATAAACACATAAGTCCCTGTTACATGTAATAAACTTGCCGATTTTCACTGTTCGTCACATAGGTAATCTGTAGGTCTTTCGGTTTTGCTACCCTTACTGGCCTTACACTTCCCACATTTAACAAAACCTTGTTATTAAGGTAGCCAGCCTTCTTTTTTCTGTGTGCTCATATAACTGCGTACCAAAATATCCTTGATTGATCTGGACTTCCTGTATGTTATCAATGGATGTGATGATACTTTCTTACCTATTGTGGGATCTGCTTTGACTATGTACCAGAGTCTATTCAACATCTATTTTACTTGATTGGATTCACTATTGTAAGTTGTGATCAATATGACCTGGCTCGTATTGTCTTTATGTTGCTTGATCTATAAGCCATCCCTAGGTAGTTTACTGACTTTCTAACAAGCAGGTTTCAGTAGTTCTATGGGTTAACCTCCTTGTCTAAATCTAGTGTCTATCCACGCTTCTTCCTTTTTGTAAAGGGGAAGGGTGCTGCAGTTACATCTAGCCCTAATCAACTCCCCAACTTTCTGCTGGTGACTGCTATGCGTGTGCAGAATGCTATTTCCAGCAGTTACTGGACTGTTTTACCATTTACTCCTTCAACGTGAACCTCAAGAAATTCCATTTGAGTGTGGTGTCTCTTGTGAGTAAGTCTCAAATATAAGTCATTTCTATTGATGTATGTTAGGAATTCTTCTAACTTCGGTCTCAGCCTATCATATATTATAAACAAATCGTCTACGTAAGGGGTCCAAAACAGTATATTTTTAGTCCAGCTCTCATTCTCAACTGCCCACACCTTCTACTGTACCCTCTAACCCATAACGATTCAAGCATAGCTCGGGCAAAAACACCTCCCCATCACTGTCCCTATGAGTTGCCTATACCAAATATCTTTGAAGAGAAAGAAATTGTTTTCTAGGCAAAGGCGTAAGGTGAGCATTACAATAAATGCACCTGAAAACTTCTGGAGCCTGCGGTGCCTTGTGTTACTGTCGGTGGACTGCACAATAGATTTTATATATATATATACACTGAAAAAAACAAAGGTTACAGGGACGTTATAGTTAGGTTCGGAATTTACTCGTACAAAACCAAAGAAATGCAGAAGTTATAGTTATAGTTAGAGTTCTTTCAAGTAGCCATAACTCACGCCCTAAGGTAACTATAAATCGTGCCTTCGCCATGCACAGCTATCTCATCAATAAGTTTATTGCAAATGATGCATTGAGAGTATGAAAGATGGCAGAAAATATGTCATCAATGATATAATATGTAGAGTAACTAGTTGTGCATGGGGAAGGCGCGATTTATAGTTACCTTAGACCTGCGGCCCTGGGGCCAACCCCCTGTAAGGACTCAACCTTTCACCGTGCACTGCCTTCCCTCACGCGCAGTAGGGGTTCCCCGCAAGGGCTGGCCTACAGCTAGTCCCTACGACCAATCCCCCTAATTACCCAACCCAATGTTGTGCATGGCCTGTGGCACTTGTATGGCAGAAGTTATCTGCGGCCTCTGTGGGTGTGAAAATAGGTGTATCTCGGGGTAAGAGTGGATGTCAGAGCGTCTGTGTGGGTGTGAGGGTGCGTACATCAGTGTTTTAGTGGCTGCGTCAGTATGTGCGCGGGTCTGTGAGGGGGTGCATTAGGGTGTCAGTGGGTGTGTGACGGTCTGAGTGGGTGTGTGAGTGAGTGCATAACTGTCTGAGTAGGTCCATAACTGGGTGCATGAGTGTCTCAGTGGGTGTGTGAGTAGGAGAATTGATTGAAAGAGAGAGAGAAAGTGAGAGGGAGAGAGAGATAGAGTTTTTTACGTGTTGATGTCTAATATAGTTAGAATAAGTTGTTTCCAATTTAAAATAAAAAAATGTATTTGTTTTAAAAAAAATATATATTTTTTTTTATTTAGAAAAACAAAACAAATAGAAATGAGTCCAGCTGGACTGGACCCCAGTAGCTCAGTGCGAAGGTCTGCGACCTTTTCTTTTTTTCTAGCCCTTTATGAGCTTTCATGCAGCCAAGCCACAGCAAACAGCTGTGTCCTGGGGTGGGCCCTCCCGGAACATAACAGGAACCGGCCCTGGAGGGTGGCAGTCCCCAGGGCCATCAGTGGCTCCATGAGGGTGCAGTGCTGCCCCCCCAATGAGGATAGACCCGGCGGTGATGGTCCCCAGGGCTTCGGGGTCCCAAAGGTACACACTTTCTGTTTTTTTACACTTTGCCCCAGGGGGCAGCAGGCCCCTCGCATGTATTTAATAAGAAGCCCTGGGGGTGGTGGTCCCCGGGGTGCAGGAGGGCCGCGGGCCCCCTCGCATATATTTATTAAGAAGCCATGGGGAGGTGGCAGTCCCAGGGCTGCGGGGGCCGCAGGTTCCCCCCCATATTTTAAAGGAAACTCTGGCCCCTTTTATCTAATTTTTACCTTTTTTCTGGGACTCAAGCCGCGTCCCAAGATGGCTGTCAACACTTCCTGGTTTGAAGTGTTGGCATCCAAATCAGAGCTGTGCATTTCACTGCACTAGCTTGTCTTTATTCACAAATAATTCACAGCTAGAGATATAAAAATATGAATTTCCCTAAATTTCTCAAAAATTACTGAACAGATTTACTCCAAATAAACAAAAGCGTGATCTGTGTACCGACAGCTAGCTTTCTGACAATTTGATGTAATTCCGTCCAGTGGTTTGGCCTGTAGTCGTGTCTAAAGAATCCTATGGGAATTAACATGGGAAATGCAATGTTTTTGGAGCCCCCTTTTTCTCAGCCATTGCTTGACGGATCACCCTGAAACTGTACATGCACAACAAAAATCACTGCAACTCTTTTTGGGAACATTTCGTAAAGATTCGTGCCAAAGATCTAAGCAAGTCAAATAATGCTTTTCCTATGGAAACATGGTATTAATTATAAATACCTACTGGCGACCACAAGCAGGTTTTATATATATATATATATATATATATATATATATATATATATATATATATGATACATCCCAAAGCAGATGAAAAACGTTCACACAGGATTCCATGGAACAGTGCAGACGTTTTAATTCATCATGACGCGTTTCAGCCTTCACAGCAGCCTTGCTGTCATAGGGGTAATAGACTCACCTCAGAGTATATGCAAAAACGACCAACAAAGTCTGTGAAAACCTGAAAATACTACAAATAACAAGTCGACATCTTGGAATGGAATCGGAAAGGCACAAAGTGTACAAAAAATATATACATAAAGCTCTTACACCCTAATCAAAAGATAGGAGAGCAAGTAATGAGAACAGCATTTCATACCAATTGACTTAACGCCAAGTAAAACTGGGAGAAAATTAGGAGCACTAGCCAGCCTAAAGTGATAACGATTAAAGTACATAATTAGTGGTGTGTAATGTTGTTCACTTGCACTGAGCTGCCAAGAAGCATAAAACATGACTTTACAAAAGAAAATGCATAAACATGTAGCTGGCCGTATTCCTGAGAAAATGTAAAATCATACTCTGCGGTTGACATAAAAAAGCATACGTCAAAACCAAACTTTGCGGGTAAATGCCTTATCACAAGGGTGTAAATGCTGAATAAAACACAATAATAGCAGGAAGGGGGAGCAAAAGAGCAGGATACAGTTCCAGACTGAGTGGGCCAAGGCTATGCAAACACTTCTAGTCATGCAAAGCGTAAATATAACATGAAAACTCTGTATTCTTGAGAAAGTGCAAAATCATACTCTGACTTTAACATAAAAGAGCATGACTCAAAACCGAAATTTATGAGACATTAGCCTTTGAAAAATACAGATGTATAGGGATGCGGATCCTCCACGGAACAGGATCCAAACTCGGATCCAAGGAAAAAGCAAGGCCCTGGTTGGCTGGCTGCACCTAACAGAAAAGTTGTAGACACCAATTTGTTTGTCATATCAGCTGGGGAGTGGGAAAAGAAGAGTGCAAAACAGATAAGTGGTCAGGATACAGGTATTCTCACCCCCATAGGGCACATCCTTTAGGGAACCCGTCATTGGCCACAAATTGCCCTTTTTTGGTCGGATTCGTGGATCCACACATAGAACCGGTGATCCATTTTTAAAAAAAGCACCCACTGCATCCAACCTCATGCTGCACACGGCCCAAGGCCATGCGCAATGTGGGTTTGGGTGCATGCAGGAGGGTTGACCACTGAGCCTGGATATGGGTCAGGCCCAGCGGCCAAACCACGCCGAGCACGGCCAAAGGTAACTTGCGGCCTAAGGTAACTATGACTCGCACCCCAGCCATGCACAGTTTTTTCTTTAATAATTTGAGTTCTAATGTTTAATTGATATTTTTATATTGACGTTATAAAAGTTGTCATGAGTGCTATATCTGGGGTAATTAGCAGTGCATGGCTGTAAGGAAATGCCTCCTTGGCATGGTTGCCCCCTGACTTTTTGCCTTTGCTGATGCTATGTTTACAATTGAAAGTGTGCTGAGGCCTGCTAACCAGGCCCCAGCACCAGTGTTCTTTCCCTAACCTGTGCTTTTGTATCCACAATTGGCAGACCCTGGCATCCAGATAAGTCCCTTGTAACTGGTACTTCTAGTACCAAGGGCCCTGATGCCAAGGAAGGTCTCTAAGGGCTGCAGCATGTCTTATGCCACCCTGGAGACCTCTCACTCAGCACAGACACACTGCTTGCCAGCTTGTGTGTGCTAGTGAGGACAAACCGAGTAAGTCGACATGGCACTCCCCTCAGGGTGCCATGCCAGCCTCTCACTGCCTATGCAGTATAGGTAAGACACCCCTCTAGCAGGCCTTACAGCCCTAAGGCAGGGTGCACTATACCATAGGTGAGGGTACCAGTGCATGAGCATGGTACCCCTACAGTGTCTAAACAAAACCTTAGACATTGTAAGTGCAGGGTAGCCATAAGAGTATATGGTCTGGGAGTTTGTCAAACACGAACTCCGCAGCACCATAATGGCTACACTGAAAACTGGGAAGTTTGGTATCAAACTTCTCAGCACAATAAATGCACACTAATGCCAGTGTGCATTTTATTGTAAAATACACCACAGAGGGCACCTTAGAGGTGCCCCCTGAAACTTAACCGACTATCTGTGTAGGCTGACTAGTTTTAGCAGCCTGCCACAAACCGAGACATGTTGCTGGCCCCATGGGGAGAGTGCCTTTGTCACTCTGAGGCCAGTAACAAAGCCTGCACTGGGTGGAGATGCTAACACCTCTCCCAGGCAGGAATTGTCACACCTGGCGGTGAGCCTCAAAGGCTCACCTCCTTTGTGCCAACCCAGCAGGACACTCCAGCTAGTGGAGTTGCCCGCCCCCTCCGGCCAGGCCCCACTTTTGGCGGCAAGGCCGGAGAAAATAATGAGAAAAACAAGGAGGAGTCACTGGCCAGTCAGGACAGCCCCTAAGGTGTCCTGAGCTGAGGTGACTCTGACTTTTAGAAATCCTCCATCTTGCAGATGGAGGATTCCCCCAATAGGGTTAGGATTGTGACCCCCTCCCCTTGGGAGGAGGCACAAAGAGGGTGTACCCACCCTCAGGGCTAGTAGCCATTGGCTACTAACCCCCCAGACCTAAACACGCCCTTAAATTTAGTATTTAAGGGCTACCCTGAACCCTAGAAAATTAGATTCCTGCAACTACAAGAAGAAGGACTGCCCAGCTGAAAACCCCTGCAGCGGAAGACCAGAAGACGACAACTGCCTTGGCTCCAGAAACTCACCGGCCTGTCTCCTGCCTTCCAAAGATCCTGCTCCAGCGACGCCTTCCAAAGGGACCAGCGACCTCGACTTCCTCTGAGGACTGCCCCTGCTTCGAAAAGACAAGAAACTCCCGAGGACAGCGGACCTGCTCCAAGAAAAGCTGCAACTTTGTTTCCAGCAGCTTTAAAAAAAACCTGCAAGCTCCCCGCAAGAAGCGTGAGACTTGCCACACTGCACCCGGCGACCCCGACTCGGCTGGTGGCGATCCAACACCTCAGGAGGGACCCCAGGACTACTCTGATACTGTGAGTACCAAAACCTGTCCCCCCTGAGCCCCCACAGCGCCGCCTGCAGAGGGAATCCCGAGGCTTCCCCTGACCGCGACTCTTTGAACCTAAAGTCCTGACGCCTGGGAGAGACCCTGCACCCGCAGCCCCCAGGACCTGAAGGACCGGACATTCACTGGAGAAGTGACCCCCAGGAGTCCCTCTCCCTTGCCCAAGTGGAGGTTTCCCCGAGGAATCCCCCCCTTGCCTGCCTGCAGCGCTGAAGAGATCCCGAGATCTCTCATAGACTAACATTGCGAACCCGACGCTTGTTTCTACACTGCACCCGGCCGCCCCCGCGCCGCTGAGGGTGAAATTTCTGTGTGGGCTTGTGTCCCCCCCGGTGCCCTACAAAACCCCCCTGGTCTGCCCTCCGAAGACGCGGGTACTTACCTGCAAGCAGACCGGAACCGGGGCACCCCCTTCTCTCCATTCTATCCTATGCGTTTTGGGCACCACTTTGAACTCTGCACCTGACCGGCCCTGAGCTGCTGGTGTGGTGACTTTGGGGTTGCTCTGAACCCCCAACGGTGGGCTACCTTGGACCAAGAACTAAGCCCTGTAAGTGTCTTACTTACCTGGTTAACCTAACAAATACTTACCTCCCCTAGGAACTGTGAAAATTGCACTAAGTGTCCACTTTTAAAACAGCTATTCGTCAATAACTTGAAAAGTATACATGCAATTTTGATGATTTGAAGTTCCTAAAGTACTTACCTGCAATACCTTTCGAATGAGATATTACATGTAGAATTTGAACCTGTGGTTCTTAAAATAAACTAAGAAAAGATATTTTTCTATATAAAAACCTATTGGCTGGATTTGTCTCTGAGTGTGTGTACCTCATTTATTGTCTTGTGTATGTACAACAAATGCTTAACACTACTCCTTGGATAAGCCTACTGCTCGACCACACTACCACAAAATAGAGCATTAGTATTATCTATTTTTACCACTATTTTACCTCTAAGGGGAACCCTTGGACTCTGTGCATGCTATTCCTTACTTTGAAATAGCACATACAGAGCCAACTTCCTACATTGGTGGATCAGCGGTGGGGTACAAGACTTTGCATTTGCTGGACTACTCAGCCAATACCTGATCACACGACAAATTCCAAAATTGTCATTAGAAATTGATTTTTGCAATTTGAAAAGTTTTCTAAATTCTTAAAAGACCTGCTAGGGCCTTGTGTTAGATCCTGTTTAGCATTTCTTTTAGAGTTTAAAAGTTTGTAAAAGTTTGAATTAGATTCTAGAACCAGTTGTAGATTCTTAAAAAGTATTCCAACTTTTAGAAGCAAAATGTCTAGCACAGATGTGACTGTGGTGGAACTCGACACCACACCTTACCTCCATCTTAAGATGAGGGAGCTAAGGTCACTCTGTAAAATAAAGAAAATAACAATGGGCCCCAAACCTACCAAAATACAGCTCCAGGAGCTTTTGGCAGAGTTTGAAAAGGCCAACCCCTCTGAGGGTGGCAACTCAGAGGAAGAGGATAGTGACTTGGAGGACAATTCCCCCCTACCAGTCCTATCTAGGGAGAACAGGGTCCCTCAAACCCTGACTCCAAAAATAATAGTCAGAGATGCTGGTTCCCTCACAGGAGAGACCAACACCTCTGAAATCACTGAGGATAGCCCCAGTGAAGAGGACATCCAGTTAGCCAGGATGGCCAAAAGATTGGCTTTGGAAAGACAGATCCTAGCCATAGAGAGGGAAAGACAAGAGATGGGCCTAGGACCCATCAATGGTGGCAGCAATATAAATAGGGTCAGAGATTCTCCTGACATGTTGAAAATCCCTAAAGGGATTGTAACTAAGTATGAAGATGGTGATGACATCACCAAATGGTTCACAGCTTTTGAGAGGGCTTGTGTAACCAGAAAAGTGAACAGATCTCACTGGGGTGCTCTCCTTTGGGAAATGTTCACAGGAAAGTGTAGGGATAGACTCCTCACACTCTCTGGACAAGATGCAGAATCTTATGACCTCATGAAGGGTACCCTGATTGAGGGCTTTGGATTCTCCACTGAGGAGTACAGGATTAGGTTCAGGGGGGCTCAAAAATCCTCGAGCCAGACCTGGGTTGACTTTGTTGACTACTCAGTGAAAACACTAGATGGTTGGATTCAAGGCAGTGGTGTAAGTAATTATGATGGGCTGTACAATTTATTTGTGAAAGAACACCTGTTAAGTAATTGTTTCAATGATAAACTGCATCAGCATCTGGTAGACCTAGGACCAATTTCTCCCCAAGAATTGGGAAAGAAGGCGGACCATTGGGTCAAGACAAGGGTGTCCAAGACTTCAACAGGGGGTGACCAAAAGAAAGGGGTCACAAAGACTCCCCAGGGGAAGGGTGATGAGACAACCAAAACTAAAAATAGTAAAGAGTCTTCTACAGGCCCCCAAAAACCTGCACAGGAGGGTGGGCCCAGAGCCTCTTCACAAAACAATGGGTACAAGGGTAAAAACTTTGATCCCAAAAAGGCCTGGTGTCATAACTGTAAACAGCATGGACACCAAACTGGAGACAAGGCCTGTCCCAAGAAAGGTTCCACTCCAAACTCCCATCCAGGTAACACTGGTATGGCTAGTCTCCAAGTGGGATCAACAGTGTGCCCAGAGCAAATCAGGGTCCACACTGAAGCTACTCTAGTTTCTGAGGGTGGGGTGGATTTAGCCACACTAGCTGTCTGGCCGCCTAACATGCAAAAATACAGACAGCAACTCTTGATTAATGGGACTAGAATAGAGGGCCTGAGGGATACAGGTGCCAGTGTCACCATGGTGACAGAGAAACTGGTTTCCCCTGGCCAATACCTGACTGGAAAAACTTACACAGTCACCAACGCTGACAATCAGAGAAAAGTACATCCCATGGCAATGGTTACTTTAGAATGGGGAGGGGTCAATGGCCTGAAACAGGTGGTGGTCTCCTCAAATATCCCAGTGGACTGTCTGCTTGGAAATGACCTGGAGTCCTCAGCATGGGCTGAGGTAGAACTAAAAACCCATGCAGCAATGCTGGGTATCCCTGAACTGGTGTGTGTGAAAACAAGAGCACAGTGCAAGGCACAGGGTGAACAAGTAGAGCTGGAGTCTGGAAGAATGGCCCAGCCTACCAAGAGAACAGGAAAGTCAGTTGGGAAACCAACTGCAACACAGCAAAAGAAAGGGAACCTCTCTTCTCAGGAAGAAGTTCTGCCCTCTGAGGGAACTGAGCCTTTGGAGCTTGAACCTTACCAGGTTGAGCTCTTAGGCCCAGGGGGACCCTCAAGGGAGGAGCTGTGTAAGGGACAAGAAACCTGTCCCTCTCTTGAAGGCCTTAGGCAGCAAGCTGCTGAAGAGTCCAAAGGCAAGAAAAATGGAACGCATAGGGTCTATTGGGAAGATGGACTCCTGTACACTGAGGCCAGAGACCCCAAACCTGGTGCCACTAGGAGAGTGGTAGTGCCTCAGCTGTTCAGGAAGTTCATCCTAACATTGGCCCATGACATTCCCCTTGCTGGACATTTGGGACAAACCAAGACGTGGGAGAGGTTAGTCAACCACTTCTACTGGCCCAATATGTCCAACATGGTTAAGGAGTTTTGCCTCTCCTGCCCCACCTGTCAAGCCAGTGGTAAGACAGGTGGGCATCCAAAGGCCCCCCTCATTCCACTTCCAGTGGTGGGGGTTCCCTTTGAAAGAGTGGGTGTGGACATAGTTGGTCCACTGGAACCTCCCACAGCCTCAGGAAATATGTATATCCTGGTAGTAGTGGATCATGCTACCAGGTATCCTGAAGCTATTCCCCTTAGGTCGACTACTGCCCCTGCCGTAGCCAAGGCCCTCATTGGTATCTTTACCAGAGTGGGTTTCCCTAAGGAGGTGGTGTCTGACAGAGGTACCAACTTCATGTCAGCATACCTAAAGCACATGTGGAATGAGTGTGGAGTGACTTATAAATTCACTACACCATACCATCCACAAACTAATGGCTTGGTTGAGAGATTCAACAAGACATTAAAAGGCATGATCATGGGGCTCCCAGAAAAGCTCAAAAGGAGATGGGATGTCCTCTTGCCATGTCTGCTTTTCGCTTACAGAGAGGTGCCACAGAAGGGAGTAGGATTCTCACCCTTTGAACTTCTGTTTGGTCATCCTGTAAGGGGACCACTTGCCCTTGTTAAAGAAGGCTGGGAGAGACCTCTCCATGAGCCTAAACAGGACATAGTGGACTATGTACTTGGCCTTCGCTCCAGAATGGCCGAGTACATGGAAAAGGCAACCAAAAACCTTGAGGCCAGCCAACAGCTCCAGAAGTTTTGGTATGACCAAAAGGCTGCACTGGTTGAGTTCCAACCAGGGCAGAAAGTCTGGGTTCTGGAGCCTGTGGCTCCCAGGGCACTCCAGGACAAATGGAGTGGCCCTTACCCAGTTCTAGAGAGGAAGAGTCAGGTCACCTACTTGGTGGACCTGGGCACAAGCAGGAGCCCCAAGAGGGTGATCCATGTAAACCGCCTTAAACTCTTCCACGACAGGGCTGATGTCAATCTGTTGATGGTAACAGATGAGGATCAGGAGGCAGAGAGTGAACCTCTCCCTGATCTTCTGTCATCAGACCCAAAAGATGGTACAGTAGATGGAGTGATCTACTCAGACACCCTCTCTGGCCAACAGCAAGCTGATTGTAGGAGAGTCCTACAACAGTTTCCTGAACTCTTCTCCTTAACCCCTGGTCAGACACACCTGTGTACCCATGATGTGGACACAGGAGACAGCATGCCTGTCAAGAACAAAATCTTTAGACAGTCTGACCATGTTAAGGAAAGCATCAAGGTGGAAGTCCACAAGATGCTGGAATTGGGAGTAATTGAGCGCTCTGACAGCCCCTGGGCTAGCCCAGTGGTCTTAGTCCCCAAACCTCACACCAAAGATGGAAAGAAAGAGATGAGGTTTTGTGTGGACTACAGAGGGCTCAATTCTGTCACCAAGACAGATGCCCATCCAATTCCAAGAGCTGATGAGCTCATTGATAAATTAGGTGCTGCCAAATTTCTAAGTACCTTTGACTTGACAGCAGGGTACTGGCAAATAAAGATGGCACCTGGAGCAAAAGAAAAGACAGCATTCTCCACACCTGATGGGCATTATCAGTTTACTGTTATGCCCTTTGGTTTAAAGAATGCCCCTGCCACCTTCCAAAGGTTGGTGAATCAAGTCCTTGCTGGCTTGGAGTCCTTTAGCACAGCTTATCTTGATGATATTGCTGTCTTTAGCTCCACCTGGCAGGATCACCTGGTCCACCTGAGGAAGGTTTTGAAGGCTCTGCAATCTGCAGGCCTCTCTATCAAGGCATCCAAATGCCAGATAGGGCAGGGAACTGTGGT
This sequence comes from Pleurodeles waltl, assembly GCF_031143425.1. Lineage (NCBI taxonomy): Eukaryota > Metazoa > Chordata > Amphibia > Caudata > Salamandridae > Pleurodeles > Pleurodeles waltl. The sequence continues at coordinate 830,067,003 of NC_090444.1, forward strand.
TTACTTGGGACACCTTGTAGGTGGAGGCCAAGTTCAGCCACTCCAACCCAAGATCCAGACTATTCTGGACTGGGTAGCTCCAAAAACCCAGACTCAAGTCAGGGCATTCCTTGGCTTGACTGGGTATTACAGGAGGTTTGTGAAGGGATATGGATCCATTGTGACAGCCCTCACTGAACTCACCTCCAAGAAAATGCCCAAGAAAGTGAACTGGACTGTGGAATGCCAACAGGCCTTTGACACCCTGAAACAGGCAATGTGCTCAGCACCAGTTCTCAAAGCTCCAGATTATTCTAAGCAGTTCATTGTGCAGACTGATGCCTCTGAACATGGGATAGGGGCAGTTTTGTCCCAAACAAATGATGATGGCCTTGACCAGCCTGTTGCTTTCATTAGCAGGAGGTTACTCCCCAGGGAGCAGCGTTGGAGTGCCATTGAGAGGGAGGCCTTTGCTGTGGTTTGGTCCCTGAAGAAGCTGAGACCATACCTCTTTGGGACTCACTTCCTAGTTCAAACTGACCACAGACCTCTCAAATGGCTGATGCAAATGAAAGGTGAAAATCCTAAACTGTTGAGGTGGTCCATCTCCCTACAGGGAATGGACTTTATAGTGGAACACAGACCTGGGACTGCCCATGCCAATGCAGATGGCCTTTCCAGGTTCTTCCACTTAGAAAATGAAGACTCTCTTGGGAAAGGTTAGTCTCATCCTCTTTCGTTTGGGGGGGGGTTGTGTAAGGAAATGCCTCCTTGGCATGGTTGCCCCCTGACTTTTTGCCTTTGCTGATGCTATGTTTACAATTGAAAGTGTGCTGAGGCCTGCTAACCAGGCCCCAGCACCAGTGTTCTTTCCCTAACCTGTGCTTTTGTATCCACAATTGGCAGACCCTGGCATCCAGATAAGTCCCTTGTAACTGGTACTTCTAGTACCAAGGGCCCTGATGCCAAGGAAGGTCTCTAAGGGCTGCAGCATGTCTTATGCCACCCTGGAGACCTCTCACTCAGCACAGACACACTGCTTGCCAGCTTGTGTGTGCTAGTGAGGACAAACCGAGTAAGTCGACATGGCACTCCCCTCAGGGTGCCATGCCAGCCTCTCACTGCCTATGCAGTATAGGTAAGACACCCCTCTAGCAGGCCTTACAGCCCTAAGGCAGGGTGCACTATACCATAGGTGAGGGTACCAGTGCATGAGCATGGTACCCCTACAGTGTCTAAACAAAACCTTAGACATTGTAACTGCAGGGTAGCCATAAGAGTATATGGTCTGGGAGTTTGTCAAACACGAACTCCGCAGCACCATAATGGCTACACTGAAAACTGGGAAGTTTGGTATCAAACTTCTCAGCACAATAAATGCACACTAATGCCAGTGTGCATTTTATTGTAAAATACACCACAGAGGGCACCTTAGAGGTGCCCCCTGAAACTTAACCGACTATCTGTGTAGGCTGACTAGTTTTAGCAGCCTGCCACAAACCGAGACATGTTGCTGGCCCCATGGGGAGAGTGCCTTTGTCACTCTGAGGCCAGTAACAAAGCCTGCACTGGGTGGAGATGCTAACACCTCTCCCAGGCAGGAATTGTCACACCTGGCGGTGAGCCTCAAAGGCTCACCTCCTTTGTGCCAACCCAGCAGGACACTCCAGCTAGTGGAGTTGCCCGCCCCCTCCGGCCAGGCCCCACTTTTGGCGGCAAGGCCGGAGAAAATAATGAGAAAAACAAGGAGGAGTCACTGGCCAGTCAGGACAGCCCCTAAGGTGTCCTGAGCTGAGGTGACTCTGACTTTTAGAAATCCTCCATCTTGCAGATGGAGGATTCCCCCAATAGGGTTAGGATTGTGACCCCCTCCCCTTGGGAGGAGGCACAAAGAGGGTGTACCCACCCTCAGGGCTAGTAGCCATTGGCTACTAACCCCCCAGACCTAAACACGCCCTTAAATTTAGTATTTAAGGGCTACCCTGAACCCTAGAAAATTAGATTCCTGCAACTACAAGAAGAAGGACTGCCCAGCTGAAAACCCCTGCAGCGGAAGACCAGAAGACGACAACTGCCTTGGCTCCAGAAACTCACCGGCCTGTCTCCTGCCTTCCAAAGATCCTGCTCCAGCGACGCCTTCCAAAGGGACCAGCGACCTCGACTTCCTCTGAGGACTGCCCCTGCTTCGAAAAGACAAGAAACTCCCGAGGACAGCGGACCTGCTCCAAGAAAAGCTGCAACTTTGTTTCCAGCAGCTTTAAAAAAACCCTGCAAGCTCCCCGCAAGAAGCGTGAGACTTGCCACACTGCACCCGGCGACCCCGACTCGGCTGGTGGCGATCCAACACCTCAGGAGGGACCCCAGGACTACTCTGATACTGTGAGTACCAAAACCTGTCCCCCCTGAGCCCCCACAGCGCCGCCTGCAGAGGGAATCCCGAGGCTTCCCCTGACCGCGACTCTTTGAACCTAAAGTCCCGACGCCTGGGAGAGACCCTGCACCCGCAGCCCCCAGGACCTGAAGGACCGGACATTCACTGGAGAAGTGACCCCCAGGAGTCCCTCTCCCTTGCCCAAGTGGAGGTTTCCCCGAGGAATCCCCCCCTTGCCTGCCTGCAGCGCTGAAGAGATCCCGAGATCTCTCATAGACTAACATTGCGAACCCGACGCTTGTTTCTACACTGCACCCGGCCGCCCCCGCGCCGCTGAGGGTGAAATTTCTGTGTGGGCTTGTGTCCCCCCCGGTGCCCTACAAAACCCCCCTGGTCTGCCCTCCGAAGACGCGGGTACTTACCTGCAAGCAGACCGGAACCGGGGCACCCCCTTCTCTCCATTCTATCCTATGCGTTTTGGGCACCACTTTGAACTCTGCACCTGACCGGCCCTGAGCTGCTGGTGTGGTGACTTTGGGGTTGCTCTGAACCCCCAACGGTGGGCTACCTTGGACCAAGAACTAAGCCCTGTAAGTGTCTTACTTACCTGGTTAACCTAACAAATACTTACCTCCCCTAGGAACTGTGAAAATTGCACTAAGTGTCCACTTTTAAAACAGCTATTCGTCAATAACTTGAAAAGTATACATGCAATTTTGATGATTTGAAGTTCCTAAAGTACTTACCTGCAATACCTTTCGAATGAGATATTACATGTAGAATTTGAACCTGTGGTTCTTAAAATAAACTAAGAAAAGATATTTTTCTATATAAAAACCTATTGGCTGGATTTGTCTCTGAGTGTGTGTACCTCATTTATTGTCTTGTGTATGTACAACAAATGCTTAACACTACTCCTTGGATAAGCCTACTGCTCGACCACACTACCACAAAATAGAGCATTAGTATTATCTATTTTTACCACTATTTTACCTCTAAGGGGAACCCTTGGACTCTGTGCATGCTATTCCTTACTTTGAAATAGCACATACAGAGCCAACTTCCTACAATGGCTATGGGGTAATTAGCAGTGCATGGCCTTCAGCCGGCATTAAAAATGACACCAAAAATGATGCAATTAAATGTTTTAGATTTTAATGTGCCATTTTGTGGGGCTCCTTGCGCCGGAATACCCCTTTTGCATACATTATGTATGGCACATGCATAATGTGGCACAAAGGGTTTGCAAAGTGACGCAATGCATGCATTGTGCCACCTTGTCGATATGGCACAGCTACAATTACGCTAATGTGGAGTTAGATGGCGCAAGGCCCTCCTTAAATCTGGACCTTGGTTTTTTGTGTGAATTTCCAAGTTTAAAAAAAAAATCTGTTTACTAACCATATCATCCCTGTAACCTTTGGTTTTATCAGTGAATTTCGATGTTTTTTTTAACTTCAAGTAATTTTCCTCACTATACGTTACTACAAACCCCTATAGCCATCCAACCTGTGCCATGCATGACCAGTCCCTGCGGCCAGTTCCTGAGGCCAACCCCACTAACCATCTAATCACATGCTGCCCACAGCCTTTGGCCGTGCACAGTGGGAGTTGGCAGCAGGGGTTGTCTTTGGGTGTAAGAATAAGTGTGAGAGGGTGTCTCTGCGTGCGAGAGTGACTATGAGAGCTGGGTGTGAGAGTTGGTTTGGGAGTGTCTGATTGCGCTCCAATAGCTGAAAGATGCATTCACCTCCACAAGGATTATTTTTCAATATGGAATAGTGGAGTAAACACACTTGCCTTGCCTTCGCCAAGCCAAAGAGTAAGGATAATTTGTTATTTCCTGAAGTGGAGCTCCAACTGGGGCACCTGCTACATTTATATTTGGAAGTGATTCCTGTTGAGGATTCATTTCTGTGAAATGAGCATCATGGCCAGAAGAGAAGCTCACCTGCTTGTTTATTCAGCAAGAATCCATAGTTTACACACATTTTTTTATCGAACTGGAGCACTTTCTACTGGTTAGTTAGTACGTGCTGCCTCATTGGGTTAATGGCCAGTGCAGGGATTTTGGCCCCTGGGAACCCTTTCCCCAGGGCCCACTACAATCCAATAGTGGGCACACTGCCCTCCTCCTCCTCCAGCTGATTTCAGCTCCAGGGACCCCATCCCCAGCCAGCACCCCACCTCCTGTGGGAGCCGGCATTGCTGTCACATATAGGGAACTACTAAACATGGAGCTCCCAGTTTGTGGGAGCAATAATTTCCTCTGTTTTCTTCCCCGCATGTCTGCAGGCAGGGAACCAGAGGAAACCCCTACTCCCAGCAAGCGAGAGCTGTTTGACAGCTCTGGCTTTCTGTGAGCAGACTTGTGTTTGCTCTGACTTGGTGGGAGCTGTCAAAGCTCCTGCCAAATCAGAGCTAACAGCTATGCCCCTGGGGTGGGCACTCTGGGACATAGCAGGATCCGGCCCTGGGAGGTGGCGGTCCCCAGGACCATTATTGGCTTTTCCCCAGGCAGGTGGTGGCCCCAGGGCTGAGATTCGGCAACTGACCCACTTCAATATTTTAGTCCCGAAGGTTGTGGAGGGGGTGTCGCACTGGCCCCCTTAATTTAAATAAATAGCCCCAACAATTGATTGTTTAACTCCGGGGAGGTGGCTGTCCTTGGGGCTATGGGGGGGGGTTGGTGCGGCACACCCACATACTAATAAATATAAGCCCCGGGTAGGTGGCAGTCCTGGGGTATAAATAAACCCAGGAGGCAGTGCTTCCTGCAACCCCTCCTTTATTTTTTAATTGCCCCCGCGACATGGTCTACCACTAGAGACAGCGCTTGTTTTTTTCGTTTTTTTTTCTCGCAGATTTGTAACCCTGTCGCAAATTTGCTGCAATTTTTTTTAAAGTGCTTTTTTGCCCTGGGAGGTCCCTCTGGGACCCCAGCACCAGAGCTAAGGGGTCAGGGTGTCCCTACCCTGGCCCCTTTTCTTATTTTTAAACTTTTTTCTGGGACTCAGCTGAAGCTATTTCCCAGAATGATTGCCAACATTTCCTTGTTGAAGTGTTGGCAGCCAATTAGATCTTAGCACGATATCGGAAGGGGTTGTGGAGCCTTCACATCCCTACATGTACAAATTTTAATTTTCGTTAATATCTGAAAACCTACTGAACGAATTTAAACAAATGCCAATAGGTTTTGCCTGTGTGAAATCTATTGTCTTTGTCAATGATTTTTATGTGTCACACAACAGTTTAGGGGCTGTGCAACATGTCTTAAAGTAAAAAAAAATGCTATCATGCAACCAATGCTGGCAAGGGAGTTGGACACTGCTATAGAAACATGCATTCTTGAAGAGGGCATGTCCAAAAGTTTAAACTAGCATTGGCATAGCCAATAGGCCTCGCCTTTGGGACCTTATAAGTATATAGCCACGCAGTACATTGCATTGGCAGAAGGAACATACTATATCGGACAATGGGCAACTACTGGTGACCTCTGCAGTGTACCTGTTTGCTCCTGAGATGTGCAGGTACTCTCCCATAAATGTTTTACAGCAGTACTAAGAAGTGCCAGTACTCTTCCTTTCAAAATAAAGAAGTGTAGATATCCAGTACCAGACAGGATGTCCCTTTTCAAACAGTTCCTGTTTCTGACCCACAAATTTCATCTTTGCAGTTTCAAATGTTAAGAGATGTGTTAAACAACACGCAATGGGCCCATCTGGATCTAGTTTCAGCTGATAACATGACATAAATTGCATCAAAATATTGGATGAGGCTTTCCGGTAGAATTGCCAAAAGACATTGTGAGACTGGAAGCCAGGGTTCTGCTTTCTGCTTCACCAAAGCAAAGCATACTTTAGGTAAGGCGTCATTAATGTTTTGTATTTTCTTGGGCCCCTCCCTTGGGTGAGCAGCACAGCCACCTCTAAATCCTTCTTCCATTAGTGATTGGGATGAAACGGTGTCAGAGGACTGAGAATGTGATGCAGCAACAAATCGTGAAGCGACAGAAGAGAAAGGGAGATAGGAAAGAGAGACAGCTGTAGTTGAGGAGGTACAGAGAGAAGGGGACAGAGACACATTGAAAAAGTGGCAAAAAGAGCAGAAGATGGGCACAGACAGGAAAACATGGGTACAGAGACATAAAAGAAGGGTACAGAGAGATTGGGATGTGCATAGAGTAAGAAAGAGCAAGAAAGCGATGGTCTAAGAGAGAGAGTTCATGATAAGTGAGAGGAAGACACAGAGAGAGGGAGATAACATGGAAGTAGAGAGAGAGACCGACATAAAGGGGGAGAAAAGATAAGTGGAGAGGGAGGGAGTGAGTGAGAGAGAGATAAAGGGGGAGAAAAAAGGTGTGGGTGGAGGGAGAGAGAGACTGACAAAAAGGAGGAGAAAATATAGGTGTGGAGGGTGAGAGGGGGAGAGAGACAGATGGAGGAGAGGAGGAAAGAGGTAGTGCTAGTTCTAGAAGGGTGGCATTTAGTCCTTCAATTTATTTTGGTTTCTCTAAAAACAGTCTTGGGTAATGGGTCTTGTGAGTCCTTAAATAACAATCTTAGCGGCTGAGGGCTACTGATTGATCCTGTTCAGGCAAAGAGACAAGATCCCTTGCCCAAGATGCTTCTATCACAGGGGCTGGTGGTGACAAGGACCCCAGGGCCAGCATTTGAGGGATGATGCATGCCCACTTTCTATTGTACCTTCTGGACTGTACACTGTGACCCAGCACTTCTTATGAAAAGCAGAAAGTGAACTTCTAATGTAAATATCAACGCCTAATAAATTATGGAGCACTTTGCATAGCATTCAGACCATTTCAAAGCACCCTGTGGTTTTTGCAAGCAAACATGGATGGCTGGAAATCTGTTTCTGCCAGGACACACTGCACTTGTGTAATTGAGGTTTGACAGAAATAAAGCTTCACCAGCACTAATATTGTGAAGTCAAACCATATAAGGATGGTCTGTCTAATGTGGCATTAAGGAGATTCCTGAGCCATCCAAGAATGGCACATATGACACTGGCATGCGATATGAGCCACAAAAGTAGGGATCACAACAACATTTTATTTAACAGCAGATGTGAGCCATACAATAATTATTATGAAATTCTGGCTGTGCGTGGAGTCCTCTCCTTCACCCCCATCCTCCTCCTCCACCTGCCCCTTTGCTTTATTAGTTAAAGGGGGGGTAGAAGGATTAGTGCTCAGGGAAACCAGGAAGGCCATTGTCAGAGAGGAATTGATGAGCATCTCAACAATAGAAAAAACAAGCATCTGAAGGTCTGGGATGCATAGTGGAAGGGGCAGATACCTGTCGCATTAGGGTAGTGAAGGCACAGGTTTCTAGTACATTACATTGAGTTTGGGCAGAATCCCATAGTCTCACCACACAATGGTGCAGTGTATTTATACGTGCACACTGTGTATATCGAATATCTTTGTACGTGACTCAAGTACCTCTCCATCCACTTTTGACAAACTCACCACTTCCCATCCTGGGCAGAGTGGTGAGAAGCAGAAGAGCCACCGGCCTCACCAAGAATTACCAAGAGAACTTCCCAGACTGTCCCCACCCACAACATGCACCAGACAAACAACCATAGGGTAGATGATGTGGCGTAACAACCCCAGCTGCTGACTTTGGAGCTGGGGAACATGGTTCAAGTATCAGTGCCAACTCAGAATCCTGTGAGTCTGGGCAAATAACCCCTTGCTGCCAAAAATGAATGTGTCCTTGTGTAATGTAATTGGTGCTCATGTAAAGCGCTCTAATACCTGGGTGTTGAGTTTATGCCATATAAAACTGCAAAATAAATAAAGCTCTCCAATACCTTTGTATTGTGTTGATCAAACAGTACATAAAAATTGCAAAAAAGAAAGAAAAAAGAACCATCAGACATCGCAAAGAAACAGCAAGATGTCCAAAAACAAGGAAGAGGAAGAAACAAATACCACCGTGAGCACGAGACGGTGGGGCAAAAGAAAAAAGTAGTGCGCCCACTCTAAGGTATATAGCCCATCATGCAATAATCCATGTAATAGGGCCAGTCTCCAAGGTGGTAAAAAAACAGCCTCAAGGCAGGACGAACGTAAAGTATTTACCTAAGAAACCAAAAGAATTTGGAATGTAAGGCCAAGGAACAAATTAAAGTGATGGGCATATGATGGGCATGGGGAAAGCCCACAGAAGTAGATTACATGTCGAGAGACAGAGCAGCCGCGCTGCCTAGGCTCGACCTAAAAAAGGTACATGGAACAAGACTGTGGCCAGTGGAAAGACACTGGCTACTGACAGGTGTTAGAAATGGGGTTTTTGGTTGGCAGTTAGGTTGCCCTCTGTCCAAGCAAGAACCCTCACTCTAGTCAGGGTAAGTCACACACAATCCAAAATCAGCCTGTGCTCACCCTCCGGTAGCTTGGCACGAGCAGTCAGGCTTAACTTAGAAGGCAATGTGTAAAGCATTTGTGCAATAAATCATACAACACCATAGCATAACACCACAAAAATACACCACACAGTATTTTGAAAAATATATAATATTTATCTGGGTATCTTCAGGTCAAAACGATCAAAGATGCAATATGAATTTGTAAAGATATCACTGAAAAGTGATATAAAGTGTCTTAAGTCTTTAAAAAGTAAACAGAGTCTCTTTCAAACACAAAGTACCTGGTTTCTGGTGGAAAATCCCCTCAGAGGGCCACAAAGGAAGAGGTGCGTGGAAAAAGGGTGTGTGCGTCGATTTCTCCCCAGCACACACGGACTTGCGTCGTTATTTTCCACGCGGGGAAGTCGGGCGTCGTTTTCCGGCGCGCGGACAGTCTCTTTCTGTGGGTCGCGGGGATTACCAGATGTCCCGGGTCTGGGCGTGGATTTTCCTGCTTGTTTTCCGGCTGCGCGTCGTTCTGCGGGGCTGCGCGTCGAAGTTTCGATCTCACGGCAGGCGTCGTGTCGATTTCTCCTGCGGAGTCGGGCGGCGTTGTCCTTGCGAGGCCGTGCGTCAAAGTTTTGATCTCACGGCAGGCGTCGCGTCGATTTCTCCTGCGGAGTCGGGCGGCGTTGTCCTTGCGAGCCCGTGCGTCAAAGTTTTGATCGCACGGCAGGCGTCGCGTCGATTTCTCCTGCGGAGTCGGGCGGCATTGTCCTTGCGAGGCCGTGCGTCAAAGTTTTGATCTCACGGCAGGCGTTGCGTCGATTTCTCCCGGGAAGTCGGGCGGCGTTGTCCTTGCGAGGCCGTGCGTCAAAGTTTCGGTCGGCCCTAAGGCGTCGCGTCGATCAGCGTCGGTGTGCGGCGTTTTTCTTGCCGCGGAACAAGCTGTGCGTCGAAATTTTCGGCGCAAGGAGCGTCCAAGTAAAAGAGAGAAGTCTTTTTGGTCCTGAGACTTCAGGGAACAGGAGGCAAGCTCTATCCAAGCCCTTGGAGAGCACTTTCACAGCCAGACAAGAGTTCAGCAAGGCAGCAGGACAACAGCAAGGCAGTAGTCCTTTGTAGAAAGCAGACAGGTGAGTCCTTTGAGCAGCCAGGCAGTTCTTCTTGGCAGGATGTAGTTTCTGGTTCAGGGTTCTTCTCCAGCAAGTGTCTGATGAGGTAGGGCAGAGGCCCTGTTTTATACTAAGTTGTGCCTTTGAAGTGGGGGTGGCTTCAAAGAGTCTCTAAGAAATGCACCAAGTTCCCTTTCAGCTCAATCCTGTCTGCCAGAGTCCCAGTAGGGGGTGTGGCAGTCCTTTGTGTGAGGGCAGGCCCTCCACCCTCCCAGCCCAGGAAGACCCATTCAAAATGCAGATGTATGCAAGTGAGGCTGAGTACCCTGTGTTTGGGGTGTGTCTGAGTGAATGCACAAGGAGCTGTCAACTAAACCTAGCCAGACGTGGATTGAAGGGCACAACAAGATTTTAGTGCAAAGAAATGCTCACTTTCTAAAAGTGGCATTTCTAGAATAGTAATATTAAATCCGACTTCACCAGTCAGCAGGACTTCGTATTACCATTCTGGCCATACTAAATATGACCTTCCTGCTCCTTTCAGATCAGCAGCTGCCACTTCAACAGTGTATGAGGGCAGCCCCAATGTTAGCCTATGAAAGGAGCAGGCCTCACAGTAGTGTAAAAACGAATTTAGGAGTTTCACACTACCAGGACATATAACTACACAGGTACATGTCCTGCCTTTTACCTACACCGCACCCTGCTCTAGGGGTTACCTAGGGCACACATTAGGGATGACTTATATGTAGTAAAGGGGAGTTCTAGGCTTGGCAAGTACTTTTAAATGCCAAGTCGAAGTGGCAGTGAAACTGCACACACAGGCCTTGCAAAGGCAGGCCTGAGACAGGGTTAAGGGGCTACTGAGGTGGGTGGCACAACCAGTGCTGCAGGCCCACTAGTAGCATTTAATCTACCTGCCCTAGGCACATGTAGTGCACTCTACCAGGGACTTACAAGTAAATTAAATAGTCAATCATGGATAAACCAATCAGTAGTACAATTTACCCAGAGAGCATATGCACTTTAGCACTGGTTAGCAGTGGTAAAGTGCCCAGAGGTCAAAAGCCAACAACAACAGGTCAGAAAAAATAGGAGGAAGGAGGCAAAAAGTTTGGGGATGTCCCCGTCAAAAAGCCAGGTCCAACATGACCCCCTACCAGCCTAAAGCCAGGGGAGAACAATCACTATCCTGATGTACTTCCCTGTTTGAGGCGACAGAACAAGGACCCAGGCCCACAACAGCAGGGGCATGCTCCAGTTCTTCGCCTTCCTGACTCCAATTGGATCACTCTGTCCATACTCTCAGGGCCCACTAAGCCAACCCATGGGGAACATTTCTCCTTACCTGCGGATCCCATCTGTGCAGCACCTAACCTTACTTTGCTCACAGATGTATCCCAGGAGCAGGATAGTACCACCATGACCAACACAGTGGTGTTGCCCACTCTACCCCTGGGGTGTGACACTTGTCCCCTCCCCAGGGATAACTCTGTCCACCCGGACAGCAAGCCACAGTGATTACTGACAGCGGCCAGGGATGAGAGCCAGGCCCCAGGCCTCTCAAAGCTCTCCAACCACTGTGGCTGTGGAGAGTGGGGGGCGGTAGCCCCAGGTGCTGGGCACCCTTTAACCACTCTCCCTTCCACCAGGTCAGGGATGACAGCCTGAACCTGGTCCTCCCCTCTGGGGCTTTGTACCCTCCCTCCTGGAGCGGTACCCCCAGAGTCCAACATGGTCAGGGTGCTTACAGAAGTCACCCTGTACCATTCCTCCACCAGTGCAGGGCTGTTAACCTGCAACTGGCCCTCCAACCTGGGGCCTGTACCTTCAGGTTGGACTAGGGCCCGGGGTGAGGCTTCCCTCCCCCTGCCCTCCCTTCTGGGGTCCAGCCCCCTCCAACTAGGAGTGGCCTCCTCAGAAGACAACATGGTAGGGGCACTGTTATCAGTAGCCCCTCCCTCCAGGTCCGGGGGGACACCCTGAACCTGGTCTTCCAGCCCAGGGTCTGTACCCTCAGACTGGATCACTGCCTGGCAAACCAGGACTTCCTGGGAGGCACACCTACCCCCCACCAGGTCAGAGTTTAACCTCTGCACCTGACCATTCAACTCAGAGTCACCACCCTGAAGTTGAACAATTGCCTGGCACGCCAGGACTTCCTGGAGGGCACACTGACCCTCCACCAGGTCAGAGTTTAACCTCTGAACTTGGCCATTCAACTCAGAGTCACCACCCTGAAGTTGAACAATTGCCTGGCACACCAGGACTTCCTGGAGGGCACACTGACCCTCCACCAGGTCAGAGTTTAACCTCTGCACTGGGCCATTCAACTCAGAGTCACCACCCTGAAGTTGAACAATTGCCTGGCGCACCAGGACTTTCTGGGAGGCACACCTACCTCCCACCAGGTCAGAGTTTAACCTCTGAGCCTGGTTCCCCAACCCAGGGTCACCACCCTGAGGTTGGGCCATTGCCTGGCACGCCAGGACTTTCTGGGGGGCACACCTACCCCCCACCAGGTCAGAGTTTAACCTCTGAACCTGGTCATCCAACCCAGAGTCAACACCCTGAGGTTGGACAATTGCCTGGCACAGCAGGGCTTCTTGGGAGGCACACCTACCTCCCACCAGTTCAGAGTTTAACCTCTGAACCTGGGTATCCAACCCAGAGTCACCACCCTGAGGTTGAACAATTGCCTGGCATGCCAGGACTTTCTGGGGGGCACACCTACCCCCCACCAGGTCAGAGTTTAACCTCTGAACCCGGTTATCCAACCCAGAGTCAGCACTCTGAGGTTGAACAATTGCCTGGCACGCCAGGACTTTCTGGGGGGCACACCTACCCCCCACCAGGTCAGAGTTTAACCTCTGAACCCGGTTATCCAACCCAGAGTCAGCACTCTGAGGTTGGACCACTGCCTAGTACACCAGGACTTCCTGGGGGGCACGCCTACCCCCCAACAGGTCAGAGCTTATTCCCTGAACCTGGTTAGCCAACCCAGAGTCACCACCCTGAGGTTGAACCATTGCCTGGCAGGCCAGGACTTCCAGGGAGGCACACCTACCTCCCACCAGGTCAGAGTTTAACCTCTGAGCCTGGTTCCCCAACCCAGGGTCACCACCCTGAGGTTGGGCAATTGCCTGGCACGCCAGGACTTTCTGGGGGGCACACCTACCCCCCGCCAGGTCAGAGTTTAACCTCTGAACCTGGTCATCCAACCCAGAGTCAACACCCTGAGGTTGGACAATTGCCTGGCACAGCAGGACTTCTTGGGAGGCACATCTACCTCCCACCAGGTCAGAGTTTAACCTCTGAACCTGGGTATCCAACCCAGAGTCACCACCCTGAGGTTGAATCTTTGCCTGGCATGCCAGGACTTCCTGGGGGGCACTCTCACCCCCCACAAGGGACACACCGTCCCCAAGGGCCACACAAGAGTCTGGTTGGCGCAGGTCTCCCGACCTCTGCCCATCCGGCAGAGTCTGGGTTTCCCCCAAACCAGAAACGGTTTCACCTGGGTCATTCCTGGGGGGCTCTGCTCTCAGAGCTGTCCCCTGACTCTCAAGGTCCTCCACTGGGGTCTGCAACCCCCTCTCAACCCTATGTCTGGACTTCTGCACCCCCTCACTATGAGGGGTACTGCCAGACACCAGAACTGTTGGGATGCTGGCTACAGTCACCCCCCCAAGTTCTTCTGACACTGCGGGGCTTCCCTCAAAAGGTGGCCCTACGGTACAGGCTAGGCTTCCCTCCTGGTGTTCCCTCATGGAACCCTCTAGGACCTGGGACCTACCTGGGACACTACAATCCTTTCCCACCACACTCGGTTGGGAACCACCTAGACCACTCCCTTCAGGAGCACCCCCAAATGCCTCTTCAGACTCTCTGGTACTCACCCAGAAGTCTGCCTCCATTGTAAGCTCCCTGGGGTCAGAGAACTCACACTCCACCTGGTGTTGGCGTAGCTCTGGAAAATAAGGACCAGACATATGCTCTCCAGCAATTACATCACTCTGCCCTTCACATGTATTAACCACAGTACCCTTCACCCAACCACCCAGTAACTCAACCTTGGAAAAGCACTCTACTTCGCCCTCCTGAGACTGGTGAGACAGTATCTGTCTGTCCCTGACACTCAACCCAAACTCTTCTGGGATGTCTCTACACTCTATATCCAGGACGTCCACCAGGGGGGAACCCTTTTCTCTGTCACTCTCTGCTAGAGTCAGTAAAGTGTCCCTCCCCCCAGTAGGAATATGACTCCCTGTGCCAGTTCCCCAATCCTTCTCAGGGACCCTGTGCATAACGGGAACTACCTCATACCCTTGAACCGCCTGGGGTGTGTCAACTCCCTTCTTCAAGTTGGGCACCACATCTCTGGGCTTGTGCCCTTCTTCAGCAGTACTGGATGCAAGATTTTTGCTGCCACCATCTGAACTGGACTCAGCCCTTCCGGCCTCCAGTTTCAGCTCTTTACAGCTCAGCTCTTGAGCTGCAATCTTTTCTTCTTCCAGGGCTAAGAGACTTGCTGCCTCAGCCCTTTCCAGCTGCTCATCTAGCTCTTCTAGACACCGCTCTAGAGCTAGGAGCCATTCATCTCCCACTGGTTCTCTTTCCTCATCTTAGTAGTCTTCCTCCTCATGTGAGCAGTCTTCCTCCTCATGTGAGTAGTCCTCCTCCTCATCTGAGGGGTACTTAGTCATTTGGTTTCTTGCTGCCTCTCTCTCTGCCCATCTTTCCTCCCCCCAGACTATGTAGTGATGGAGCATCTCCGCCTTAGTAGATCTCCTTGCTACAGGAAGGCCCCATTTTCTGCAAAGCTTCCTTAGGTCAGCCTTAGTGAGGTGGTCCGTACGAACAAAGAATGAGTAGGTACACAATCCCATTTTGATAAGATCTTATCAGCAAAAACAAAATCCAAAGTCCAAAATATCAATAGTATATCCAGGAGGACATCAGAGAACCAAGAGCCAAAAAAGATGAAAAATCAAGTTGACCTTCAACTGTGGGTAGGTAGTGAAATACTTAGCTACTGTATGTCACTGCACAAACACAAGTCCTATCCTCACCGCTGATCACCAATGTTAGAAATGGGGTTTTTGGTTGGCAGTTAGGTTGCCCTCTGTCCAAGCAAGAACCCTCACTCTAGTCAGGGTAAGTCACACACAATCCAAAATCAGCCTGTGCTCACCCTCCGGTAGCTTGGCACGAGCAGTCAGGCTTAACTTAGAAGGCAATGTGTAAAGCATTTGTGCAATAAATCATACAACACCATAGCATAACACCACAAAAATACACCACACAGTATTTTGAAAAATATATAATATTTATCTGGGTATCTTCAGGTCAAAACGATCAAAGATGCAATATGAATTTGTAAAGATATCACTGAAAAGTGATATAAAGTGTCTTAAGTCTTTAGAAAGTAAACAGAGTCTCTTTCAAACACAAAGTACCTGGTTTCTGGTGGACAATCCCCTCAGAGGGCCACAAAGGAAGAGGTGCGTGGAAAAAGGGTGTGTGCGTCGATTTCTCCCCAGCACACACGGACTTGCGTCGTTATTTTCCACGCGGGGAAGTCGGGCGTCGTTTTCCGGCGCGCGGACAGTCTCTTTCTGTGGGTCGCGGGGATTACCAGATGTCCCGGGTCTGTGCGTGGATTTTCCTGCTTGTTTTCCGGCTGCGCGTCGTTCTGCGGGGCTGCTCGTCGAAGTTTCGATCTCACGGCAGGCGTCGCGTCGATTTCTCCTGCGGAGTCGGGCGGCGTTGTCCTTGCGAGGCCGTGCGTCAAAGTTTTGATCTCACGGCAGGCGTCGCGTCGATTTCTCCTGCGGAGTCGGGCGGCGTTGTCCTTGCGAGGCCGTGCGTCAAAGTTTTGATCGCACGGCAGGCGTCGCGCGTGCGTCGCGTCGATTTCTCCTGCGGAGTCGGGCGGCGTTGTCCTTGCGAGGCCGTGCGTCAAAGTTTTGATCTCACGGCAGGCGTCGCGTCGAATTCTCCCAGGAAGTCGGGCGGCGTTGTCCTTGCGAGGCCGTGCGTCAAAGTTTCGGTCGTCCCGAAGGCGTCGCGTCGATCAGCGTCGGTGTGCGGCGTTTTTCTTGCCGCGGAACAAGCTGTGCGTCGAAATTTTCGGCGCACGGAGCGTCCAAGTAAAAGAGAGAAGTCTTTTTGGTCCTGAGACTTCAGGGAACAGGAGGCAAGCTCTATCCAAGCCCTTGGAGAGCACTTTCACAGCCAGACAAGAGTTCAGCAAGGCAGCAGGGCAACAGCAAGGCAGCAGTCCTTTGTAGAAAGCAGACAGGTGAGTCCTTTGAGCAGCCAGGCAGTTCTTCTTGGCAGGATGTAGTATCTGGTTCAGGGTTCTTCTCCAGCAAGTGTCTGATGAGGTAGGGCAGAGGCCCTGTTTTATACTAAGTTGTGCCTTTGAAGTGGGGGTGACTTCAAAGAGTCTCTAAGAAATGCACCAAGTTCCCTTTCAGCTCAATCCTGTCTGCCAGAGTCCCAGTAGGGGGTGTGGCAGTCCTTTGTGTGAGGGCAGGCCCTCCACCCTCCCAGCCCAGGAAGACCCATTCAAAATGCAGATGTATGCAAGTGAGGCTGAGTACCCTGTGTTTGGGGTGTGTCTGAGTGAATGCACAAGGAGCTGTCAACTAAACCTAGCCAGACGTGGATTGAAGGGCACAACAAGATTTTAGTGCAAAGAAATGCTCACTTTCTAAAAGTGGCATTTCTAGAATAGTAATATTAAATCCGACTTCACCAGTCAGCAGGACTTTGTATTACCATTCTGGCCATACTAAATATGACCTTCCTGCTCCTTTCAGATCAGCAGCTGCCACTTCAACAGTGTATGAGGGCAGCCCCAATGTTAGCCTATGAAAGGAGCAGGCCTCACAGTAGTGTAAAAACGAATTTAGGAGTTTCACACTACCAGGACATATAACTACACCGGTACATGTCCTGCCTTTTACCTACACCGCACCCTGCTCTAGGGGTTACCTAGGGCACACATTAGGGATGACTTATATGTAGTAAAGGGGAGTTCTAGGCTTGGCAAGTACTTTTAAATGCCAAGTCGAAGTGGCAGTGAAACTGCACACACAGGCCTTGCAATGGCAGGCCTGAGACAGGGTTAAGGGGCTACTGAGGTGGGTGGCACAACCAGTGCTGCAGGCCCACTAGTAGCATTTCATCTACCTGCCCTAGGCACATGTAGTGCACTCTACCAGGGACTTACAAGTAAATTAAATAGTCAATCATGGATAAACCAATCAGTAGTACAATTTACCCAGAGAGCATATGCACTTTAGCACTGGTTAGCAGTGGTAAAGTGCCCAGAGGTCAAAAGCCAACAACAACAGGTCAGAAAAAATAGGAGGAAGGAGGCAAAAAGTTTGGGGATGTCCCCGTCAAAAAGCCAGGTCCAACAACAGGAAACTGTACTTGGTCACCAAATGTAATGATTCCAGTAGCCCTGCCTATTGCATAGTAACAAAGTTTATGGCCTTGCCTCACTCTAACAAGGATATATTGTGAGAAAAGGCCTCTTTGGCATGGTTAGCCCCCACTTTTTGCCTGGTATTTGATGTGGTCTCAAAGTTGTTAGTGCCCAGGGCCCCTTCTAACCAGGTTCCCTGCCCAGATGTCTTTCCCAAAACTGCTGTGATGCATTGGCACAATTGGCAACACCTTTAGCTGCTACTATAACTCCCTAGTAAATGATACTTATGTACCCAGGGCATTGGGTACTAAGAGTAGGCCCCTGAGCGCAGCATTAAAGATTGTGCCACCATCATGGACCATGAATCCAGATGCACCCAGCATTGCCATTGAAGGCTGAGTGTCCTGGTGCTATCCTAGAATGCAAACTCGACATGGCACAGAGCCTGTGTGCCCTGCCCACTACACATTGAATGCAGTATAGGTAAGCCACACCTCTGGCAGGCCTTCCACCCCTAAGGCCATGTGTACTAAACTGTATGTGTGGGCATAGATGCATGAGCAATATGCCATTACTGTGTCCTTGTCAAACCTGGGACATGGTAAGTGAACAGAGCAGCCATTTTAAGAGCATGTGCTGGACACTGGAGAGCACGAGTTTCACAGCTACATGATGGCTACTCTGAATCCTCAGTTGTGTGGTATCAAGCAACTCAGAATGACAAATCCAATCTGGTACCAGTGTTGGATTTATTTCAAAATGTACCCAGGGGCCACCTTTGAGGTGACTCCTGCAAAGCTAACTAACACTGGCATGGTTGTGGCCAGTCACAACCAGCCTGCCACCACCAGACAGATTCTGGAAACCTGGGGTGAAAGTTCAAGCTCTCTGGGTCCCAGAACAAAGCCCTTCCTGGGTGGAGGCGTCACCCTCCCTCCTAAGAAATGTGCACTGCACTGCTAACAAGCTTCAAGCGGCTTCCCACCTTTGAAACCAGACCCCCAGGCCTGCTGCTAGCAGCAGATGGTCACACCCATCGCAAGTACCCACTTGGCAGGAGCAATGGTGGGAAAACACACAAAGGACAGGAGGAGTGGTCAGCCCCAGCCTACACCATCCCTAAGGTTTTGCATGTGAGGTGACCCCTCCATTTCATTTTTCTCCATTGTGCATGGTGGGAAAATAGCCAATCAGGAAAAGAGAAGTGCCCTTTGCCCACAGGAAGTGGTCACTTAGTGGGATTAGCTATCCTAAGGTAGATGGCCCATTGGTCACTACTAGGTACTCCCCCAAATGCCCACTAAATACAGTATTTAGTGGGCACTCCTAGACCAGAGATTCAGATTCCAAGGACACAAGAAGACCACCAACAAATAAGACCCAAGGCTCGAGACATGAAGTCCTAGTGCATCAAGAAAAGGGTGACAAACACTGCCTGCTGCACCCAGCACTCGACAATTGCCATTGAGGGCTTCAGACAGACTCTAAGAACCCCCAGAAGACCTCCACTCTTCTAGGAATCTCAGAAGATCTCCCTACAGAGTGAAGGCATCACTCTTTTGCATCAAAGACCCAAAAGCCAGTGAAGTCCAGTTCACTGGCCAGCTACTGACCAAGGAGCCGGATGCTACAGCCAGACCCAATTTCACGCAGTAGACCCAGATGATAAACCCTGCAAGTGTGGCAAGTTTGGTGGCACTGTGACCTCCAGTGGCTGAAACATGCAATAGCCAGGGGTACTGGACCCCCAAAGTGGGACACCAAGAAGGACAGTCTACCCCGGACTGAAAAAGGACCAAGTGGAAGGCCCAGTCAAGGGACTTCAGAAAACACCAAGACCTCTCACCAGAGTGACCTTGCTGACCTGCAAAGTGACCAACCTCCTGCTTCCAAGGGCACTTTTGCGCACAGCCCTTGGCTCACCGATTTGCTTTGCACCCGGCTGCCCTGTGCCTTTCACCAAAGATCCAGCTATATTCTAAGGGTCCAGTGGAGTGAGGTAGAGTGGAGTGTTGCACAGAGGAGTAGCGTAGAGAGGAGTGGCGAAGAGTGGAGTGGTGTTGAGTGCATTGACGTAGAGAGGAATGTGTAGAGTGGTGATCTATACAGTGGAGTGGGTTACAGTGGAGTGAGGCACAGTATAGTAGCATACAGTCTAATAGTGTAGAGTGGAGTGGCGTGCAGAAGAGTGACAAAGAATAGAATAGCATAAAGTGAAGTTCAACAAGGTGGAGCAGCATACAGTGAAGTAGTGTACAGTGGAAAGTTGTAGAGTGGAATAGCATTTAGTGTATTGGTGTGGAGTGGAGTGCCATACAGTGGAATACTGTAGAGTAGAGTGGCGTAGAGTGGAGAGGCATACAGTGGAATAGCATACAGTCGAGCAGAGTAGAATGAAGTGCAGCACAGTGGAGTGGTGTAGACTGCAGTGTCAAAAAGTGGATCGGGCCACAATCCTCTGGTTGTTCCAGTCGATGGGGCCAGGTTGGCTGTAATCTGCTCAGAAAGTGTAGCAGTCCGGCTGCATCCTCAGTGAGAGCAGTGCTTGAATTCTCTTCGAGGGCCACTTCCCTCAATTACATAAATTCCATAAATTTACAAATAGCCTCCAGCCACAAACTACCCTAATGGGCTTGAGTCAGCCTCCGGTCACAAACTACCCTAATGGGCTTGAGTCAGAACCACAAGGATCTCTATATCGATGATTGATTTATTATGAAAAGCAGATGAATGGATATTTGTTTTATATATCCTGATTAAGTTGAATGAATACACTGCTGATTATAATTTAATGTGTGAATAGTATCACAGGCATTACCTTGAAGAATATATGTAAAATGATGGCTCTGGTCAAAATAGTGAGGAAGATGATGCCCACTTGGGAAGTATTTGCATTGTATTGTATTCATGTATGAATTTTACATCATAATAACTGGTTTACCTGAACAAGCTGATGAGATAGATACATCACTTTTGCATATTTTATTATGAATTTTGTATATGTTTTTTGTAAATTTAGATAGATTTTTTAGATTGTGAATGTCTTGCCCCTCCAAATCTTATCTATGTGAGGCCACGCAAACCCACTATGTGTGGTTTTGAATGGCCTCATAGATATGGAGTAAGGCAATACAACGCCAATCACGCCTCACCAGGGGAAGTGCAACAAGGAGAAATATCTTTATTTCTCCTTGTTGTTTCCTCTTTCCATGTGTGCTGCATTCTACATTCTGCAGTACACATAGAAAGAGGAAAAGCCCCCCAGGATTGTTCTTATGCAGGTAGGTGTCCCTTCCTGCACAAAAACAGTCCTGCATGCAACACAGGCACCCTTGCACCATGGTGCAAGAGTGGATGCCTGCATTGGCGCTAGGCAGTCCTTTGTGCACCAGTGCAGGGAAAAAGGACAGGAATATGCCATATGCTACAGATACAGCTCATTCCTGGCCATTCACTTTGACGCAGGGCAACACAGCAAGATGACTTGCTACGCTGTTTTGGGCCTAATCCCCATAAATATGTCACTATGTATCAAGGTGCACTTAATTTGAACGTGTTGCGTGAATGATAAATTAAAGGCATACATTTTGAATTTTAAATGCACATTTTTGTGTATTTTAGGTTTGGTTCGTATAGAAAGAATACATAAAGGTGTCCTAACTGTAACAAAGGCTTATTTTTTGTTTTTTTAATTGAATCACAAAATGAGTTTGAAATTGTAGTTTAGTGTCATTAAGTGGAGTGTGGTGCAGTAGGGTGTTGTAGAATACAGTGTACTGTTGTAGAGTGTAGTGTTGTGGAGTAGACTGGAATGTCAGAGAGTTGAGTGGCATTCAGTGGAATAGCCTACATTGGAGTGGTGTAGAGTACAGTGTTGTAGAGTGGAGTGGGGTACAATGGAGTAGAGTGGAGTGGACTAGAGTAGGGTGATGTGCAGTAAAGTGTTTTATAGTGCAGTTGCTTTTTACATAGTACAATGGTGTAGAGTGGACACCGGTAGTGTAGAGTCGAGGAAAGTGTTATAAGTTGCCGTCTTGCATATTACAGTGGAGTGGTGTGTTGTCGAATGTAGGAAAGTGTTGAACAGTGTTGTGCACTGTAGTGTAGGGGCATAGAGTGGAGTACAGTCTTGTGTAGTGGAGTAGAGTGTTGTTGAGTTGAGCAGTATAGAGTGGAGTGTTGTACAGTGCCATAGAATGGGGTAACGTGTCATGGAGTGGAGTGGAGAGGAGTCCAGTGGAGTAGTGTAGCATACAGTGGAGTAAACTGTTGCAGAGTGGAGAAATGTGGTACAGTGGAGTGGACTGGCATGTTGTAGAGTGTCGGAAAGTGTTGTGCAGTGGAGTAGAGTTCCACAGAGTGGATTACAGTGTTGTACAATGGAGTGCTGTACAGTTTGGTAGAATGGAGTGGTATGGACTGTCATAAAGTTGAGTGACCTAGAGTAGTGTACAGTGGAATGGCATTCGGTGCAGTAGTGGAGTACAGGGACTACAAATGAGTAGTGTTTCATGGAGTTGAGCATAGTAAACTGGAGTTGAGTAGCACAGAGGGAATTGTGTACAGTGGAGCATTTGTGTCGTAAAGTGGTATAGAGTAAAATATAGTGCTGTACACTGGCACTGACAGGAGTACATTGTTGTACAGTGTAGTGCTATAGAGTGAAATACAGTGTGGTTGAGTGGAGAGATGTAGACTGTTGTTGAGTGGAGTAAAGTGTTATTGAGTAGAGTGCTGAGGAGTAGAGTTGGGAATACTAGAATGGAGTGGAGGAGTATACACTGAAGTGGCGTAGAGTGGAGTGGCATATACTGCAGACACGTTCTGTGGAGTGGTGTACAGTGGAGAGGCATTGAGTTGAGTGGGGCAGAGAGGAATTACATGCAGTGGAGTACCGTAGAGTAGAGTGTAGTAGCATACAGTTGAGAGGCATTGACTGGAGTGGTGTACAGTGGAATAGTGTACAGTTGATGCTGTAGAGTGGAGTAGAGTGGGGTACAGTGGAGTGGCGCAAAGTGGAATAGTGTACAGTGAAGTGGCATACAGAGGAGTGCTGTAGAATGGAATAGCATAGAGTGGAATAGCATAAAGTGAATTGGGTAGTGTGGAGTTACATACAGTGGACCAGCACAGAGTAGAGTAGAGTAGAGTGGCGTTGACTGGAGTGGTATAGACAGGAGTGGCTTATAGTGGAGTGGTGTAGAGTGGACTGGCATACAGTGGAGTGGGGTAGACTGGAGTGGCTCACAGTTAAATAGTGTACGGTGGAGTGGCTCACAGTTAAATAGTGTACGGTGGAGTGGCATACAGTGGATTGGCGTACAGTAGAGTAGCATATACAGATATAGTGTACAGTGGAGTAGCATATACTGCAGTGGCATAGACTGTAGCAGCATACAGTGGAGAGGCATAGACTAATAAAATACAGTGGAGTGGCATAGAGTGGAATGGGCAAAGTGAAGTGGAGTACAGTGGAATAGAGTACAGTGAAATACCATAAAGTTGAGTGGGGTGGAATATAGCGGCATAGAGAAAAATGCTGTAGGGTTGAGTGGTGTAGAATGTAGTTTTGTATAATGGAATAGCATTTAGTGAAGTAAGGCACAGTGGAGTGGTGTGGAACGGCGTACTGTTGAATGGTTTACAGTAGAATAGTGTACCTTGGAGTAGCATAGGATGAAGTGTGGTAGAGTGTAGTAGCGTGCAGTGCAGTAGCATAGAATGGAGTGACATCAAGTGGAGCGGCGTACAGTAGACTGAGGTAGAGCGTAGTAGCATACAGTGGAATAACATAGAGTGGAGTGGCATAGAGTTGAGTAGCACATAGTGGAGTGGTGTACAGTGGAATGGCGTACAGTGGAAAAGCATAGAGTGGAGTGGTGTAGAGTGGAGTGGCATAGAGAGGAATAGCATATAGTGGAGAAGTCTAGATTGGAGTGGCATAGAGAGGAACACCGTAGAGTGGAGTGGCAAAGACTGGAATTGGGAACAGTGGAATAACACAGAGTGGAGCATCATAGAGTAGAGTGGCATATAGTTGGGAGGCATAGAGTGAGTGATGTACAGTGTAATAGCCTACTGTAGAATGTCGTACAATGGAGTCATGCATAGTAGAATGACAAAAACTGCAGTGACATTCAGTGGAGTGGCATAAAGTGGAATAGCGTACAGTGTAGTGTTGCACAGTGGAGTCGTGTACACTGGAATTGAGTAGACGGGAGTGGTGTAGTGTGGAGAGGCATACAGTGGAGTGGCTTAGAGTGTTATGGAGTACAGTGGAGTGGTGTAGAGTGGAGTGGCATACAGTGGGTTAGTGTAGAGTGGAGTAACATAGCGGCATGTTGTATAGATTGTAACAAGATTATTATATGATCACTGCAAGGGGGAAGTAATCCTAGACGGTAAGCTGTCAGTTTGACAATTATGTATATCCAATCTTTATTGTATTAATTGTACTTTATTCCTTTTTACCTCCTTTAACGAATTTTAACAGCATATATTTCACATTTTCAATATCTGTGAAAGTAGGTGCTCCTATGGTGAAACACAGTGAAAGTGAATATTGTGAAGGAGAGTGATAGTGTTATATGCAATATGTACAGAAGGTGGTTAAGAACAATATGGACTTCTAACGGCTCCGTCATACCAGGAGGCCCTGAAGTCACAAAGTATTTTTACAGTTACAATCCACATTCAATTTTGTGTCGACATTTCGACCCCATTTATAGACATAAATCAATGTAGGGTCATCATCAGGACTGGGGATATTTTGTATTCGGTAGCACCTAGAAATTCCAGTAATTAATTATGGTCTTCAGGTCAAAGTCATCTGCATGCTCAATTATTATTACTGATGTAGTGAAGCCTGGACTATTTCTGTAAATCCAAAGTATGGCATCCTTCTTTTGTTCATGTCAAAGGGCCAGCCGTGCAATAATGGGGGCCTGGGAGGCTCACGGTATTTGTTTATTTAGCTTTAACAATGTCCACTTGTGTAGCCGGGAATTTTCACTTCAAATTTCTAGGTGCTACCAAATACAAAATATCCCCAGTCCTGATGATGAACCTACATTGATAAAGATTGGATATACGTAATTGTCAAACTGACAGCTTACCGTGGAAGTCTAGGATTACTTCCCCCTTGCATTGACCATATAATGATCTTGTTTATTGCCCTGGTCAAAAGGGTTAGAGGGATTGCCTCATTGCTTTAAACTAGTATAGATTGTAAAAGCATAGAGTGAAGCGGCATAGACTAGAGTGTGCACTAGAAACAGATGTAGCGGGACAGTGGTGAATGGATGTAGTTGTAATGTGGCATGAATATTGTTTGAAAGGTGTAAATGTATGCGCAAACAGTGTAAGTAGTGTCAAAGTTATAGCTGTTAAAATAGTTATATATTGTGCTGTGGTAATTTTGCCGTACACCTCGATACATGCCAATGAAAAGGCAATATCTGATTGGATAATGGGTGTCTTTACAAAACATATAAAGCAGCTATGTTGTTTTCAGCACACTTTTTCTGCATTCTGCATTTTTCTGTGCTCTGGGTTAGGGGCTTAGATACAGGTAAGTAGTAGGTTTAATTGTTGTTCCCTACCTTTTACCACTTTAATAAAGTGGTAATAGGTAGAGAAGTGTATTAATAGTTTTCAATATGTATTTTTACAGCACTTTAACAGAGAATGTACTATTTAAAATACGTTTTGTAAGTATTACTGTCATTTTTAGGTATTACCACAGTACTCTGTAGACTTTTTTATAAATTGAATATGTGAACAGTTGAAAACACGCTGTAGTACACTATATTGTACATTGTAGTGTTGAAGTGAAGTTTTACGTTTTTTTAACATGTTTATTTATTTTAAAAAAATTAAGTAATGCAGTACTTCCTAGGAAGCACTGCAGTACTTCCTAGGAAGGTCTGTGGTACTCCATCTTTAAAAAAAATAGATATATAGAAATGTAGAATTACTTTTTCCTACCTATTACCACTTTAATAATGTGGTAATAGGTAGGAAATGAATATTAAACCTAATCCTTACCTATATCTAATGGTGTGAGACAGAACAAACTGTACTAAAAACAACATGGCTGTTGTCAGAGTCACCAGATCCTCGGGGTCTGTGCACGTTCCCAACACGTCCACCACTGAACAGCTCCAAGACTCTGATAGATAAATCACAGAGACTGAGAGAGTTCAAGAGAGGAAGAGGGGATTAGGAAGGGAACAGCTGGGAAGGAGACCTGTAGTAAGAAAAAGGTTAGAACACACAATATGAAAATTATATCTCCTGAAATCAATACTAGACTATGATTCTAAGCCTAGTCACTCTGAAAACATGAACAATCTAAGAGTTAAGTTTAAAATGACTAAGTTTCAAGATGGCCGGATACCTGTAGGGGAATCAAGATGAATTAAATGAAAACTTTCTTATTCAAGTACTTTCCTTTATATGAGAATCAGAAAAAACATTCTGATAAAATTTTAAACCAGTCATATAAATCCGGTTTTGAGGATGTATACTAGGACCATACAATATTGCATCTAGAAACTCTGGCCTTCTGTGTACTCTTAAAATGTTTCAACACAAATTGTACATATTGCAGATATATATATATATATATATATATATATATATATATATATATATATATAGTAAACACCATAAAAGGATTGTGCACCATGAATAACACAATATGGATTCAGGAAACATATCACATAACTTGTCAACTCGAATATTACATAATAAATATCTTAGAATAGTAACATACAATAAACCACATGAATTAACATCGAGGAGAGAATCGTGCGTCTTGCCAATTCGAGTGTTACCCTGTAAAATACCAAGAAATTGTAGCACGCAATGAATATCAAAGTCAAATCATCATTAATCGAATCGAGCGTCTTGCCGATTCGTAAAACACTATGTGAATGTCAAGGAATAACAGCTCACAATAAATAACAAGCTCAAAGTACAATGAAACGAATCGCGCTTCTTTTGCCGATTCTTAAGCCACCATGTAAAATGTCAAGAAATGGAAGGGCGCAATGAACAACAAAGTTAAATGCTCATGAAATGAGTTGTGCGTCTTGCCAATTCGTAAAACATCATGTAAATGTCAAGAAATAGTAGCGCGCAATGGACAACAATGTTTATTACCATAAAACGAATCGCGCGTCTTGACGATTCTTAAGCCACCATGTAAATGTCAAGAAATGGTAGCGCGCAATTAATAACAAAGTCAAACCTTTATGAAATAAATTGCGCGTCTTGCCTATTTGTAAACTACCATATCAATGTCAAGAAATGGTAGCGCGCAAGTAATCTGTTACTCATTTAAGAATTTAAACCAAGAATATGAAAATTATAAATAACAGTGTCGGGACAGTCCAACCACCGTCTTACCGCCTGGAACAATGATCACCAATGAAGGATTAGGGCAGAAGACTGGAAGATCCAAATAGGCCGCCGGGACAGGAGCTCAGGAAGAAGCTGCTGCTCTGCACCGGGACCTCTGAATAGTGAGCACTGGGAGTTGGACTGGCTCTCTTTTATAGAGTCTTGGCCCAGCCCAGAACCACGCCCAGGCATGTTGCAGGGAAAGTCTCTGGAAGGCCCTGGAAAGAGGCCACAACATAACACACTCTGAAAACCTGCAGCAATACATTGCAAAGGAACAGTATTTGTAAGCATATTAAAAATAAGTTTTCAGGATTGAACTCTGCAATGCAAAAGGTTAAACCACAACATATCAGCACAATGCATGAATTACTTTGTTTTGAGAGTGCTGGGTTTTTGCATTTTTGTCCCCAATAGAGCGCGTACTGCTCTGGTGTTGACAGCTGTCTTTAATTTTTGTAAAGGCAGTCATTAGCCAATCACATATTGCCCTATCATCACTATGTACCATGGTAGTTTCATGAAATACAGTGAAATTTCATGCAACGAAGGCAACAACAGATATCACTAAGTTAAAATAGCTTTTAACTTAAAAAAAACCTTACACTACTTTTCTGTAGTACCCAAAAGGATCATCTGCACACCGTATTCTATAATCTTTCTAATTTTCGTGGAAATACACTCAGCCCTACGTCCAATATGAAAGTCTGTAGAAAATGCATTGTGGAAAAATGTGTTTTGTGACCCCCTTTTATGTTTGCTCCCCCCCCTTAACTAATCACCGCAAAACTTTCCATCATATGCCAATGTAGAAAAGGCTATCAGTCTGGACGGTTTTGTGGAGATCCGCCAAATGGGGGCAAAGTAATTATTGAGTAAAAATCTGAGAAATTCCTATATCTGGGAATCCTAAATATAACGACAGAGTGGCTACTGCCACTCTGTAGTATATATATTAAAAGGTAATTCTTTTATTGACCCAGAAAAAGCATTTGACTGGTTGGACTGGTCCTTCTTACCTCATGTTTTAGTAAAGAAGGACAATGTCCCATGATGGAGACATTTATAGAAGCACACTACCCATGGGAAAGTAGTAGTGAATAGTTCAAGGTCAGACCCTTCTCACTGAGTAGGGTAACAAGACAGGAGTGCCTCTGTCATTTATGTTCTTTGGCTTAATGTTGGAGTGGTGGTGTAAGTCAGCCCCTTCGGTGCAGGTGGGCCCACTCTTCAGAAGTCCATAATAAGCGCAAGGTCTACAAATGTCTGTGAGATATAAAAGACAAAGGGGCCCTCACTCTGTTTTGCATTGGGGTGCCTCATTTTGCACTATGCCACTGTGGTGGAGTTATTAACCTTGAAAAAACAGCAGAAAGGTGGGACTGAGACAACGCAATTTGGAAATGAAGAACATAAAATCCATTTTTTAACAGATGACATTCTGTTGACTCACAGGAGTACTGAAGGAATACAATACAATGCAGAGTTCTTATTGAACATGGATTAATCTGTAATGCAGAATGTGTTGTTGGAGTGGGATGTAAGGAAGGGAGTGGAGTGGGATGTAAGGAAACAAGTGGAGGTTTTGTCTCTACTCAGGTGGACTAAGTATAAGTACTTAGGTATCTACATTGCACCCATGATTGAGAGACAATGTAGCACAAACTATCCAGCCATCCTGGCTTAAACAAAGAGGGATTTGATTTGGTGGTGAGTCTCTTTGGTTTCCTTGTTAGGGAGGGCTGTTACATTAAAAATGAATGTTTGATCACATTTTTCTTATGTATTTCATGGTATACCTGTATTAATAGCTCAGCAAGACATGGTTGTTTTTAGTCAGTAACGATCATTTCAGCTGGTGGCTCTGAGAAGCCCAGGGTTTCTAGGAAGATAACGAGGACAGAAGGTGAGGTAACATAGGTCTTCCAGACTTAACAAAATATGATCAAGCAGCCCAATTTATAATTTTCTTTCTAATTACCTCAATAAGGGACTGGAAAATATTGAATATCTGTGTAATCTGCTTAGATGGGTTTGTCATTGGGGAATTCGGCCTGGCTGCCCTAACAATCTCGACCTGTGGTGGCCTATGTTTCAGATTTGAATATTTTAACTCAAGAAGCTTAGGCTACAATAACCAGGGGAAGCGCTGTGTCAGGAGAGGAGGGGCAGGAGCCCTTTTAAAACATTACCGCGCTCCCGCCGTCGCGGGAAGCGCTGTGTCAGGAGAGGAGGGGCAGGAGCCCTTTTAAAACATTACCGCGCTCCCGCCGTCGTGGGAAGCGCTGTGTCAGGAGAGGAGGGGCAGGAGCCCTTTTAAAACATTACCGCGCTCCCGCCGCGCGGGACGCGCTCGGGCAAAGCCCGGGCCAAGGGCGGGCCCGTCCTTGCCCGTCATTGCCAGGAAGAGGCAGGGCAGGGCCACCCCCCTGACATCCACCCAAAGAAGTCTGGATCAGTTAGCCCAATGGACAGGGCTACCTAATGGTACTGTGCCGGTGATTATTCCTTAAAATAAAAGAGGGTCTTCAGAAAGTGCGCTTTTGGTGCAGCTGTGAAGGAGCACTGATTTCTAGTTTGAAGGACACGCCTCCCCTCACGCAAGGACTGACATAGGCGGTTTACGCGCAAGGCGTAAGTCAGACCTATAACTCTATAACTGCAGGGGACTTGGTGTGGATAAAGGCTGTGACTGGACATTTGAACCAACTAGGGTCTGACTATAATCTCCCAGTCAGGGGATCTGAGTTTGATATATCTGTTAAAGTAATTTACAGTGCCCTATCTTGGACAAAGGGACTAGCCTGTCAAAATGGGAAAACGTAAGGGAGATAATGGGGGAAGGGAACCCACCCAGGAGGCCCCCCCACCCAGGCTAATAACAAGCTACCTAACGTCTGTAATGGGTGCCATTGAGACAGAGATAGGAAGGGTAGAAGCTACCCTAGAGTCGTCTCTTGAGAAAGCAGGAAAGGTTGGGGAGGGGGGACGGAACCCGTCGGCAACACTGCTGCCGAGTAAGACCAAGAAAAGAACCCTTGTGTAACAAAAGAAATTGATTTAATCGATTTAATTACTCCTACAACTCCAGAGAGTCCACCCTAAAAAAAAAGCAGACAAATAATCCACCCCCAAACGGCAGTAACCCCCATAAACCAAGTCGGATTTCCTGTAGATAGGGAAGGCTTTGGAGAGTCCTCATCAGGAACTAAGAAGACCAAGAGCAAATGTCCTTCTAAAACCCAAAAAATAAAACAAACTATAGGGAAACAACCAAAAGACAGTAAAAATCTGGATTTAATTAAAACTTGTTTTTTGCAAATTGAAGACCAACTTAGAGACATTAAAAAGTTATGCTCGTCAGTTCTGGAGAAAGTGGCCGTTCTTGAACAGAAGGTTGAATCTATAACGAATATAAAACCCGAACCACCGAAGGCAGAATCTCAGAACATTCATTCCATTCCTGAATATTTACCAGCTCCACCTACTCATCAGCATCAGAACTTTAGAATATCTCCTGCCCAGAACCCAATCCAAAAACCCCTGAATGTAGAGGCCTCACAACATTCTACAAACCCACAATATCAGTGGGGCACAAATAAACGGGAAGGCCGCCGGGGCCAGGAAACTATAAGTACTCAGGCAGCCTGCCCAAGGATACCTTTGGCATGTACCCCCTATGTTTTAATCTTAGAAAATGCCCCTATATTGGAAAGCACCCACCCCGAATCCCATATGTCTCTACTGAATAAAGTGACTCATTGGGTAGGAAAACACACGGGAGGGCGGGTTGACTTCCATAGGGACATCTTAACTGTAAGAAGGGTACCTTGGATTGGCTCATCCCCTAAAACATCACCTGGGGATTGCATTATAATAAATTTTAGGACCCCCCGGACCGTTAATGCTCTGTATCACCATCTCTCACCTATGAGATCATCTGTAGGGCCTATAAGAGTCCAACGTTTGACTAAGTTTATCCATCCGTTATCAAACCCATGCTATCCTGATTCAACCTACTCTGGGATTCAGAATCCCAGTACCCTTGGTCTCTCTAACCCCTCTGACACTGCTTTGACATTATCTAATAGGTATGAGACCCTGACCTCACTAGAGCAGTTAGATTGACAATCACTAATTGAGCCATCCTCGCAAGATCCTCTGGAGACAAATGTACTCTCACAGTCCCCCTTAGAATCTAAAGGAGTCCCTAATATACGTGATATACAGGGTATGACACCCCTGGGGATCATTTCATGGAATGTTGCAGGT
The DNA here is from genome assembly GCF_031143425.1 of Pleurodeles waltl. Taxonomy (NCBI): domain Eukaryota; kingdom Metazoa; phylum Chordata; class Amphibia; order Caudata; family Salamandridae; genus Pleurodeles; species Pleurodeles waltl. Next base: position 830,097,964 of record NC_090444.1, read on the forward strand.
CTAAAATCAAAAATTGGAAACCCCGATTGGACAGATTTAGTGATGGGAAATTTTATTATTTGTTGTCAGGAGACCTGGCTCACAGAATCACCACATATTAATGGCTATACCACATATTATGTCCCTGCAACCAAGGCCCATGCAGGTAGAGCTAAGGGCGGTCTGGCCATCTTTTTATCTGTGGAAGCTGGAGGGATGGAAGCACGTGTTGTAGGTATATCACCTTTTTTTCTGGCCCTATCTCTGAAACTAGGAGAACCATTCGATATACTACTGATCAACTATTATAACAACACCTTTGATAACTCAGACACTAGCGTGGTCAGTAGTTTGGAGACCCTAATACATAAGGTAACAGTATCCAGTAAAAAGGACACAAGAATAGTCTGGGTTGGTGATTTTAATGCCCATCTCTGCGAGCCAGAACTCCTTGACTGTTGTGGACTCCTGGACGAGAATGACATTCCCATTCAACACTTCAAACACTCCCCGTATGGGAACACCCTTAATTCTCTGATAACAGTAAATTCCCTTTCCTTTCCCACACCTGCTACCAGAGGGATACCAACATTTGTAAGGGGGGACACTTACACCACTATTGATTATATTATTTATTCTAGAGAATTGTCCCCTATTACAGGTCAATTCAGGGTTACCCCGACCTGCTTTAGCGATCATAATCCCTTATCCATTATGATTAATTTTGATCTGATAAATGATTCAAGAAGAGGGAAGCGACATCCTGCCATGAAGCACTCATCCGAAAAAGGGCTTACAATCAAATGGGGGAAGATAAACAATAAAAAAAAAATTAGAGATGTTTTTTTGAATAAATGGCCAGACGTTATGACATCCCTGGATGAAAATAAGGCCCCACATGAAATTATTCGTGCATTCTCCTCTCTGACAAATTATATGGCGGAGAAACTACAGCCTCAACGAGCTAATAAAGTCCATGGCCCAAGATGGTTTAACCATGCATGTACCTCATCTTTAAGCAAGCTAAAAAAAACAATCAATGCATCTCCCAAAGATCTACAAGCAATTAAGATTGCCAGGAAAAACTATAAAGAAGTTCTTGCCAAAAGGAAAGTTGATCTAAGTAAATCTGCGTGGGAGGAACTGATGGCTGCAAGCAAACTCAAAGATACAACTGCATTTTGGCGTGTGGTTAACTCTTCACTATTGAGCGATAACTTTGAGACGCCCATGGACACTGTCATTCCAGCCAAGACCTGGGTGGACTATTTTAAAAAAACTTTCGCCATAGAGACAAATACCCAATCAGAAATGCTAAATTGTCTAAAACCTGCAGGAAATGATCAGCTAAGTTTGGCTTTTAGTAACATTATAAGCGTGGATGATGTTAAACAGGCAATCCAAGAAAGTCCATCTGAGAAAGCCCCGGGTCCAGACAGAAGTCCTGCTGACTTGTATAAAGCACTTCCAGACTTCTGGGGCCCACTGCTAACCAATGTCATGAGATCGGCTGTGGTAGGCCCTTTAGTAGATTCTTGGAAAGAAGCGATCATCGTCCCGATTTTCAAGAAGGGAGATAGGGCAGACCCTCTGTGCTATCGCCCAATCTCTTTGCTGGACAGTTCAGTCAAAATTTTGGGCCGAGTAACTTTAAATAAGCTAGAAGAATGGGTGACTGATACTCACTCCCTCTCAGAGGTACAATTTGGCTTTCGCCCAGGGGTGGGCACAGTCGAACAAACTCTTAATTTGACACTTATAGTCCAGAAATACACTAAAGCCAAAAAGGGGCTGTATACACTTAGCATTTATGGATCTCTCCTGCGCCTTTGATACAGTTAGCAGGGAGAAATTGTGGAAGGTAATGCTGGGTATGGGTGTGGACAAACACATAGTTATATTACTCAGTAAACTTCATGCCTGCACAGAGGCTCGGGTCCGTTACTCTCGGGAGGGCGCCTGACAGAGAAATTCCCCTCACAAAAAGGGGTCAGACAGGGTTGTGTTCTTGCCCCTTTCCTCTTTCTCTTATATATAAATGGGTTGGAGAAATTTATTTGCGATTTAGGGAAAGACTCCGCAGTTATTAATAACACTCCAATCCCTGTACTTTTATATGCAGATGATGCAGTACTAATTTCAAGGACAGCGAACGGCCTCCAGATTTTATTGAATGCTTTTAATACCTTTATGAGGAACCTTGGTCTTAAAATTAACAGATCCAAGTAATTTGTTATGAAGTGCGGTCCTAAATTAGTGAAAACATTTTTTTTTACTTTAAATGGCCATGAGATACTTAAGGTCCCACATTTTACGTATCTGGGGGTCCCTATTGATGTAGATTTTAACTGGAAGTTTTTAGTTAATACACGCTCAATACAATTCCAAAAAAACATTGAAGCTGTTTTTAGGTTTGCAAGAAGACTTCGACATAAACCTGTTAAGGAAATGATGACTGTCTTCACTTCTAAATGCTTTTCCGTCGCGACATTTGGAGCTGGGGTCTGGGGGCTTGCAGAGTGTACAGGGCTCCAGATTATAGAAAATAAATTTCTAAGAAGGCTACTATCAGTCCCCCAATCTACACCAATAAAGTTCTGTGACAAAGAAGTAGGTTTAAGATACATATCTAGCTATATAAAACTCCAACCTCTTATACTGTGGATAAAAATCTGGACTAAGCCTGAAACGCTTCTATGTAGAAAGGTGATACAGGACTGTCTCCTTCTGTCACGATTTCTAGATATACCCTGGCTTAGATATGTTTATCTTTCTCTCCTATCATTAGGATTAGGAGATTTTTTCCTTAAACCAGATACTTTAACAAGACAGGACATTAAGAAGGTTAAAGACATATTCTGGCAGAAAAATCAGGATATGGACCCAGCCTCCAGTTTAATGAGTCAACGGACAAGCTATGAGACACAACAACCTCAACCAAAGTTGTACTTGACCATCATTAATCATGAGCGACAAAGGTTTTTACTCACAAGATTACGTCTAAACATCTTACATTATCTGGTAGCATTCCCAGTTGCTGGAACCTGGTTTAAGATCCTCCCTCCCTGTTGCTGCGATGGAAAGACATCTCAAAGTACATTACATTTTATGCTTTTCTGCACTTTATATACTGTTCCAAGAAAAAGGTTTTTACGTCCGCTATTCCAGTCTAACAGTATTAGAACTAGCCAACTTGCTTACTCCCACTTACATGATTTGGGAAATATGGACATAATCCAGGCTGTGCTAAATTTTATACATGCTACTTTTGGTGTTCGGAAAATGTATTAACAATGCTTTTAGAAATTTTTATGACTGTGAAATTCTGTATGTTATTTATTTATTTTATGTCTTTTATGGTCTTTTTGCACCAAATAAAGTAAACTAAAGAAAATAAATAACCAGGGGCCTAGATGTAACTATGTTGTGTAGCCTTTATAGTTCTAGCTCCATGCACGTTAGCTAAACACACTAGGCCGCTGTGCACCTTGACCTAGATATATTTTATTCGGCTTTGCATTGTTATTTTTACAATAACCAGTTTTACGGCCTTGTTTTAATTTCATCTATATAACGGTTTTTGCTTAGCCCAGCATTGTGTTCTCAAACAAGATATTCTTGATCACTTTGTACTTCAGTCAAGGCTACAGTTTGGTACATTGCAGGTGAATGTGGTAGAAGTTTAGTCTCCGACATTCGTAGAAAATACACATCCTTACGTAGGGACATTTTCTAAGAACATCAGCTGTGTTATTATAAAAACACTTCTTAGTCCCATTACACATTAAGAGGGAGATTCCAGCCAGGGAACCACAACTGTATGCTGATTGCTGAATGCTTCGCCGCAGATGCTCACGCACACTACAGGCCTTTGCTCAGGTATGAGGGTTGATGTCCTCCCGAGGGAACCTGAAAGGCAGAATTAGAGCTTAACATGCTGTGCTCAGATTATGACTTAGATAGGAAATAGTCCATAGATTCTAGTGACAATATGATAGCATTATTATTATGCTTCACTCTTCTCGTCACCATTTTAATATTGTCATGTGTGTCATCCTGGTTATTGCAGCTCACGCTTTGCTATTTGAAATGCAGTTGTTTTATTAAACCAGTCTTTAAAACTCATACTGCTTCTTATTGTCATTTATATATGAGACCGAATTGTGAATGAGAGAACCGGATGCAATCTGAGGGACCACGACTTCCCTGAGAAGTATGATATGTCATGCGCTCGGCTGCCCAATCATCTCTACCTCTTGGGAGAGATGAGGCACTGCTAGTTAGCCGGAGCAAAAATCGGATTTAGAGCGGCACGTGTCACCCATAGTGGGTCAGACGCAGTCTCCCACACCGTTGACGATCTTGCTGCTAAAAATCCAGAAGTCTCATTAGAATAATGAGAGCCTACGCAACAACTACCTTTCCATCACTTTATACACCAATACATCATAACCTCGACTTTGCGCCAGCACTAACAAGTGACCTCTTCTACAAATGAAAACAAAGAGATTACAGGATCGTAAGAGATCTTTTTTAGATAGGAAAACTTTAGTTGTTTGAGATCTACAAGAAATATTTTTCAACAGACTAGCTGCAGAGGCTATGGTTCTGTCAACTGAGGCACAGTGCTCTTTCCTTATACAATAAGGTGGTGACATGAGAGGCATGACACCAGTTGGAAAACTTTTATAGAATTTTCACACTAAGGGACATATTTATACTCTGTTTGGGCCCTATTTGTGTCATTTTATTTTACGCAAATGCGGTACAAACTTGACTCCATATTTATATTTTGATGCTAGACACGTCTAGCGACAAAATATTGGAGTTTGCACCATTTTGTGGATGCGTGAACCTACCTTGCGTCAATGAGATGCAAGGTAGGCGTTCCCATCCAAAAAATGGCGCGAACCCCCTAGGACCACATTTACCTCCTGACGCAAAAACAACGCACACTTAGTTAGCAGATCACAAAAATTATAGAAATGCTGATTTGCTTCAATTATTAATGCCTGCCTCAGACCAGGCATTAAAATGAGGCCCACACTCCACTACTTAAGGAAAACTCACAGAAGGAACATTTGCAACCTGCAGGACAACATGGAAGTCGTACTGCTCCAGCTTGGCATGCACCGTAGACATCAGCAACGACAGCAAATCCGTCCACCGCAGCAACCACAAACATGACCACAGCACCCACAAAGGCAACGCAGAAGGCTGGAGAGAATATTCAGATCGCGCACAACCCTACTTGGCCTCAGGGAACAAGATGTCATCAGGACTTAAAATCTCAACCGGGAGTCCAGTGCACGCCTGCTGCACCACATTGCGCCAGACATCACAGCCAGGCTGCAAACTCTAACAACTATACCACCCATCACAAAGCTCCTCACTGTCCTGCACATGCTGGCATCTAGATCGTTTCAGACAACAGGGGCACTAATTGTTGGGGTCTCCCAGCCATCATTCTCAGCCTTCTTACCCAAGGTCCAAGATGCCATCACCTACCTCACACCCGCCATATCTGCACCCAGCAACTGCAGCAGGAGACCAAGCAAGGTTTTGACCAAATTGCTGGGTTTCCGCATATGCTGGGTGCAATGGACTGTACCCATGTCCAACTGGTGCCACCTGCAGCTATGGAACACCTATATATAAACTGCAAGTTAGTGTTATATTAGTGTAGGGTAGCCATTAGTTAGGTTAGGTATAGTTGGTGTGTGTGTTTTTCTAATTATGTTTTATTGTTGGGAGGTTGGGTGGGGGTCATGTTGGGGTATTTGTCTAAAAAAAAAAAAAAGGATGAAAAAAATACGAAAACATATATATTTGTTTAGGCCATAAGATAGTTAGTACATGTGTAGTTTTAGTCATTGTTGTCCTACTTGTATCATGTTTTCTAAGGGGAGTGGGAGTACAATGTTTAGAATGTAGTGTTACATTTGTCAGATAAGTTTAGCATAGGTTAGATAGATGTAGTTATTTGATAAGTATAGTTAGGTTAGATTAGTTTAGGATAGGGTAGGTTTCAGGATGTTTTAAGGTTTATGGTTATTTAATAAATCTTGCTAATAATTACATACATTTTGTGTAAGTTGCCCGAGTATAAAGGTCTTTCCATGAGTGCACTGGGCAAATTGGTGGAATGGGCAAGGGAATCCTTCCAGTCTTCAAATCTCTGAGTTACCATGTGCTTCCCCTATTGACGAAGGAGCTGTTCCATTGGTAACAGCATCACGTCCACTGGTCCATGCATCTGCCATCCAGTGTACCGACCATTCATCATGTCCATGTTTACTTTGTCTTGGACAGGTAAGTGTGGAACTTCAGCTGTCATTGTTGGGATCCTGTAGTTACAATGTTGGGAACTGTGACACATCTGACAACAGACACATTTGGAATCTATCCCGCAACACTGACAGGTGGCCATCGCTGATCAGGTTGCCTACTTCACAATGAGTTGTTCTGGTAATCACAGCTGGCTATTTTGACATTGACTACATTCTCAGCCATACCTGCCGTCAGTCATGAGGAAATTATATATGTATCCTAATTTGTTTTGTAATGGTAGGATCCTTGTGTTTAGCTTTGTAGCTCCACAGTCCTGCACTCATGTACTGCTATTCTGTAATCATTGACAGATTCACCCATGGTAAATGTGCACAAGGTGTTCTATTTACAGGCGGAAGTGTTGAAGTGAAACATATACAATGCCTAGGTCTGAGACCCTATTTGTGAAATTGATAGATATGTGACACAATCAGAGTCCAAAGTGGAGGGAAATGTCATGAGACATGCTTCGGAGCAGTGTTGAATAGCTACCTCCTGTGCCACTAGTGGTGTTGGTGTAGAGATAGAGGGGGCCACACATACTTCAGGGAATATAGTTGTGGATTCCAAGCTCCTGGCAGATGTCATTTGTGGTATGACATAAGGCATCACTGTAGCAAGGAGGAACTGCTGTTTTTTCAAAATAGCTGCAACATCGCGGAGGTGGGCAGCCATGTCTTCCCTGAAGGAGGCCACTTCCGGCTGAATGGACTCCAGCCTGTTGTCTGTCATGCTGTTGTCCGATTGGGAGGGCAGTTGTTGTGGCCTCTCCCACATGGCAGCAGCTATGTCAACCAGAGACTGCTGGAGTCCACGCAGTGGGGACTGTGTACCTCGGGTGGCAGCTGTGTTTTCATTGCCTGTCATGAGGCACATCCGCACTACCTCTAGGCTCCCTGCCATGGTCTCCATCCCCACCTGCACCTGCTTGTCCAGCTCACGCTGGACTCCTACCACTGTCCTCTGAAAGCTGATCTCTGGTTCCTCTGAGTCCAGGGCTGTGTGTAGACTGGCTGGTGTTGTCTATTGATAGCTGGGTGGTTCACGTGGAGACCCCGCAATGCGGTGTGTCCTCCTTGCAACTGGAGGTGGTGTCTGGAGGGATCCTAGGACATCCTGGAAAGTTTGTTAATTGATGGTTGGCAGCTGGTCATCCATGTCATCTTCAATGTCCAGGACAGGCAGGTCGGCAGAAGGAAAGCCATCATCCTCTGCAATGGGATAGTGTAGAATCAATCTTTCATTCTTGTGGCAGTTGTCATGGCACATCATTTATTCGGTTATGGAGGCTCAGTGAGAAGTTAATGGTAAAAAGTTGTTTGTATACATTATAGGGCATATATTTTGAGCCCTTAGCGCTACCTGAGTGTCACATGAAGGGACGGCCCGGTGGAACTGTGGGCTGCATCATATTAATAAGGTGACATTAAGCCACTTATTGTGGCTTGACGCCACCTTGTCAATACAGCACTTTCCCGTTCTTCAATTTGCATGGAAGGGGCGTGCAATAGCTGTTGCTGTGGGTGGCCCACACCAACACCCATTGCATTTTGATGCTGTCCCAGATTTACGTGTTTTTGTACACCTGAGGCTGCACCAATGTCTTACACCAGCCCAGTGGTGGTATTACCAAGGCACAGTGATGAATTGTACTTTGATTCCTCCTCACATTTTTCTTTGTCTATATGTGCTGCATTCCACAGCACAAATGGACTTAGCAGATTGCCATTTCAGTGTCTAGATGTGCAGGAAGGTGTTCCTTCCTACACAACAATAATCTCATCCTCAACGCGGCCATCCTAGCAATATGGTGCAAGGGATGCGGCGTCAGGGCAGAACAACTATTTTACAACAGGCACACGGGTGGACACAGGGATGGCCAGTATGGGTATGATTCCTGATGTATACTGTGTTTTGTAATGATCATGCGCGACCCCACCTAAGTTTGAAAAGAGCCTACCACCTTCATTTCCACTTGGATCAGGCCCTCTTGCTAGTTTGATGGAGAGATTGCTGATACTTGAACAACTGCACACATGAGTCCTCATTACAGTTCTGGCTGTCCTATGACCACCAGACTTGCAGTGGTGATCTGTCTACCACCAACAGCAGCAGCCAAACCAGCACATTAGGACCGTGGTGAAAGCCCCATGGTCCAATGGCCTGGAACTTGCAGGTTGCCGCCAGCAAATGGCCTGGCGATGCCACCGGTCTTATAACACCAGGCCAGCACTGCAATCAGCACAGGCCTCCAGATTATGATGCCACTTTTTCACCAGCCTTTGCATGGCGGTCTAACCGCCATGAAACGGTTGGTGGTAATAGAGTGAGGAGTGCCCATGGGTGCCCCTGCACTGCCATGCACCTAGCATGGGCAGTGCAGGTGCCCCCATGGTCAGCCCATTTGAGCTTTCCACTGCCTGGTTAACAGGCAGTGAGAAACACAGCAGGCGCGGTCACACCCAACGAACCCCAACTCCTGGTGGCCCACCGCCCTTGGCACCGCACCGACCCCCTCAGACCACGCCCGCAACCTCGGCTTCATCTTGGACCCTCTTCTCACCATGACCAAACAAGTCAACACCGTGTCCTCCTCCTGCTTCCTCACCCTCCGCATGCTCCGCAAGATCTTCCGCTGGATCCCCACCGACACCAGAAAAACCGTGACCCACGCCCTTGTCACTAGCCGCCTGGACTACGGCAACACCCTTTATGCTGGGATCACCGCAAAACTCCAAAAACGTCTGCAACGAATCCAAAACGCCTCCGCCCGCCTCATCCTCGACGTACCCCGCAACAGGCACATCTCCGCACACCTGAGACACCTGCATTGGCTCCCAGTCAGCAAAAGGATCACCTTCCAACTTCTCACCCACACACACAAAGCCCTCCACGACAAGGGACCTGAATACCTCAACCGACGCCTCAGCTTCTACGCCCCCACCCGTCTCCTCCGTTCCACCGGCCTCGCGCTTGCTGCCGTTCCTCGCATCCGCCGCTCCACGGCGGGTGGGAGGTCTTTCTCCTACCTGGCAGCCAAGACCTGGAACACCCTCCCCACCAGCCTCAGGACCACCCAGGACCACTCCGCATTCCGGAGACTCCTCAAGACCTGGCTCTTCGAGCAGCAGTAACCCCCTTCCCCCTAGCGCCTTGAGACCCGCACGGGTGAGTAGCGGGCTTTATAAATGTTAATGATTTGATTTGATTGGCGCTGGCTCCATCTCGATCCAGCGACAATGTTGTGCCAACTTTCACACAGAGCTGGCAGGCGGAAACCGGGTTTCCAGCCACCGTCCCAGCGAGAACTCATAATGCCGACCGCAGAGGATATACGGTACTGGTGGTCTTACCAATGCTGGACTTTCCTGGGCAGCATCCGCCACGCACCTATGTCATGATGGGCACCATCATGTTCACAGACATACGCCATATGTTGTATATTTTTTATTGTTTCCCCATTCCCATGGGGGTAATATGATTGTGTCAGAGTTATGGCAGCTTCAACCTGTATGTGTTGTGTTCCACAGGTTGCATGCTTTAGTGCTGATTTACCGCTAGTGGCACTGTTCAAATCAGCATTAATACGTGTAGGTCAACACTGCACCAGGTTAGCTACTCAGAGAAGTGCCATGTTTCCTGGGATACGGGACAACCCTGCAATTCCCCCTGCGCTTACACAGATCGGTTCTCCCTGCACTGACAAAGGCATTGTTGCTGCATGCTGAAGGAGTGGCTGCCTTGAGGTGATGAATTGTTTATGTGCAGGGAGGTGTCCCTTCCTGCACATGTCCAAGTCATGTTAGCTAAGGTGGCATTTCAATGTGTGTTGCAAGATACAGCACACACATGGTAAGGCTATGCGACAAGGAGCATTTTGGCCAGATACACCACCCTGAAACAACTCCAAGAATGGTATTGACTTCCACCCTAGTCCCATATGTCTACGTTGTGTGGGTACAGGAGATTTGACAATATACAAAGGGTGCTGTGATGGCACAGACACAGTCATTGAATGTCCCTTCCAGTCACTGTGCTGCATATACGCATGTTGGAGTATAGCCCTGGGGATTGGCGTATATCCAGGTTGTGTGTATTTTGGAAATGTTTAGCACAACCAAGGCATGTGTACATATGTTGCTTGTGTGGGGATGGAGTATCTTGATTTAGGGCCAATGTGTCCGGATGCAATCCTTTAGCATGCATTGAGTGTGTCCTATGTGCCTCTCCCTTCTGGCATTTGTGGAATTGCAGTTATATCCCCCATGCAACTTACCCTGCATTTGTGGTGTTTCCTGGTAGTTTGCGCTGTCCTGTCCTTCGATTACTGTGACCAGCTCTGCCGGAATGGCCGCTGCAACCATCTCCTCCATCTCATCCACATCCTCCTGTTGAGCAGGACTTCCACCTCCAGTCTGCAGTCCTGCCTTTCTGCTCCTGGCCATTTTCTCCTTAGTTCTGCGCTTGCAATCATGCCAGCGCTTTTTACACTAAGTGACAGTTCTCTTTACCTCTGCCACACTGTTTATTTTGTCCACTATTTGCTTCCATATAGCCTCTCTCTTAACAATTGGCAACTTGGAGGTGACAAAGAGCTGGTGTTGGTGCTCTGTCACCTCTCTGACAAGGATGTTGTGCTCCTACTCACTGAGCCAACACTTTTGCTTTTTCTTTTCCTTCTCCTGAGACTTCTGTGTATCCTCCTGGCTGGTGTTGGGGCATATGGGGTTGCTAAGGGTCTCTCCTGCCCTGATTATTCCATTTTCAGTTACAATTGCACTGTTTTCTGCGTGTGCGTTTAAATGTGACGCTACCGCAGTGTAAAAATGGCGCTAGCCCATTTGTGATATATGTATGTGCCGCAAAACGGGATTGCAGCACTGTTGCAGCAGTAGTGTCATTTTGACTTATGACAGGGGGCAAGGGTTAGTATCATTTTTTTTACGCCAGCCTAAGCTTGGCGCCGGCTTGCGCCATTCCATAAATATGGCACTCAGCTGGTGCTCAGGAATGGTGCAAGCCAGCGGTAAACTTTTTGATGCAAAACACCATTAGCACAGTTTTGCATCAAAAAGTTTAAATATGCCCCTAAAGGTTTCAACTCTAATATATATGATACACTTTTGGAAGCAGTCGTACAGCTGCACTGCCCTATATGAACAGATGTGAGAATGTACTTGTATCAGAGATTATACAACTCCCATGGCAATGACTTTGAAGAAATATCCTGAAAATACTTAGAAGTTTTCAAAACAGGGAGTCATTTTACAACCAAACATTCTATTGGTATTTAAATCCCACGTACGCTGCAGACAATAGGTGATGGAAGAGGGCAAGATACACATTTGATGGTCATATCCAGTACTACAAATCTACTGGAAAGGGGCTTTGATCCATATTAAGAGGTTTCTGGGGTACCCAATTCCTGCTCATCCACCTATTGTGATTTCGAAGTTGGAACAAAACAATAAGAAAATAATAACCAAAGACAACTGGGCTTTAGCAACTTACATGTTACTAACTTAGATGTTACTGGCAGCTAAACAAATTAAAGCGGCCAATCGGAAATGGATCACCCCCATCCTATGAACAATAGGTCGTAGAGATTATGGTCTCCAGTGGCCACAGAAATGTTAAGATGGGGTCTACAAGGTGGGCGTTCCAAGTATAAATCATTATGGGCATATGGAGACAGTGATTAATTATTTTAGAATCGCAAATCATTTCTTATCCTAAGACACTGTGGTCACTTCATTTGATTCGGGATCCATGGCTCAATGTGTAAATTGACACTAAGGGCCTCGTTACAACCTCAGCGGTCTTTCAAAAAGACCGCTGAGGCTGCGGGAGCAAGAATACCGCCTTTGCCGGCGGTATTCCTGGCTCCCTATTATGACTTTTCCACTGGGCCAGCGGAAAAGTCACATCAACATTGCTGCCGGCTCATAATAGAGCCGGCGGCAATGCTGATGTGCAGCGGTGCAGTAGCACCCGTCGCGCATTTCACTGCCCGAAATTCGGGCAGTGAAACGCGCGACGGGGCTATACCTGTGGGCCCCTGCACTGCCCATGCCAAGTGCATGGGCAGTGCAGGGGCCCCCAGGGGCACCCCAAGTCCCCTTACCGCCACCCTTTCCATGGTGGTGTTAACCGCCGCAGACAAGCTGGCGGTCGGGGACTCATAATCCCCAGGGCAGCGGTGCTTGTATGTTGGAGGGGCCGGCGGTATGGCCGTGGCTATTGCGCCACGGTCATAATAGCTGGCGGAACACCGCCAGCCTGTTGGCGGTGTTACCGCCAGCTTACCGCCAGCCGCCAGGGTCGTAATGACCCCCTAAATGCTTCTGATCTGGACTATTAACACTTATCAGATATTAACTGTGACATAACATATTTTCTGTTGGTACATGAAGAACTTTCGTTTATGTATCCTGCTTCTGGAGGTATGAAGAGCGAGGGCTACTCTTCCATGACACTAATGGTGTTGAATAGTGTCAACTATAACATTACTGGGATATAGAGAAGTGTGTTGCGTTATTTCCTATAAAAAAAAGATTATTAGGCAAAATCTGCACAATAGAAATGGTTGTATTGTCAACATATGGCGCAGTTCACTACAGAGGTGCTCCCTAGATACAGTTACCTTCCGCAAGTAACATTCTTTCTGGAGCATGCACATTTTTCCAGTAGATTCTTCACCTCATGAATATTCTCCAAGCAGCAGACTAGATCTGGAAATTTCCCCCATTAATGGCCTTCCAGCTTTGCCACACGGCACCTTGCAGCCTGTAACTCCAACTGCAGAGGATGTGACAACATAGTGGTATTTAAGCTGCCAACTGGCATACTGATGTCATTTCCTGATACTATTTTCAAACCTCTTCAAGGCCTGCATAGAGGTACTAAGGAAGCATCAACAACAGTGGCTAGCAGAGCAATGTTTGCATACCTAGGGATCTTATTAATTTTTTAATCAAGTCAACAGGAGATGAGGGTGGTGCGAAATCTATGGAACCATTATGTGCTAACCAGGAATATTGATACTGTAGGTAAGTAACTTTTTCTTCTGATGGACATGTTCTGCTGTTTCCTCATCTTCTGAAGGAGTCCTAAAGCAGTGCCCTTTGGGATGTGAGATTGAGCATCCCAGGAAATCATGTAACAGTCTGGGCATAGGACCTGTCACTGCGTGCTTGTGCAGTGAGGCAATTGCACTTGGCGAAAGAATGCAAGCTTGACCACATGGCCACGTAGCATGAGTCATCAACTAAAAGCAGTCATTGTCCTGGAAAAGTGGACATAAATGCCTTCTGGCCGATCCTTTTTGGCCATGGTGTAACAGATCTTGATACAGAAGATAACCCAAGGTATATTTGATCACAGTTGTGCCTTTCTTGGCTTCAGCGAAGCCCACAAAGTGGTGATGAACTCTGTATTTTCAAGTGTGGGTGATTAAATATGACACTGCACATCTGGGAGTCTATGAGATGGCTCTACCTCTTTGGCAGGATAAGAAGGAAGGAAGAAAGGTGAGTGAGGAATAGACTGACAAGGCCATACTGGCTGTACCACACATCTGTGGTTTCCCTTGGAGGCTGGAAGAGTGGAGGGTAGCTTCTGTTAGAGGGGGGGCGGATTTGTAGCAATGCAGCAATTTTAAATTCACTGTAGAGTTCCTCGTATATAAAACAGCTTTCACACAACAATACAAGTGCCAAGATACCTTTGGTGATTAATGTACCTGCTGGAGAGAGATAGGAGTTTTGTCTAATGGCAGTTTTGACACATCGAAGGTGGTTTAGAGGGTTAATATGCCTGCTGCAAAGAACATGTACTATGAAGATCACAGAATCGTATTTTACGTGCAGTGCTTAGTACGATACTGCTTTTTGTCACAAAGATCCTTTTGTTACTGTGCAGTTCATAAGTTAAAATCATAATATAGCACAGTGAGCTATGAACTGCCATCAAAAGAGCTGCATGCAAACTGCATGGTGTAGGTTAGAAAGTTATGTTTTTCTCAGTCTTTGATTATCCTTACGCTGGTAAGAGAGGCTCTATAAAAAAATGAAATACATGTGATAGAGGGGAAATGGAGCGATGAGAGGCACTGTTAGAGGGTGATGGTGAGGAAATCACTGAAGAACCCCATTAAAGATTGCTGGATCCTGGTGCACTGTAAGGTCATCACTTACTATGCTTTAAAAACGAATACAATTGAATATATTGTATTGTATTGTTTTGTAATCGTATTCATATAGCGCTTACTACCCCTTACGAGGCGTCAAATCGCTTTTCGGTGAGTAGCACGCTACTCTGGAACCCAACAAGAATTAGTGATGGATTAGTATCGGGAAATAATGAGTACAGTTTTAGTATTATTATGAGTTAATTTGAGCCGCGGATATCAGAGTTTGTTAGTTAGATTGACTGGAGTAATGGAGGGGTGGAGGAGGAAAGAAATCCAGAAGTGTTAATTGGGAGTATATCCTTAATTTACTCAACCCAAAGGCTTGGGATGAGTAAAGGGGGATGGAGGAGGGAAGAGTATGTGGAAGGGTTAGGGAGAGCATAGTAGCAGGGTGAGATAAATGCGGGAGAATTTAGTAGGGTTGTGTGGGAGGTCACGGTAGTAGAGTGAGGTTTGGTGAGTTAGATGTGGAAGCGGAGGGAAGAGCTTAGGCAGAGTTATTTAGGAGATGAAAGTAGTAGAAAGGATTTGGGATGAGTCAGAGTGAGAATGGAGGAAAGTTTGATAGAGACATGACATATGATGATGGGTAGATAAGTGTGAAAAGATGAGAGCAGGAATTCATAGATATCTAGTATAACAACCCACCAAGGAGCCATGCAATGACCCACGAACATGCCAAGCACAGAAACAACATATACACATACATACATACATATATATATATATATATACATACACACACACATGAATGCACACACACATATGCACATACAATACATAATTAGAACCATGGGTAACATATACTTAGTCAAACAGGTTTAAAGAGTCTGTGTGTATTTTATTGTTATGACATAGTAGCGATACATATTTTCTAAAGTTACTATACATAACTAGAAATATACACAGTGTCTGAAAAAAATATTTATCAACATAGGCATATGCAGTTCATAGTTGTTTGAATATGGTGGTTATGAAGGAAAGAGACAACTCTTGATTAGTTTTCTGAAGACAAGAAAGTTATCTGTGGCTCTTATAGTTGGGGGTAATGAATTCCATAGTTTGGCTGCTTGAACGGAGAAGGATGTACCACCTATAGTCTTTTTTTTGTATGGTGGTGTTCTAAGGCGGGGTGCCAATCTTGAGCGGAGGTTTCTTTGTTGGATGTATTTGGTTATTTTGTTTCTGATAAAAAGCGGTCTTGTTCCATGTATAGCTTTGTGGGTGATACAAAGCAGCTTGAAAGTGCATCTTCTGGCAACAGGTAACCAGTGTAGTGCTCTCAAGGCAGGGGAGATGTGGGCTTGCGGCTTTACATGTAATAGTAGCCTGGCTGCGGAATTCTGGATACGTTGTAGTTTTTTCATAACAGATAGAGATGATCCATGGTATAGGCCATTGACATAATCCAGTTTGGATAGTACAAGTGAGATAGTAGCTTGTACCTTGTGTGGAAATCTGAGGTGGGGGAAGATGCGTCATAAAGTCTTCAAGGTGATGAAGCTTGTTCGTGCTAATTTGTCCACTTGGGCATTCATAGTTAACTTGGAATCCATGGTGATTCCTAGGTTTTTAACTTCCTTGGATAATTGAGGAGGTGGTCCGAGATCGTCAGGCCAGATGCACAGAGGGTCATACATTTTCCAGTCTCCACATATGAGTATTTCTGTTTTGGAGGTATTTAGTTTGAGATGGCTCCAGGTCATCCACTGATCAATGGCTCTGAGGCAACTGAAGATTTGTGAGTTTTCAATGTTTTTGGGGCATTCTAATTTAAGTAGTATTTGTGTGTCATCTGCATAGTTGTAGCATGTGAGATGGAAATCATTGATCAGTTCTGGTAAAGATATCATGTAGATGTTGAAAAGCAAAGGGGAGATTATTGACCATTGGGGGACCCCTGCTTTTGTGAGGTAGGGTTCGGATGAGAAGGGGGGTGAGTGGATGATATTCGATCTTTTTTGAAGATAGGAAGTAATCCAGTTGAGTGCAATCCCTTGTATGCCAGCTTTGAGGAGTCTTTGAATTAGGGTGTCATGGTCAACCGTATCAAAGGCAGCTGAGAGGTCCAAGAGAAGTAGTGCAGCAACTCCATTTCGGTCGACTGTGTTTTTAAGATCATCCCAGATTGCTATGAGTGCTGATTTGGTGCTTCTTCCTGGGCGGAATCCCGTTTGGAAGTCTGAAAGTATAGAATTGTCTTCAATGAATTGTGACATCTGGGCGAATGCTGCTCTTTCTATCAATTTGCCCAGGAAAGGTCCATTTGTGATTGGTCTGTAGTTGTTGGGGTCTTGCGGGTCTAGGTTTGTTTTCTTTAATAAAGGTCGTATGCATGCCTTTTTCAGGTCTACAGGAAAAGTTCCTCAAGTTAAAGAGTTGTTAATGATTCTTCTGACAGGTGTGGCAGCAGAAGTACATAGAAGAATGTTCTTGAAGATTTGTGGTGGCCAAGGGTGAGAAGGGCAACCAGAAGGTCTGCTTGCTTTGACCAAATCCATAAATTCATCCTGGGATATTTGTTTGAAGGACTGTAGAGGTTGGGTTGATTTATTCTTAGAGGGTATTTTAGGAAAGGGGTTGGTGCTGATGTTTTTCTTCTGTTTTAAATAGGACAAATATTGACAAATGTGTTGTAGAATGCACTGTTTTGCCATTTTTTTCCAAAGTTTCTCGGGGGGGTGGGGCCAACCAAGACCCTATTGTAGTGGTCAGGCTCAGACGCTGTGCACCCTAACGGTGCTGGTCTGAGAAAATTTGCCAGGGCTTCTTTGGGTTCCAGGTCTGGCCCTGTAAACTGATCCATGTGAAAAGCATATACGCATTTGAAAGAAAAAATGGACTGACGCAACATACCCATTTATATGTGTGGAACATTGTGAAAATTAACAAACCAAGAGGGCCTGAAGTTCACCAACCATATGGGCTGATGTCCTTGCAACTAAAGATCAACACACAAAAACAGGGAGAGAGTAAGGGAAAAACATTTTTGTGTCAAGGTGTGTCCTTCCTAACATAATAGTGAAACCAAAAAAATACCTTGACACTAGGTGGACAGCTATTATACAACTTCAGGTAATAACCACAATTGGGCAGCAAAAAACTGAAACTAACTGAAACCAGGTGGCTCCATGCAGATGACCAGTTGGTGCACCACAAAGGCAAGGTGTAATCACAAATTACTTTCTTTCACTTTTCTATTCGTCCTAGACTGACATACTTAGGAACTTACCATTGACAGTTTGGTAAAGATAGTTAGGAGTGGAGTCTAGTCCTGATGAGTGTCCCAGACCAGTAAGGACCACAGCAGCAAGGGGGCAGAAAGTTGGGTTAGGATTTTCAGTACCATACTTTTAGAGCACCACCTATATGTCCACTTTGTTGAAGGAACTTGTGCCTTCAAAATGGTGGAAGGAGGCAGTCCGGAGGTCAGCAGAGAAAAAGGTAGTGTGCAATCCTTGTGTATCAGCTGGATAAACCAGCTGTGATGTCTCCCACTTTATAGAAAAATAGGAAACCCACTCCAAGGTTGTGGCTTAAATAGGGGAATCAGAGACTTTTTGACACAGCAAACCAGTGGAATATGGTGGGGATTGGATTAGAATTGGAACTACCTGTTGTTGGTGAGTGATTCCTCTAGATCCACCCCTGCGCAAAATGAGTGATGCATTTGTTGGTGAGTTTGGATCAGTTGTCTCTCTGGGAAGGCTAAGCCAAGCTAGCAAGCCTGAGCTCTACTGTGGAAGTGTTCCAGAGAGGAAACAGCATACTCACTTAATAGCTGATTACTATTAAATGACATGTAAACGAGTCTGGCTTGGACATCCCAAGAGAAGCCTAATGCATCCAAGCATATAGGGTGACCACTTTGCCCATGGATCAAACAATAGTGTCTGCAGAGTCTCAGCCATACTTCAGATTTTGTTTGAAGCATCCAAATCATCATTGATGAAATTGGAGGATGGCTTTTTCATGTGGTCTGGAAGACTGATAACAGTCAATTTTGCCTGTTCCCAAAGGGCGTCTGCATATAGTTCTAGAAAGCACATGGTATGTGTTGTGCAAAGAGTGAAGCTGCTAGAACCAAAGTCTTTTCACCACAATACAGTCCAGTATTTTAGACTAACTGTTTGAAGAGTCTGTGGAAAAAGGCATTTGGATTCAATTTCGCAGAGGACGCTTGAACTACCAGACTTCTGGTTAAGGGCATGATGCAAAGAAAACTTTGGATCAGGTTATCAAATATACAGTCAAAACATCCTCCCTGTCACTCATCTCCTCGTTGCCTAGCAGTCTCTGCAAAACTGCATTGAGCAAATCTCAGTGTTTCCACACCTTCTCAAAACAACCCAGCATCCTTTCCTCCTCTGGTCCATCTTGCTCCTACTTATCCTCAAACATATCCTGTCCCCATCCACCAGCATATCCTCCAACTATAAATTGTCTTATGTCTTTGCCCTGCCTACCACTATCAGTCTGATGGCTCCAAAAACCATCATTGAAAATATGGCTCACAATAACCTAGTGTCCCTGGCAGATGCACAGGCGACTCTCAGTGGGGTGATTAATCCTTCTAGCTTGACCACTGTTAATCACTTTCATTCTGTTTTCTATTTTTCCCTTTCATTCTTACCCAACCCTGCATCACCCACTTAACAAACTCCACCATCCATACATTAGCTAATAACCCCAGAAAAACATCCCATAGAATGTTGTCCTCATCAGTTTCACTGGAATTTTCATCCGTGACAACTTCTTGCCACAAAAGCCATCACAACGTTTATCACACCCTCCCCTCTGTCCTTTTTCTCATGCCAGTCACGGTTCCTCCTTCGCTCTACACACATTCTTTCCATACACTAATTTAGTTGATTTTACCAGTGAGTTTTCAGCTAAGCTCAGCCCTCTCACCCCCTAAATCCCTCAGCTTTTCCAGGACTTTGGGTCCATTCCTTGTCAGCTACTTCATCGTCAAGATACAGTATGTGATTTGCCATAAGCAAGTCATTTAGGTGCAAACGTATGCAGTACCAATTTGTGCAGCATATGTGGCACCCTTTTGTCACTCGCTGACAGCATATTTATTACTCTCACCACTACTTTATTGTATATCACCTTTGTTCCTTAGTTCAGTGCCTAACAGCTCCAACACCAGATCCCTCAAAAAACAATTCCACAAAGACAATTCTGTGTTTCTGTCTCTCCCAGTATTCTGGCCACCTTTCATGGAACCAACGTCCTTTCCAGTGTGGGCCAAAGTCCACCACTCCAGACACATTAGAGCAGATTCCAACAGTCTGCGTTTAGCG
The DNA here is from genome assembly GCF_031143425.1 of Pleurodeles waltl. NCBI lineage: Eukaryota > Metazoa > Chordata > Amphibia > Caudata > Salamandridae > Pleurodeles > Pleurodeles waltl. Next base: position 830,117,773 of record NC_090444.1, read on the forward strand.
ATCCATGTCCATCAATATTGTCAATCCGTTGTACTCATTCAGAAATATGATCCATATCCACATGTTCAGGTTCACACATTCAGTTATCCTGACCTTATGTTTTATTGCCCTCCCTTATTGCTAGTGCCATGTGCCTACAAAATGCTTTTTCTGGTGTCACTACTTTTCAAAGTTCAAAGGCCATTCCGACTTTCTCGGTGGCAATGGAACACTTAGCTTCTCAGCCATTTGCTCTATCAGTTGCATTCACTCGCTCTGTCCTCAAAAAGTGCCAATTGACAGAAAGGTGGCATAGGAGTGCAGAATTTGTTCTGATCCTCCTTCTCCTTTATGAACCTCTCCACAACACTGCTGAAAGTTTCAAAACAGTGCATGTTCATGATGTAAATGTAACTGCCCACAAACTGTATTCCTAACAGGGAAAATCCTCAGGGTGAACCAGCAGCAGTTCAACCATATACCTATTTTTCCAATTTCAGCCCCAACTTAGATTTCCTTCCTATGGTAATTGTGTCATCAATACCTATGTAGCACACGGAGCATTCTTCAGCTGCTTTGTAGTATTTTACAGAATTTCCTTAAGGCCATGACAGGTGGGGATTTGGCTAGTATTAGCCATTTTATTTAGCACTGCTCAAAATGGGGAGTCCATCAAGTCCGAGATGGGCATCACCTGAAATGAGACTACCACCCTCCCTTCACCCTGTTCTGCAGTCTCTCCTGTAAAATTTGTTCTATCCCTTTATGGATGCCAAATTGTCATTCCAACGCATAACACATGGCCCTCTGTCTGGTATCTGAAATTCCACTGAAAACTCACACCTCAGCTTTATTGTAGCAGGTGTCTCTGCAGCCACAGCTCCAATCCTTCTCCTTTTACTTGCATACATTCCTTTTCCCACAATTCCTTATCCACCTCCTCTCCCTCTTGAGGTGCTGGTACCCCCTGACTGGCTGGAGACTGCACCAACAACAATGGGTGTTTCCTATCGCATTTTGAGCATTCATGCCTGAACTTACACGTGTACCTGAGGCAGTTTCTTTCACTGAAATTCCAGCATACCTCAACTATCTATCCTTTTAGTGATGCCCTACCTGGGGGCTGGGACAAGCTTGAAAAAGCATGTGCATGAGCAGTAACCCACTCGCTGTGTACACTGCCAGTATCAACCTCATCGGGTCATATATTGCAGTCACAGATCTTGGGTTACCTCACCCCATGTTTTTTGTGAGTTCACGTCTCTCCTTGCTCTGAATTCCTCATCATAAATGATCCACACTAAACCCACTAAGCTGATGTGCACAGCCCTGATGACACCTGTGTACTTAAATATTGCCACATTGCTTTGTGGATACTTCTCACAGAAAATTCAAGCGTATATATCAAATCCAGTAATCCATGTTTCAATATTGGTGGGAAATCTAAGCCGTTTCGCCACCACCTTTATCTCTGCATTCGACCCTTCCTCAATCGTTGTATTCCTGTGAAGCAACCCGAAGATGTGTACTTACCCACTCCTTTCATATTTTATATTTTGTGCGAACCAGTAAATGCACTCCCACCCCACCCCCAGCGAGGCTGCTATGCCTATGTACTGCAAGCATGCCAGTGAAAACTTATTTTCTGCTACCTTGTCTTGCATCACTAATTATGACTCTCCTCCCATTGCCCTTTGCTGCACTTCAGTTCTCCCTCCAGTCACCCGAGTCACTCCTGTCCTGTGTGTGCGCGTGTTCCTTTTGCAACAATCCCTTGCTCCATGGTCCCTCCTTCCCCTATGTATATGTGGTCCAAGTGGCGACACAGTTATCATGCTGTTGCTAATTTCATCCACATGTCACATCCCTCGCTGGCCTCTCCCAAATTAACTACACAGAAGGGTGCCACATCCCCTCCACAAGGGACCTCCTTCATCACTGTGGGATGGCCGATAGGTACCAATCTCAGTCTTAGCACTGGGACTCTACTGCTTTCCCATGCTTACTCATCTGATCCCTCCTCCAAAGCATTCTGAGGTCACTGTGTGGTGTTTTGGTGCTTGTAATTAGAATCCAGAGGAAATGGGTGAGATACACTGCAGCAGGGACCCCAGGGGTACCAGCAAGTATCAAGCCAATTTTATAGTTGTTGGGAACCTCCCCGCCAATCAGCTTCAAGAAGGCGGGATGTGGGAGATAACACTGACAAGGAAGCTGAAGGAGCATTGGTGCAGAGGACAGCGTGTGGCGAAAGAAGGCTAGAAGACAACAAAAGGGGACAGGAGGCCCCGAAGGACTGCAGCAGGACCAGTCGGGAGATTCGACTTGATAGCAGAAGTTGGGCAGTTCCAGGAACTGACAGCTATTTGGAGGAGAGAAGGCAGGCGGTGTGCACAGCATCATCAGGATATCCGGAGAAGGCAGGCCCTGTTCAGAATGGGGAAGGCGATCAGCCAGTTTGCTGAGGAAAAGGCACTGTGAGAGTGGCTGCTGAGGCTCTACCTCAGAGGCATGGCTTCAGGCAAATGGCACTTAAAGGAAACAATGTTGTAACTTGTTGGGCGGTAGCATGATATCTAATAGAGTTGTGAAAACTAACTTAACCAGTGCACCAGTTGTTTTTGGTAGTCATAGGGCACATTTGGTCTGAGTTTGCTTTTTGTTTTTGTCTTGTTTACAAAATACAGCTTGCACTGGTGGTTCTTAAGCAATCTGAACACAAGAAAACTAAGATTGGGCAGTCACCTTGTGATGCGGTGTCAGAACTCATAGCTAAAGAACGTGATTGATAAAGGCGTTTTATGTCTCTTTTTGGATACACCCAATGTACTGTAAGAAAGAGAACCAGAGGAGTTCAGTGAGACATCACAGAAAGAGACCGTGGCGAACCACTGTCCGACCCTATTGGAGTGTCACTAAACGTATATACAATAAATCTCAATACTTTTTTAAGTACTCTGTGTTTGAGTTATATTCGGTGCCTGTTACAGTGGTGTCAGAATTGGGATATGTGTATACCTCCCAACAGGAGATAGATATGGCCCAACCAATAACCACAAAGAGATGACTAAACAGCTGGTGGAAGGGCAGCACCACCTGAAGCTGATGGTGGAGCAACAAACACAGGCCGTCCAACAAGACAGAGTGGAATTACTCCCCTTACAACTCAAGCAACAGTGATAGCCAAGAACCAACAGATGCAAGACACAACCACTCGGAAGTTGGCTGACACTCTAGCCAGCGATAAGATACACCTGAATGTTCCCAATTCAGGCCTACAAAAATATAAACTAGGAGAAGACCCCAATTTCTTCTTCTAATTTTGAAAGAGCTGCTACCTCAGTGGCACGGCTGCCAGAACGCTGGGGCCAGCATGTTGCTCCTCTATTGTCGGATGAATTATAAACAGCTTATCAAGCCACTAATCCAGCAGTAACAACATCATATTTGGACATTCAAAGAGCCATTTTAGAATGGTTAGGGTTTGACACCAATCACTACTGAGCAAAATTCCGAAAGGAAAATTGGAATCCACAAGATAACTCTAGAGCACTTTTCGATCAAATTTAAGACTTGAAAAATCGATGGCTCAAGCCAACTGGGGCCACTCTGGAAGAAGTACTGGACAATATCTTAATGGAAAAATTCCTGGAGGTTCTATCGGGGCCTACAAGGGCGTTCATCAAACAAAACCCTAATTTTGCAGTTACAAACTCTCTAGATCTGTCCTGCGCTTTCCATAGGTCCCTAGATTTTCAGGTTACAGATCCACAAGCAGGTCACCTTCTGAGCCCTAGCTGGAGGAATCCGAGCCCTCGACCTTTCCCTGACCATAAGTATGTTGTAGTTGGACTCTTGCTCTAGGCAAGACTGCTGGTTTAGGGATGACAGCACTTTTGTTTGTAGGGGACTAGGCCAATCCTACAACAAATCACAACTGTGAGCCCAACCCTCCTGGCTCACAAGCAGTACCTCACCAAAAACCACAAACAGTAAAAGGTGATTTGTGGCATCCTTTACGCTTGGACTCAAGGGTGCAACATCTCAGGAGACTGGTGGTTAAATTGAGAATACCCTTTTCTCACATGAGCAACATGACTCAGTCATGCACAGGCAATGAAGGATATGCAGTAAAGTTTTCAACAGGTTTTATTAACAAGACTGCAATCTACTGTAAATTGCATGGGCTGCAATGATTAGGATAATAAACAATGCAAGAAACAGCATGGTAAAAACAAGAGTCATTAATACAAAGACCCCCCACCATCTTGCAATAACATAAGATGCAAAGCAGGTGTGAAATAAACCCTAATACCTTAGTATGATGAACCTAATCTTTAACCTAAAGAGAGCTGAGGGCCAGATGTAGCAATATTAAAAATTGCGACTTGCAATTTGCGAGTCCATCCGACTCGCAAATTGCAAGTCGCAATTTGCAATGCAGTACGGTGTCTCAGACACCAACTGCGACTCGCTATGGGGTCGCAATGACCCACCTCATGAATATTCATGAGGTGGGTCGCAAATTGCGGCCCCATAGCGAGTAGAGGCACTCGCAAACATGGAGGCCTGCTGTAGTCAGCAGACCTCCATGTTGGTGACTGCTTTCAATAAAGCAGTTTTTTTTTTTTAAGTGTATCCCGTTTTCCTTAAAGGAAAACGAGCTGCACTTAAAAAAAAAAATGAAACCTTTAGTTTCGGTATTTTTTCAGGGCAGGGAGTGGTCCCTGGGACCACTCCCTGCCCTGAAAAAATATTTTGGGGTCCATTCACAAAGTGGAAGGGGTCCCATGGGGACCCCTTCCAATTTGCGAGTGGGTTACCATCCACTTGAAGTGGATGGTAACTGCGATACGATTTGCGACCGCGTACGCGGTCGCAAATGGTATTGCATACCACTCAGACTCGCAAATAGGAAGGGAACACCCCTTCCTATTTGGGAGTCGGAAATGCATTTTGCGAGTCGGTTCCGACTCGCAAAATGCATTTCTGCATAGGAAACTCCGGTTTGCGACTCGCAAACGGCAAATTTTGCCGTTTGCGAGTCACAAACTGTTTCCTACATCTGGCCCTAAGTGTGTTAAACCTAATCTGCCAGTACCATGTCCATGAGAAGAGCCCCCCCAACCTGTGTTACCTTGGAATGAGGTCTATAGATCAGACTCCGTGGTGACAAAAAGGCTGGATCTGCATCAGGGTGACGTATAGCATAGATAGCATTGATGGCAGCTGGAAGGAATCCCTCTGATAATCTTGTCTGGATGAGATTTATTTATACAGATCTTGTAGGACCCCTGACGCAGGTATGTTCCTAAACAATAGATAAGAAGGCATGCTTTGGGCAGCAATTATATAAACAATTCCCTGAAAAGGCACATTATGTTACTGTCACACAAAAGTGGGAAAGTACATGATGTGAATACTTACGTATATCATTTATCGTAGACATCTTCACAGAGTGGAACTGATAACATGAAACTAAAACATCTGCCTAACTATAAACATAGCAGAGATTTGGAAGAAATAATTAAATAAATGTGCTAAAACAGAGCAAGCTAAGTAGGTTAAAAGACATTAGGTGATGGGGACACAGGCCTGCAGCCAGAAGGCTAAGCTAAATTCCTAATTCCAATTAAAACTAAGTAGGATCCACCTCACCCTCTCCATTATCGGAACAAGTATGACGCCATAATGATGACGGCAGATAAAGTGAATGAACCCAAGCTAAAATGCTGTGGACTAAAAGAAGCTAAAACCACATTAAGACATAACTAAAATCTACTTAAAAACTTGTTAAACTAGCTAAAGTATACAAAGAGACACAATGTCGATCATGACAAACACAGCAGGCCAAAGTTAAAGGCTATGATTGGCAAAACTTTGAAACTTTAAAAAAGGACAATGGTCAAATTTATTTCACAGTAGTCATGATCTTGAAGAATGTCTTTGAGACCATCAAAAGGAAGGGCATTCAAGAAAGAAACCACATCGTCAGTTGTTAGATCGATGACAGGACTGGCATACGTATCCACGGAGCAGTAGTGCGCAACAGCCTCAAGCGCAGGATCACCCGCAAGGGCGGCACCATCCAAAGTGTGTAAAGGAGTCAGATAGTCCACCAACGCCGGCTCGTAAGTGGCCTCGCGAATCAGCTTCAGCCTCATAGGGCAGGACCGTGAATGTACTCTCATCAGGAACATCAGCAGTTAGAATCCGCGAAGGCAAGTGAAGAACCGCGAAAGTGCTGTCACCGCAGCGTCTGATAACGCTGCTGTGTTCAATGAGGAAGCTCCTCATTGCTTCCTACGGGGCGGCACAGCTCTACAGGCAGGGCCTACTTAGACCTTACAATTACTGTATGTCCCTTACTGTGGACATACCACTGGAATCATTTTTGTGACGCATGAGGAATACCGTTCCCATACTCTGATGGAACGCGCATTGACCACTTTGGACTTCTCATTTAAATAAATGAAAATTTGTTGACAAAATCTTATCATTTGGATCTCGAACAGAACTACAACAGCTACTCTTCTTTTAGTTTTCTTGAGCCTTGAAAAAGTCCGTGAGGACGAAACACGTGTTGGCTGTTTTGTTTCTCTTATATACCTGTTCATTCTGAGGTTTCAGACTGTTTCTGTAACTCGTTTATACGTGTTCGTATGTGGATTTGAACTTCTTATAACTACGATTCAACTACCGATCACTAAGGATTAAAACGTTTCACACAAAGTTTTCCATTTTTGGACTCATGATTCTGGAGTGCCCTGGTTGCTTTATTCTTAGAGTCTGTTATATACAGCACATGACATAGGTGTTTTTTATATCCACCTCTGTTTGTGTGCACCCCGAAACCCTTGGTGGTTGGGTTTCTTGCACCAGGCTTGCACCCGCCACATGATTTATTGGTGACTTACTACCTTTGTTGTTATTGGTTACAGGTGTGCGTCGCTAGGCATCAACCACCTCTCTTTAGTATCAAGTACCAAAAGATGTTGGAGGTGAATGTTGTTCCGTTCATTGTGTTGGTTGACTCTAGTTGTTGACATTCAGTTGTTAGAAAGAGAAAATAAGACACTCACAGTGGCATCAAAGAGAACCATAGTGATCACTGGTGTTCATGGGCAAAGCAAACCATATCCTGGAGCTGGGGTCACTAAAAACTGAAGGGGAGAACCGGACATGTTAAAAGTAGGTGCTATATCTTGACTGGTAGAGAAAATGATTTATTATCTTCCACTGATGTTAAGGAGAATGAGGCAACATAGTTGAGGGAGGCCACTTTCCAAAACGATAAGATACGGAGCATTCCTGTCCCTTTCCTCTGCGCTGGCGCACAATGGGCTGCCATGCACCAATGCAGGAACCATTGCACCATGGTGCAAGAGTGTTGGCATTGTAGGGATGATTGTTTTTGTGCAGGAAGGGACACCTTAAGAAATCTCATAAATCTGGGAATGTGTCAACTGCCAGGGGTGTTATGTGGGAACACCCACCATAATGTCCATGGCACGCCTCTCCATAGCAGGGTAGGGCAGCGCAGTGACTTGAGCCTTCTTGCCTCAGTCCATATTTACAAGACCAAAAAAAGCCATGCAAGGTGGCTTTATGTGGCCTTGTAACTATGGCCCTGCAGTGTGCGCTGCCGGACCGTCACTAAAAGTGACGTTCCGGTGATGCAGCGGGGCTTGTAAATAAGCTCTTTAGTTGTAGCCATTCATCCTCACTTCTTGAGTAAAGTTGATGTCCTCTGAGTTTTTGTTGGCCGTCTTGAGAAAAAGATGTTTATTTAATTGGACATTATAGAGCCTTGCCTTTTGAAGCATTCCAGACTAAAAAATGGCTTTCAATACTCTCTTGAAAATAAGAGCACAGTCATTAACAGGAAGCAAGTGTCTGTGTACCTGGCCACTGACAAAATGGTGCAAAATCTCTACTATTTACCCAGCGACTGGCAAAATAGTACATAATCTCTGCTGTTTAGCCAGCCACAAACTAATAAGTAGAGATGATGTACTGTTTGACCAGCGGCTGGATAAATAGAGTAAAGGAGGTCCCAATTTAGCTGACATTAAAGAAAAAAGGGGCTCCAGGCAATGGTAGTAAGGTGGCCATCTTATAATCGGAATGCAAAATGCATGAAGTATTTAAAAGTAAGTGCATATACAAATGTACAATAGTTTGTAAGAAGGTAAGTGCATGAATTAAGCTAAGTCGTTTACAGAAGAAAAAACTTAATATCAATTTTGAATAAAAACATTTTTGGTATTTTCATATTCAAATAAGACATGTAGAAATCAAATAGAATCTTCAGGATATGGCACTCAGATATCTTGTGCTTCAGCCAGGGAGTATTCAGCTATCAGCAAAGAATAATGATTATGGCTTTAAAGCATGTTGCATAAATGTTTTATTCACTCATGAGATTACATTTTTTTAATGTTCATGATGCTCCTTTTGATGATTTGTGAGGACTGGGCTCTTTTTGATCTTCTTCTGGAAGGACTTGTGCTATCGCTATGCCTGAATTTGAGGGAGGTTGTGCTTGCTTGGTATTTCAAATCTGGCAACACAGCAGCAGTCATGAAGAAGCAGCAAATAAGGAATTCAGACAAATAGATGGTATCTGGGATCCAAATAAAAGGGACACATACAATAGTTAATTGGTGTTTGGGGGGACAGTGGTTTGGGGCACTTGCAAGAGGTAAAATGAGTGAGACACTGTAATGAAGCTTCTGTGGAATGGGAATGTGAAAGTAGGAGTCAGGTAAGTAATGCATCTGGGTAATTCAAAGGAGGTCAATCTGCTGCCTGTGAATAAAGAAATGTGTTCATACTATTCACCAAGCAGATTACGTTTAGGGCATTGATGCTTATTGGTCCCATGGCATAAGCGGCTCCTTCGGTCACCTGCACAATGCATGTTGGGAACCGTAGTTTTGATTTATAACATGTTAAGCAGTGTTTAAAGTGGGCAAGATCCTGTCTCTAGTAGCCCCTCATTTCTGTTCTTCACAGTACTGTGTCAGCAAAAGAAATCTGGAAGCCAAAAAATAAAATAAAAATCTGTGTGATAGACATGGAAGCTGTACTTGACTAAAATCATTGTGGGAGGGGAGGTGGCACGTGCGTGCTAGAGAAGGAAGCAGTAGAAGGAGGATGAAAAGTAGGAGAATAAGGGCCAAGAGGTGGACCACTAGAAGAGCTATGATAACTAGAGAAATGTGGACCAGACCAAAAAGAACCAGGCCCAGGGATACCTAATCTATATGTACCTGGGTTACCAATGCCAGAGGGTACCAGGAACAAACAGACGATGAGGAACAGGACAGTAAAAAACAGCACTAGTGGTACCAGAACCTGGGTGAGACAGATTAGGATGGCCAGGAGGATGTGGAACAGGGGAATCTGGCCCCAGCGAATAAGGGCCCAAAGGAACAGAAGGATCAGAGGTAGAAGGAACAGAAGAACCTGAACTATAATGACAACAAGGGTTATGGGGACCTGTGTGCACCAACCAGGACCAGAGCAACAAGGACAATCAGGGCCAACAGAGGCAGACCCAAGTAGACAGACTAAAGAGGATCAGTACCAGGAGACCAATGGAGAGAAGGACTAGAGACTGGATGGCCAGGACCGCAGACGTCGGATCAAGGAGGACCTAGGGGCTAGAAGCAAAAGGACTAGGACAAGAGAGACCACAACCAGAAAAGTCCAGGGATAGCAGGACCTAAAGACCGTAGATTAGAGTGACCAGGGGTTATAAAGTAAAGGATGAGATAGTCTAGGTCAAGTGGGATCAGTATTGGAAGGTCCAGGAGTGTCAGACTCAGGGGGGCCCTAAACCAGGATGACAATAACTACATGAACCAGAGTGACACATAACATAGGAACTAGGATGACCAGTGCCAGAGGTATGAGAAAGACCAGACCCAAAAGGACTATTGCTGTAAGGACTGTGTAAGAGGGACCCATTGTCAGGTGGACAAGAACAAGGTAGAACAGGCAAACAAGGAGACCAGGAGGTCTAGTAGGAGTAGGATGGGGCAGGAGACATGGGGACTAGGAGGGCTCGGGAATCCAAGCCAATGGAGCTAGCATTAGAAGACCCGACACATGAGGGCCAGACAAAGTAGTACCAGAACTGAGACCAAAACTACATACATCAAGGTGACCAGCATCAGAAGGATTAGGAACAGGCAAACAATGGAAACTAGATAGACCAAGAGAGCTATACCAGAAGGATTTATGGATGAGAATTAGGATGAGGAGGATGAAAAGGTCCAGGACCAGGAGCCTAGGAAACAGGAGACCCCGGATCGATATGACATAGGGCAGCAGTAAATGGGAATGACAACCAGTCAAACCAGGAAGTACGGAGCTTGGAAGTTCTTAGAATAGCATGATGCAGAGGTCAAAGAACACCAGATCTAGGACAGGCTAGGATA